>NC_044309.1:116641326-116954854 GCF_007474595.2 Lynx canadensis | reverse complement strand
ACAACTGAAATTTATGTCTCACAGTTCTAGTAACTGAAGTCCAAGATAAAGACACTGACAGATTCAGGGTTTGATGAGAGCCCATTTTCTGGTTCATAGTTAGCCATCTTCTTGCTATGTCTTCACAGGGCAAAAAGGATGAGGGAATTCTCTGGGGTCTCCTTTATAAGAGCATTAATTCCATTCATGAAGGCTTCACTCTCATGACCTAGTCACTTACCAAAAGTCTTACCTCCTAATAACATCACATTGGGGATTAAGATGTAACATATGAATTTGGTGGGGAAGGACATAAACATTCACTCTATAGCAAATAACTTTTACTAGAGTTTAGTGAGTTCTGTAGTGCTTTAAGAAGAAAAAAATGAAAAAGCTTATTTAAAGCCTTTTCATCTTCAAGTATGTGAAAGTCATGTATGTTTCTCATTTAATTTAATAAAGTATCTTTTTTTGTAACATGAATTGTTTTGAGTTCAAGAATTTTTCTTAAATTGCTAATCAAAACATATTTGAAATGTTGGCTCTCAGTCTACAGTTCCTGTCTGCCACTTTGAAGATGGGGTAGGCTATTTGAATTAAGTCTGCTTCTAGTCCACAAACAATACATAATAACAACATTAGCTATCAATATCCGTATAATATGGCAGTGAGAGCTATAGAAGCATGCCTCTAGTCTTTATAACCACTCTGCAAAATAGAAAGTATTATCACGATTTATAGATGAGAAAATTGAGGTCAAACAGGTTGACTTGCTAAGAGTATATACTGTTAAAAAGTGACAGAGCCACTTATTATTATGTTACCCAGAGTAAATGCTTTTTAAAAACTCATATCAATTCCACTATTTAGACACAACCTCTCATATCACTGAAAAATGAGTGCAGTTTCGAGGTAGTTTAGGAAAAATGTGTGCCTACACCTGCCAACAAATGCTTTTGTTGGCCCCCAGTCCAAATTTTCACCCTTTGCCAATGGGAACCCCTTAGGTCGGAACGGCAGGAGAGGACATCAAGGCAGGTGACTTGAAAGGATAAACTGAATAAAAGTCCTATCTAGGAAGTCAACACTATCTACGGCAAACAAAGGCAGAGGCAGCCTCAGTTTACGTAGACTCACTTTGCCTGAAAACACGGTGGTCGCCAGCAACGGAGAAGAGTAATTCAATGACACAGGTGGCAGCTGATGGGGCAGGAGCACATGAGAGGCACCCTTCCCTGCAGCAACTCCCAGACACACTCTGGGGAAGATTTTGCAGAGAGATGGGGAGGGCCCATGAAACACGAGTTGCAGAGGGCTGGACAGCCAACAAATAGGATAATCATGACGACAACAGAACAAGTGTTGATGATAACGGTAAGTCAAGAACATGATACAAAACCACCTGTAAACTATTAAAATGTACATGAATATGAAATAAAGGCTGGAAAGAAATACTCCAAAATGATAGGCTACTGTGTTATGGTTGAAGAGTCACGGGTGATTTTCTTTCTTTTCTGGATCTTTTGTAATATTGTTATAACTTTTAAAGCATTTTTACCAAAAATAAATAAAATAAAATAGTGGGTGAAGAAAGCATTTAATTAACATTTTTATATTCTATAAGAAAAAGAGAGGAGAGCCTGGGTGGCTCAGTCAGTTAAGCCTCCGACTTTGACTTAGGTCGTGTTCTCGCGGTTTGTGGGTTCAATCCTCATGTCAGTCTCTGTGCTTCCAGCTCAGAGCCTGGAGCCTGCTTTGGATTCTGTGTCCCCCTCTCTCTCTGCCCCACTTGTGCTCTGTTCTCTCTCTCTCTCTCCCTCTCAAAGATAAATAAACATTAAAAAAATTTTTTTACAAAAAAAAACAAAGAAAAAGACAATGTTCTTAAAAACACTAATGATTTTTTTCTTCCATTCTTCCTTGTCATCTTTTCCAAGTCTATCTCAGTGGGCCTCTCATTCCAATTCATTCTGTGTTTTAAATGAAACAGATGGCTCCGCCTCAGGCTCAATTATATAGTTTGAGCCTCCCGTCTTTTGCTGGCTTAGGTGTCACATGGATGAGCCATACAGACGTGCCTACATCTGAGTCTGAAGTATATGACTTGCAAAAAAAAAAGAGCTGAGGCATCCAGTCTTTAAGACCGGGGAAGGCATGAATCAGATATAAAAGGATGGACACGATTTGTCAAGGGAAGAAATCAAAAAACTTCGATGCTAAACTTGGGAAGTGAGGTTGTTTTAAATGAGAAATTTGGAAACTTGATTCTAGGAAAAGGAAATAGAGTACTTCACATTTATGGGCTTACAAGATAGACAAAAATTAAATTTATTTCCAAAGATTATTTAAAAATAAATTTGTTAAGGATTTATAGCATATCTCTATTGTGAAATAAAATGTTTAACCTTTCTAAAATTTTTTTAAAATATTTATTTTTGAGAGAGAGAGGGACAGTGTGAGCAGGGGAGGGGCAGAGAGAGAGAGGGAGACACAGAATCCAAAGCAGGCTCCAGGCTCTGAGCTGTCAGCACAGCGACCGACGTGGGGCCCAAACTCACGAACCGCGAGAAGTCAGATGGTTAACTGACTGAACCACCCAGGTGCCCCAATGTTTAACCTTTCTAATGAAAGTTTAGTGCTGGTCTTAATCTTGCTATACATAAACACTAGACCCAAATTTTATGTGACTTGTCAGTCATAAGTAACTGTGTCATTAATTCTTTTAAAAACAAGGGACTAAGCAGTAAACCAAATTTAAATTGGGTAATTTAAAATTTTAGTTTTCAAAATACTGCCATGTATCCAAGATTCATAAAGAATGGCATAGCCCATTTACAATTTGGCAAACAATTAGAGGCTATTTCAAAATGTTCTAATTTCTTTTTTCCATTATCTGTTTATGAAACCACTCCTAGAGACACCTGACTTTTGTCTCTATGCATAATAGATTCACTGTTGTTGTTTTTTTTTAGTTTATTTTCAGAGAAAGCATGAGTGAGGGAGGGGCAGAGAGAGAGGGAGAGAGAATTCCAAGCAGGCTCCACACTGTCGGCACAGAACTCAAACCCACAAACTGTGAGATCATGACCTAAGCCTAAATCTAGAGTCAGATACTTCACCAATTGAGCCACCGAGGCACCCCAGATTTACTCTATTTTGAGATTGGATTACCATTAATAACTGAATTACTATTAACATGCAATAGACATTTAAAATAAATATATCAAAGGCTATTGAAGGAGTAGAGATGTCAGGCCTACCTTGCACCTTCTGCCAAGTGTTAGAATTTTGCATCAAACTCCATGTTGTACATTCCATGGAGCCAAGGATTACCGCTTAAGAGACTTCCACATTCTTGATAGCACTCAGTGCTAGATTCCGAATTAGTCCCCAATAAGTACTTACTGACTTGTCTTATATAAGCCGTACAAACTGCCTTGATTACCTACTCCTTCCACTTCTTCCAGCTAGAGGTCCTCCTCCCCTGAGCAGCATATTCAAACTTTTATCTTATGCCTTTAGTTTTTCTGAGTTATGGCCAAGCCTTCTTCTCCCCTGATAAACACTAAGCCCTTTGAAGATAGAGACATTGCCCATTCCGTTCTATTCCTTACAGTTCCTGGTACGTTATAGACACCAAACACAGATTGGTTGAAGGAATATTTGAGTGAAATGATAGTTGAAAAGTAAATATGAGGATCAGAAGACTTCTCGCTCCCTACCCTAAAACTGCTTGAGTATCTCTGATAAAATAAATTGAGGTTTATAGTTAGTTGTACTTGTAAATACCAAGTATAGGAAGTAGATAAATAAGAATCTGTGCTCATGTGTTTTGTTCCCCTTAAATAGGAAAACCCTGACACGTCACAAACTACATGTGTTTTATTCATAATGCTATTACTGGCCTTTCACATTCTGAATGTTAAGTGATACTTATGACAAATAATACACGTGGATAGCTTATACCCTCGTGTATTATTTGGGCTGCTAATCTAGCAAAAATGTTTGTCTCCATTCCTGTTTTTCTAAATATTATAGTTCCTCTTCTTAGAAAACAGATTATTTCTCTTGAGCATTATAAACTTAGATCTCTGCCTTCCCAGATGCATTTTCATCAAAGTATTTTTCCATGACTTTTATCATCATGGTGTGTGAGAGTGGAAGGAAGAACATTAGCGTTTATTCGAAGCCAGTTAAGTGGCAAGTATTGTGTTAGGCAACTTTATATTTGGTGTCTTGTTCAATCCTCATGAAAGGGCCTATGGAATATGCCATTTTACGTATAAAGAAACTGAAGCTCAGAAAGATTAACCCTCTTTCTCACTATCGTATAACAAATAATGGAGCTAAGACTTAAACCCAAGTTCATTTCACTTTGAATCCTATAGTCTTTCTATTACGTCTTTGAACATTAATGCAAAATGAGAGAATGCTGGAATATTTTGCTTCACTGTGCCTAATAGTGGATAGAAGGTAGTAAAGGAATGAAGTGTAAATATACACAGAGAGGTACGTACTACCTTAATCATTGATTTATTCAAAGGGATTTGAATTATCCAAAAGATGTAAATTTTTTTTTGAACAGGCTATGTTACTAAAATTTTTTATCATTATGAGAAAATTATCTTTTAAACAACAAAATACTCTGTAAAATGTCTTTGCATTTCTAGGTGTATAAGAGGTAATACTGCAATATTTAGCATTTCTGATGCCTTCCAATCAAACTAGAATTCGAAGATAGGTAATTGAGCTCTAGAAAGCCCTTCCAACTGTGATCTACCTAATGACTTTCAGGGTGCCCAAAGAAACAGAATGTCCTGGCCAACGCAAGCTTCTCTCTGCCTAGAAGGAAATCACCTTTAATCGCACAGACAGGAGTACCTGGCTGGCTCAGACAATAGAGCATGTGACTCTTGATCTAGAGATTGTGAGTTCAAGCTCCACATTGGGAATAGAGCCTACATTTAAAAAATAATTGCAAGAATAATCTACATTTTGGAGTATAAAAACAGAAAATATTTATAAGTAAACATAGAAATGAACAACATTTCAAACTTTTTGGGTTCTTTTCACATTGAGAAGGTAGAAAGAAAAGGCATTTATTGAACACTACAGTCTGCTTTGAAGGGATGTTGTGGATGTACCAGGTCACTGTCTTATATAGAATCGAGTAGATTTCAGCCATGGCTCATTAGGTATTGTCCACTGATATACTCTTTTTCACCATGAAGAGAAATCTTTCAAGAAGAATATAATCTTATGCAAATCTTTTGTTAACCTCTTCCTTGAGCCTGTGGCTAGAAACTATCTATGGGTTAAGTGGCGTGAATTCTATACAGATGTACTTACAGAAGGCATTTATAACACTGTTGGAAAATTCAGCCTTGTACAGACAGGTCAGAAAATAATTTCAAATGCCATTAAACAGGACAGCATTTGGGATCATATTTGCTCTCTCTCTCTCTCTCTCTCTCTCTCTCTCTTTTAAACAGTATTATTTAGGTACAATTAACATGTAATTAATTGCATATATTTAAAGTGTCCAATTTGAGGGGTGCCTGGGTGGCTCAGTCAGTTGAGCATCTGGATCTTTCTTGATTTTGGCTCAGTTCATGATCTCACAGTCGTGAGCTTGAGCCCCACATAGGGCGTGCTGGGCATGGAGCCTTGCTTGGGATTCTGTCTCTCTCTCCCTCTCTGTCTCTCTCCCTTTGTCTCTACCCCTCCCCTCCCCTCCCACTCACATGTACATGCACTCTCCTTCTCAAAATAAAAGAAAAACTCATCCAATTAGATAAGTTTTTACATAGGTATACACCCATGAAAGCCATCGCTACAATAAAGGGAAAAAGAATGTATTTGTCATCCCCAAAAGTGTTCTCATGCTTTTTTTAATCCTTCCCTACCCCAGACTCAGGCAACCACTCATCTGCTTTTTGTCACTATAGATTAGCTTGCATTTTCTATAATTTTACAAAAATGGATCTGGCTTCTTCTACTTGTCATAATTACCCTGGGATTCATCCATGTTGTCGCATATGTCAATAATTCATTTCTTTTTATTGCCAAGTTGCATCCCATGCTGAGTATCCATAAACCACAATTTATCCATGTGTTTATGCATTTGCTGCTCTTCTTGGTTGACCCCGCCCTCTTTACCAAAATTATTTTCTCTGATTTGCGATTTCTGATTATACTCTTTGCATTTACCAGTTATAGTGGACACCTGTGGTTTTGACTGCCCTGAATTCCCTCTTATTTTTTTTTTAATTTTTTTTTTCAACGTTTATTTATTTTTGGGACAGAGAGAGACAGAGCATGAACGGGGGAGGGGCAGAGAGAGAGGGAGACACAGAATCGGAAACAGGCTCCAGGCTCTGAGCCATCAGCCCAGAGCCTGACGCGGGGCTCGAACTCACGGACCGTGAGATCGTGACCTGGCTGAAGTGGGACGTTTAACCGACTGCGCCACCCAGGCGCCACCCAGGCGCCCCCCCTCTTATATTTGTTAACATAGCACCCTTCTGTCCCTTGAACAAGTACATCTCCTTCACTCCACATGGTCTGGTGGGATGCTTCTGATTGGAGGATAGACACATATGACCCACGCTGGGCCAGTTAGGGTCCTTCCTCAGAATTTTCTGAATGGATCTCTTTTCCTTTGGATTAGGCATTATGAAGGCTAGGTTCCAGGGATGTCAGTGAGCTTGAAAAGAAGCCTGCAGGAATGAAGTTGGCACATAGACTGAAGCCCAAATGCGAGACAGAGTGACTGTGTTCTGAGGCAGACTGCCTGGATCCAGCTGATAATAAAGCCTGCTTATCCCTGGCTTTCTGCATTTTAATTAAGTGGATGGTAAGAGTGCCCTTTACTTATGATAAGAGTGCCTTCATTTTGTGTTGGAGGGAACCTCTCTTTCTACACTCTCAACACATGTGATTCAAGTGAAGCAAACTTCACCTTGCCTTTAAGGGTAGAGCATATGCGGCCAATTACTCAGTTGCCTTGGTCACAGTGACAGTTCATCGATTCGAGTTGGGCTAATTAGAGCTAATGTTTGTGCTACTGGGGATGTTTCTCCCTCTTTTCTGGAAGCCTTGAACCAGAAAGTATAGAGCTACAAATATTGCAGTCATCTTTTGACCTAATGGGTAGATGAGCCAGGGCTGCCAAAGGCAGAGCCAAAAGGAGAAAAACCAGGTTCTGATGACATTGTGTGGGCCGTTGGATAAGATGTCCCTGAAGCCTTAAATACCCCTGGTTTTTGCAGGTCTGTAAGCAACAAAATCCCTTTTCTGTATAAGGTACTTGAGTCACTCATGTCACAACAGAAAAAGTTACTTTACATTCATTATCTCATTTAATACTTACAACCTGGCAGGTATGCTATTATCCTAATTTTACACATGGCGAAACTCTTAATTAAGTAACTTACCAAAATCTTACGGTGGCAAAGCTAGGACACCCATCCAATCTGACTGGTTGCAAAGCTCAATTCCTATGCAATATTGCCTCAGGGTTAGAACCCTGACCTGCTTAGCTTCACGTTTTTCTATTCTTCCTTTCTAGTACATGAAGTTTGACACTATTAACATCTGTGGCTTCCTTATTGCTGAATAAAAGTACATTTATAAGACTTAATTCTTCTTCTCTGCCCCTGCTTTTTACCTTCTTATTGTCTTTTTCCTCTTTCTCATTTTTCCTTTTAATGTTTATTTTTGACACAGAGAGAGAGAGAGGAGGAGGGGCAGAGAGAGAGGGAGACACAGAATCCAAAGCAGGTTCCAGGTTCTGAGCTGTCAGCACAGAGCCTAATGTGGGGCTTGAACCCATGAACTGAGAGATCATGACCTGAGCTGAAGTTGGATGCTCAACTGACTGAGCCATCTAGGCACCTCTCCTCTTTCTCATTTTTAATTTTTCCGTTTTTTCAATGTTAAATACCAAATATTTGCTCTACTCTCCTCTTCATGGGTCATACTCTAAAATGATCCCATGGTCATGTGGGCTTGGGCAAGTCAAAGTTAGTTTACTGAAAAACTTGCCCTTCTAAACTAGTATCGAAAGACTAGAAGGATTACATCTACATATCAGTCTGATAACCATCCCTACACACAAATCACTGCGGCAAACAAATTTTAAGGATGACAAACCGTAAGGCTTCTGCTACTCCCTTCTGTCATTCTTTAAAGGAATGAAAGCAGGCTAATGATTATTCTGACAAGCCTCTGGGAAAATGCTAATTGCCACATTCTCCTTTTTAAGGCGCTTAAGAGGGAAAAAAAAAACCTTTACTGCCCTAGCTCCCACATTTCAACAATATATTTTTTTAAAGAGAAATTTGTTAAATCTAAAGGTGGTTTCATGTTGTGCTTCATTTTTTAGAAAACTCAAATAAGCTTTAAGTATATTTTATTTGATTAAGAGCCCACCCCTGATTTCTTTTAGGCGGCAGAACATCAATCTAGTTAAGAGCAGTTAATATCACAAGGTTTAAAAAGGAAAGAAAGAAAAACAATTTAATCCCTTCTTAGTCTTTTAATAGATTCTTACTGGAAGCCTGGAGACTAACACTCCCTAAGCATTTTGTCAACAACTAGAGATCAACTTCATTTTGAAATGTAATGTTTGAAAATTATGTCTTCCTTAACTGCCAAGACTAAGTTTGGTTCCTGGATTCATTTCCTTAGTAAGGACACATGACATCACTTTCCTGAAAGCTTTTTATAATGCTCCCTGGACTGTACCAAGTCTCTCTCGGATGTTACCAAGCCTCTACAGATAAATCTAGTACTGTAAATTTAAAATTTTAGATGTAGACAGTAAAGAAATTTCCCTCCCCAAGTTTGTAACTTCTGTGTCTATGGAGATACTTTGATAACGATTTTTAAATAGATCTGGATCTGTAAAATTTCCATAGTTAATTTTTTAGTGATGGGCTACAGCTGTATCATTATTCAATGGTATAAAGTTATTTTGCATATGTTGGGATGGTAGAAAATATTTATGAGAAATAAATGTTAAATTGAGGCTAGTTGTTCTGTTTTCAAAGTAGGTTAAAAAATCCTTCGATACTACTCTTTTCTCATCTGTAGTTTCATTTTTACTAAAAGCAAAATTATTTTGCTCAGGTGACATTACAGGGAAGAAAGTTGACTGCTGCCCTTTGCTTGATTTGCTTCACTCTTATTGAAAACAAATATATTTATTATATGGTTCAGCCTGGCAAAATAGGGAATAAAACCAGACAAAAAGCTTTTTCCCAATTTGGTAAGGTAACTAATTTCTTTGAGAATTTTTTGTAGCTATTAATAATTGGAAATGGTCCAGAAATTCAGACATGTGGGAAATTGAAAACAGATGAAGCTATGTATTAGTGCTGTCTAGAGCAGTGGTTCTCAAACTTTATTATATCTCAAACTGTGTAATAGAATCCTAGAGGACTTGTTAAAACAGTTTGCCGGGCTCCATCCCAGAGTTTCTGATTCAATTGGTCTACAGTGGAGCCTGAGAATTTTAATTTCGTTTTTTAAATTTTGAGATAGATAAGAGAGAGAGAGAGGGAGAGAGAGAGAGGGAGAGAGAGAGAGAGGGAGAGAGAGAAACTGAGCGTGAGTGGGGGAGGGGCAGAGAGAGAGGGAGAAAGAATTTGAAGCAGGCTCCAGCTGTCAGTGCAGAGGCCAACTCAGGGCTTGAACTCACAAACCATGACATCATGACCTGAGTCGAAGTCAGACACTCAACTGACTGAGCCACCCAGGTCCCCCTGAGAATTTTTTTCTAAGAAATTCCCAGGTGATAGATATTGCTGCTGTCACTGGTTCAGGGATCATTGTTTGACAACGATTGGTTTAGAGAAAATGAAAACCAGGTTTAGTGTCTCTTTTCCATCCATATCTTGTCTGGATATGTTTCACATTTGTTTCCCGCTTCTGTCTTTCTCAAAGTGTGAGTCACAGCAAAGATTTTCTGATTCCATCCCATTCTACTCTCTCTGTCCAAAGTTCAATGACCTTCGAATTCTCCCCCTTTAAGGACTCCCTTTCCCAAGGCTGAAGGGTAAATGCCTAATGCTCCAAGAGAGCAGTTTCCCAAATTGTGCTCATCAGCACATGTCACTCAATATTTTCGTATATGTCCTGTGATAAAGCTATTCTATGGTCAGAATATTTTGGAGTACACTGGTTTAACTGGAAAGAAAATTACTTTCAATCTTAGAACAGCTCAGAGTTTTTAATATGCAAATGTGTGTGGTAAATTTCCAAAAGGGAGATGAAGTGTGTGACATTTCCCAAGTGGATCTGATCTTGGAATTCTTCCTCAACCCTCTCTCTCACCATGTGCTAGGGAATATTTATTAACCACAGTTTGGAAAATGCTCTAAGCAATTTTATACTTTATTTTACAAGGTTAACAACCCAGGAAAAAAGCCAACTAGCATGCCAAAAATATCATGGGCAAATTTTAAATCAATTTAGAAGAGTAACTAAATAAATGTACTCATTATTTTGATTGTATGTAACTTTTTTTTTTTTAATTGTGGTAAGATCAGATAACATGCGATCTACCCTCTTAAATTTTTAAGTGTACATTACAGGATTGTGAACTACAGGCACAATGTTGTATAGCAGATCTCTAGAATTTACTCATCTTGTGTAGCTGATATACCAGTTGAACATCAACTCCCATTTCTCCCACCCCTCAGCCCCTAGTAATCGCCCTTCTTCTACTTTCTGCTTCTGAGTTTGACTATTTGGGATATTTCATATAAATGGAGTCATGCAGTGTTTGTCCTTCTGTGATTGGCTTATTTCACTTAGCATAATGTTCTCAAGGTTCACCCATGTTTTTGTACCACTTCCTTCCTTTTTTATAGCTGAATAATGTTCCACTGTGTGTATATACCACATTTTCTTCCTTTCTTTCTTCCTTCCTTCCTTCTAGCATGCACATGAGTGGGAGGGGGGGCAGAAGGAGAAGGAGAGAGAGAAAATCTTAAACAGGCCCCAAACTTAGCAAGGAGCCCAACTCGGAGCTCTATCTCATGACTGTGAGATTATGACCTGAACCGAAATGAAGAATCAAATGCTCAACTGCCTGAACCAGCCAGGCACCCCAACATCTTCTTTTTGTGACTTTTTTGTGATTAAATAATTTACTGAGGGATATAAAGAAAGAACCATGGCTTTTAGCCTCTGCTGCTCATCAGATCTTTCTGGACCTCACCACCTATGCCCTGTGCCTCCTGCCCAATTTCTTTTCCATTAGTTTTTCATTTTCCTCATACACTGAAGATATTTCTTATGATTATTTCATATATTTTTTCTTATTATAAGTTATCTTATGAATTCCTTAAATGAGTTACATACTTTGTGCTCGTTTCTATCACTAGAAAATAGTTCTATGAAAGCAAAATCTTGTCTGTCATGTTTACTTCTATATTGTCAGTGCCTACAAGAGTGCCTGGAACATCATATGCAGTCAGTAGATTTTTTTTGATGGAAACAATAAATAGATCAATAAAATTATTATCTAAGTTTTGATATTTTGATTATGAAATGTTTATTATGGTAATAAAAGATTTAGGAAAAGGAAAGGGTGCTTTTTAGCAGCTTTAGATGAGGCAATTAGGACAATCTTTGGATTTCTAATTGAGTAATTCCAATCTAATAATATGAAAGGGGAATTATTGATATGAAACTCAGGATGTCATTTTGTAGACTCACTTTTATTATGATTTTTAACATTTTCTAAGGGACCAAAAAAAAGACACACAATTTTTTTTTCTAAATAAGACAAATATGTGAAAAATGCTTGGCATGTAAGTAGGCCTTATATAAATACTATTTTTTTTAGCTCTCTAACTTTAAAAGACCTCTAAAAATGATGCTATATTACATAGATGCTATATTCTTGGTATAGCACAAAGTTCTCTGACTCGGACAAATCAAAAAAGCATCACTAACGGTGTTTTTTTTTAAGCACACTTGTTCTAAAAGAAAGCTTGTGTTCTACATTTGCATTCGTATATGAACGATAAGCAGTGTTAAATATGTGCAGAGCATAAATGTTCCTAATTTATGGATCCTGGTAATTTTAGAGGCATGGGAGAAGTCTGATTGAAATGTATGATTTTCGTTGGCTATTACAGTAGATATATTCCATTTTGCCCAACAAAATAAGAGAAAGAAGTCAGCAGGCATTATTTTTAGAGGGAAAGGATTCATCCAGGAATCCAAGAAGGTAATTGTCAGAAGTCCTTCGGATATAATGTGATTTGAAATTGCATTAAAAACTTACAAAGTCTATTTCCTGGTATTAAAATGGAAAAAAATATTTGTATCTCACTTCAGCAGACTTTTATGTGGTTTAAAATTTTTCGTTTAGGTTGTCCACATCCGGTCCCCATTCTTGTCTTTTCTATCCTCTCATTATCTCCCTCTAGGGGTTTGTTTTTACCTTCTGTCTTTACCCTTATTAGTGGAAAAAAGTGGGTCAGTATTACTTTAGTTTGTCTTCACTTTCACTCTGCTGTTCATTCCTGAACTAGCTTTTAGCCTCTGGGAAAGAAGAAAGTAAAAATATTTACAGAAACTGGGCCAACCTCTTGGCGCTCCCTCCCCCCAAGAAAACAAAACCTAACCAAAGGCAACAGTAGCTCCTCTCTGTTCTCTTACAGCACCTTGTATTTCTCTTCTCACATAGCCCATATTTTTATTATAACTGCTTATTGACTATCTTTCATCCAGCTAGACTCTCAGTCCTTTGAGGACTTAGCATATTGCCAAGAACACAGTACAAAGAAATTAAAAGAACAAATGCTGCGTGCGTGAATGACTGCTGCCCTGCTACCCCACTCAACCACCCATAATAAAGGAGAAAAGTTGCAATCAGCATGCTCAGGTGTGGGCCCCTTGACATCAACTCTCTAGAATACCAGTAGAGAACTGCGGCATTGATATCTTAATTACATAATTGCATAATTTAAGCAACAGTTCTTGTTTTGTTGGGGGTGGATGGGAGGAAGATGCAGGGGCTGAATTGCTCAGGTAATCTCTTCCCCAGGCGCTGTGTTGCGTCACTACGTAACCATCGCACATCTGCAGGGTCTTCTCACCCCTCTCACCTCCGTCCGACGGCTTCAGAAGCCCTGCTGGAGAGACCAAGGCCCCCACCTCGGGGCGGGGGGTTTCCCGGGGATACCCCACCCCGCCCCGCCCTCTAGGCCCCGCCCCCGGACCGTCGGTTCCGCCCCTCCCGCCGCCGCCGCCAGCAGGGGTCGCGCTGCCCGCGGCAAGCCGCTCAGGCGGGGGTGGGGGAAGCTCCCGCGGCGGGTCGCTTTTCTCTGCCGCTGCTGGTTGGATCGTTTCAATAAAAGTCTTTTTTCTCGCTCGCTCGCTCTCCTCCGGGGAACAGGCGGAGGCGTCAGTCCGCAGCCGCCGAGTGAGAAAGCGACGCACACGCAGAGAACGAAAGCGGCCGCCCGCGGTCTCCGGAGCTCCTCACGGTCCGGCCGCAGAGAAGAAGGAACCCTCGTCCGGGCGGGCCGCCTCAGCCGGGCGTCACCTCCCTGCCCGCCTCGCTCCCGCCCAGGCTCCTCCGAGGGGATTAGTGGGCTGCCCGCGCGGCCCGGCGGCCCGGGAGCCATGTTGTCCGGGGGGCTTGGCAACGCGTGAGGGACCCGCGGCCCCTCCCGGAGGCTCCGGACCCTCGGCGAGAGCCGGAAGGCAGCGGCGGAGGCCTGCGCCTCGGAGGCGCCTCGGGTCCGCCAGCCGCTGGGACCCGGACCTGCATCCGGTCGCCGCGGGCGTCGGCAGAGCAGCTCACGCTCCGCGCCTCGCTTCGCGACGCGGCCCCCGCACTTGCTGGTGAGTTGGTGGCGGGCGACCTCGCGGGGCTTTTCCTCCTGCCGGGCGGACCCCGAGCCGAGGGGGGCGGGAGGGTGCTTGGGACCGAGGGCCGGGGCGGGAGGCTTTGGGGGCGCTGGAGGCTCAGGCCCGGCCGGGAAGTTGAGAGAGGGAGGCGCGGCGTAGGGAGCTCGCGAGTGCCTGTCGCCCCTCTGGTCCAGCGCGAACCCCGGGTCGCCCAGGCATTTCCGGGGTGGGGTGGGATGTGGGTATGTGATGGGCTTCTTCGCGGGAGGCGCCTCCAGCCGCAGCCTCCTCTGGTGCTTGCTGCCCGTTTGGTCTCCGGGAGAGGCCCAGGAGGAAAGAGGCTGAAAGTCCCCGGAGACACAAAGATCCCCCTCGGCGGGGGTGGAGCTGCAGGCGCGGGCGGCGGAGGGGAAAGGAAGGGCGCGAGTCCGCGGGAGGTGGGCGAGGAGGCGGCGGTGGCCGCCGCGCTTCCAGCTCCTTGGAGACGCCGGGGGTGTGAGCGGGTGGCGAGCGCGGGGGAGGAGGGGGGGAGGAGGAGGAGGAGGAGGAGGAGGAGCCTTCGCGTGGGGGAGCCGGCCGAGACAAAGATCACCGCAGCCTCCCGCTGGCGGGTCACACCCCTGAGTGTTGGTCAAGAGCTGAGGTGGAGGGAGTGTGGGAAACCCAAAGAACCGATGGGGAGGGGAATATGGGCAGTTGCCAAGTATTGTCGTCTCCGTTGCAGTTGCTTTTCTCAGCATTTTCGTGCCCGATGCTTTTGCTCCCCAACTCAGCTGGATAGCTCCAGATTCCCTGCTTCCCGTCACCACCTCACTGCCACATTGACTCCCTTGTGGTTTCCCCCTCATTCTCCCCCTACTTTTCACCCACTCCTTTTCGGGTAAGCAGTATTTTGCCTTCAGCTTGGGGGAACGTTTGCTAATGACAGGATGCCTGAGCTTGTTCTGACCCTGAACTGCCGTGAACTCCTCTCTCTTCCTCCCACCCTTTCCTTTCTGGGATCTTATAATGTCACATGGCCACTAACAATTAGCTTTTCTTCAAAAATGGCAAAAACATTTAGCTGAAACCCGTGGCGCTCCTCTTTTATATTAATTCGTCCACTAAAGACACGGCCTTGGTTATGGTTTATCACTTCTTAGCCAAATAAATTTTCTAGGTAACAAAAGTGGTAAATTTTATTTTGAGTCTCGGCTCTTACTAGGGTCAGCAAAGTGTATTCCTGGCAGCCAGACCTTCTGTCACTTATCAGGAAATGCTTGACTTAAAGACAATTCTTTCTTCAAACTTTGCTGATTCTTGTTGAGGGATTTCTTTTAAAGGGCGCTAGTGTTAGAAGGTCAAAGTAACAAATTTGAGTTACTGTATCTTAGACTTCTGTTAACCATTGGGCAGAAGAAAATGAATGGGATTTTAAGATCTTTAATGCCTGGAGTCCAGGAAAGCCTCTGTTGAAGCTAGAGGCAAGGTTCAATCAAATTTTAAGAAAAAAATTTGCTGCCAGTGGTGTTATTGGTTTTGTTTGTTAATGAGGTCATGTCAATCTTTGTAATTCTAATATCTGCATACTTCCAAAAACAACGGTTGTAACAATGGAAAAAAATTGGCAATATTTAAGGAAAAGTCTTTTTTTTATTAGGGAGAATATTGGAATATAGAAGTGTCATCCTTTTATCTGGTGGACTGTCTCATAGGCCAGGAACACTAACAGTTTGAATGCTGGACTTCAAAGAAAATAGCTGAGACTTTGGCGTATATATATACACACACATATATGTACATGTATACATGTATATTTTACAGCAAAAATAGACATTGAAGCATGATGGAAAGAAATTAAAAGTAAACACTTTGGTATAGGGACGTTACTGTTGATATTATTCTGGGAACAGCCATATCTTGCTGCCATTACAATGTTGACGCTATAAAAATTTTGAAAAGGATTTCGTTTTAGGGACCCGCCTCTGAATTGTGTACTCCCTACCCCACTCTCACTACTTAACACATTTCAAATATCTCTGTGAAATTAAAGATCGTATCATTAATGATTGGTGTTTTGTGTAGCATATTTATCAAAAGGCCAAATCGAAGATACATTGGCTATTTTCTACATGTTGGTTAGTGTTTAATTAGATTATGAAGTTTAATTCTCTGAAGGAAATCTACCAAAAAGTTAACGAAGATTTCTGGGTGGTGTGATTTATGGATGAAAAAAAAATACAGCTCTGTATTTTCCAAATTTTTACATTCCTTTTAAAATCAGAAAAAAAGTGTATGAAGTATAAAGCCTTGTTAGTAACCTAATTTTCCTGTTACTGAAAGAAGCTCCTGTAAAAGAGTTTATGCTCATCCTTGAACTCTGACCCAATAAAGTCACTTTCAGGTGTTAGGTATTTGAAATAGTGTAGCCTGCCAGATGTGCTCTGATTACCTGAAGGGAGAAAGAGACATACATAGTAAGGAAAGATGAAATTGCAAGAGTTATTTCAGTGTATGGTAGTGATCCAATATACAGTGGTAGCTTTGTACACCAGTAATCTTGTCCTAATAAGTCATTGGTTTTACAAAAAATAGAAAATTTAAATTTTATTTTCTCTGTAGTCGTGTTGACTAAACAGATTTTAATGTATATATTTGTTGATATGTTTCGTTTTTAGATATTGCTTCTGTCCTATGATTAGGGTGGAAAGAGATGGCATAAAATAATTTACTTTGTTGAGGCTTTTGTTTTTCCCCTTATTTTCAGCAGTACTTCCCTCCTTTTCCTTTATTGGTGAAATAGTACTAACCAAACAACTGGAGGCATTTTACTGTGAATGGTAGAAACTATAGTGGCAACTGAAGAAGTGAAGATGATGTCCCGTAATACTATAAAACATTATCTGTGAACACAAAATTTCCCCCCTGGTATTTTCTTTGTTATTGTCTAATCGTGTTGCATATTTATAAGGCATTACATTTTGAGTCTTTATTACTGTTCTCTAATCTTTATAAAAATTGCAGCATCATGTCATGGCATTCTTTTTTATAGTTTTTACACTTCCACGGAGGATAATTACTTAACAAATGTATTGCTGTGTTGTAGAAAAAGGACATTGTATGTTAAATTCAGTTAATAAAAATATTCATTAGAGTATTTTATCTATTTTAAAAATTGTCTCCTTTCATATATGGGAAGGAAGAATAGTTTTGAGGTTCTTTGAATTTTGAATGTGTAATTTTTGCTTAAACTTTTAAATGGAAAAGTTATTTAAAATGCAATTTATAAACTGATCATGGCATTTTGCGTTTTATTTATTATTATTTTTTTAATGTTTATCTTTGAGAGA
Organism: Lynx canadensis; assembly: GCF_007474595.2. NCBI lineage: Eukaryota > Metazoa > Chordata > Mammalia > Carnivora > Felidae > Lynx > Lynx canadensis. Next base: position 116,937,671 of record NC_044309.1, on the reverse strand, counting down.
GAGTGAAAGAGACAGAGTGCAGTGAGAGAGGGGCAGAGAGAGAGGCACACACAGAATCTGAAGCAGGCTCCAGGCTCTGAGCTATCAGCACAGAGCCCAGTGCAAGGCTCAAATCCGTGAACTACAAAATCATGACCTGAGCTAAAGTTGGATGCTTAACCCACTGAGCCACCCAGGAGCCCTGGCGTTTTGCATTTTAGATGATGAAGATAAACAGGAGGTTTATGGCATTTAAAATTGTGCTTTATATACTATTTATGAGGTTAAAAAAATCACCTAAATAGAAAATTTGGTGTAGGTTACTAGCATTCAGCCTACAGTGTTGGCAATTTCTTTGAACTGGTGGGGAGAGGACCTTTTTTTTTTTTTTAACTTCAATTTACAATATTTATGAATTAAGCCAAGAATTCTTACTGTCATTACTGGAGTCTTAGTCATTATTTTACTCTGAGCCTTTTTAGTTGGCAACTGCTTTCATATCTGCAAAATATTGACCTGGAAAGAGTAATTGCCAAGGGCCAGGAAAATGTATTGAATATATCTGAGTGTAGCTTACCTTTCCTAGCCTGTTTCCCTCTCTGTTGGCCAACTTGGAAAATAAATAAATACCCAACAATAAATCTAATGGGAAGGTGCCTACTGTAAATAATGTTATGTTCCATAGTAACCTATGATACTGAATACTGTATGTGAGGAGGTAGATTTACAGATCTGTGGCATATTGGGATGAGTGAAAATTACCTTGCTCTCCAAGTCTCCTTTAAAAATTTTTTTTGGGGGGGGTGCCTGGGTGACTTAGTCAGTTAAGGGTCTTGACTTCAGCTCAGGTTCTGATCTTGCAGTTTGAGCCCTGCATTGGGCTCTGTGCTGACAGCCTGGAGCCTGCTTTGGATTCTGTCTCCCTCTTGCTCTTCGCCTCCCCTGCTTGCATTCTGCCAGCCTCTCTCTCTCTCTCTCTGTCTCTCTCTCTCTCAAAAGTAAATGCTAAAAAAAAATAAAATTATTATTATTATTTTTACATTTATTTTTGAGAGACAGAGCACAAGCGGGAGAGGGGCAGATAGAGAAGGAGACACAGAATCTGAAACAGGCTCCAGGCTCCAAGCTGTCGGCACAGAGCCCAACGCGGGGCTCGAACTCACCAACCGTGAGATCATGACCTGAGCCGAAGTCGGATGCCCACTGACTGAGCCACCCAGGCACCCCAAAATAAAATTATTTTTTGATGTAAACTATATGTGAAAGAAATTAAACTCAATTACCTCTTTTGCTAGTACTATGCCAGGTATTACTTTGTTTAATCCTCATAGTAAGCTCATCATACAGGTATTGTGCCTGTTTTCAAATAAGGACACAGAGGCCCTAGATTAAGTGATGGTCTCCAAGGTCCTACCTCTGTGATGAAGCTGAGGTTCCAGTGTTGGTGTTCAAACCACTATATTACACTGCTCCTTGGGGATGTGATGTTAAAAAGTCTGTGTTAAATGTCTGCTATAGAGAGAACTAAAAAGTGATAACTTTAAAAACTCATCAAAATTAGATTTAAATTCCATTGAATTAGCTTTACTACACACAAAACAATTGAACTATACAAAATGTATAAGAGGACATGTTTATAGCTAAATATGAATTAAAGGTGCTAAAAAATACTGAAAATATTTGTAGATTTATTTTTAATCATGGATTTATCAATTATTTTGGGGGGGCACAAAGTAAAATGAATATTGGTGCTGAAAAGCAAAAATAATTATACTGTATATTTACTCTCATTTTTGCTTCTAAATTTTCTTGTTTTGATTTTACATGTGTTAAAATTAGTTTGCATTATTTTAGCATATGTCATAAATGGGAAGGTGGCTCAGATGCATGCTGTGTAGGTTGCTTCAGTATTGGGTGAGAATTTTGCTTTAAGGTAGATAAATTTTATATCTATATCTGTGCACAAATAATTACCTATTGGTTTGGGTTTTGGAATTGCTTATTTAGTTAAGTAAAGTGTAAATTTTGATTTTGTGTTTTTATTACTATGTGTCTATATACCACTGAAAATGGAAATATCAGAGCAGATTGTACATTTTTGGTAATACCTTTTTACATTGAAAGCCAGCCCTTATGATGTTATTGTTGATATATATCCTATCCGTTGTTCAATTTGAAGAACAGAAAATGTTATTGAATTGACTAGGGGTATTACATTAAAGTGGAAAAGCAATGAAAGCAGATTTTCTTTTGTTGTCATAAAAGTTAATTTGGAAAAGGTTTTGTCAACCTTTTTTTTTTAATGTAAGCTCTACACTCATCATGGCACTTGAACTTATGACCTTGAGATCAAAAGTTGCATGCTCTACCAACTAAGCCGCACATTCCCCTTGTCAACCTTGTAAAAGCGCATTTTTATTTCTTTTTATGCATTTATTAGTGTAAATACTTTCAAGAATACTTTAAATTTTAAATGCATATTTGTAAACAGTGGGAAAAGGACCCAAGAATAATTTAACTATATTCTAGGTTAGTGACTAACTCACTTTGGTCTTCTCAGTCATATATTTAGTCCATCTATTCTTATAATTGATGGTTAACATTTGTTAATAGTGTGTGTTAATATTAAATAATATAAACAAAGTTTGGTAAAAATTGGTATTAATATTTGTGAAAAATCATTAGGTAACAACATTGAAGCTCTTCTTACTCCAAATTTAGAGGCATTATCCTTTAAATCAGCTAATATGTAAAATAAACTAGCTAATATATATTTTTAAGCATTATCTTTAAAATAAACCTTTCCCATAATTCCAGATTTTGTTTTAATTACTGGTTTGTACTGCTATTTCTGGTGGAAAGCTTTTTATTGATTTTTGAAATAAATTTTAGATTCCTTAAGGAGACTTTAGCACTTTGAGCTTGTCTTATTGAAATATTTTTAAGAAATCCTTTATGGCTTTATTATACTTAATACATTTTCTTTCTCTTTTAATTTCCTTTTTTTTTTTTTTTTTTTTTTTTTTTTTTGAGAGCAAGGAGTAGAGGGAGAGGTGCCCATGTGCATTCAAGCAGGGGAAGGACAAAGCAAGGGAAAGAGACTCTTAAGCCGGTTTCCCGCCCAGGAGCCCAGGGCAGAGCCTGAGGCGGGCTCTATCTCCAGACCTGAGAGAGCATGACCTGAACCAAAATCATGAGTTGGACACCTAATTGACCAGGCCACCCAGGTGCCCCAATACATTTTGTTTTTCAATTCAGGGGTATAATAAGTAAGTACTTTTAAAGCATTTGTTGTGCCCTAGGCATTGTTTTAGTCATTGTATATGGTATAAAAATATAATTTAATGAGGAACTATTATAATATGTGAAATAACAGCAACACTGGTTGACCGGAAGTTCTGCTCTTGGTCCTAATCTCATGTTTTACATGTTCCCTGGGCAGTCTCCTCTGTATTCTGTGTTTTGTTCTTAATTACCTCTATGTTGATGATATCCACACCTGTACTTCTAATCCAGACCTTGTTTCCTGAATTCCTTCTAGTTACCTCCCAGATGTTCTTAGTGTTCCTTTACCAGAGCTGAACATTTTTTTAGTCTCTGCCTGCATTCCCAACCACAGTAATGCACCACCATCAGCTTTGTCACTTGAGCCAAAAGCTTTGGCAGATTATGCTTTTCTGTTAGCTCTCCTCTCCCTAGTCCAGTCTCTCACACCAAACTTTATCAATTTTATTTCCTAAATATATTTCAGATTTATTTTTTCCTGTTGTTTCTTTAATATGTAAGGGTTTTGGAATACCTCATCTGTATTATTACATCCAATTTTGGCCATTTAAATCTAACAGGTATTCATTCTTCTTTACATTTATGTATATGTCTGTCCTTCCTTCTGCCCACCCATCCATGTATCTATGTCTGTTCTATACTAGCATTCCTGGTCCATCCTAAGAAATAAAGATGAGGAAGCTGATGTGTTGGTATTACAGTGCTGTGATGCTTGGAGAGAAATTCTCATTTTTGAGGGCAAATGTCACTTTGCCGTCTTTTATCTACTCTGGTGGAGTTGTGGTAATTGTACTATAACATTTATGTCTACCATAGTACTTAAGACATTGTTTTGTAATTAATTATTTACAAATCTCCATTCTGGTTGGCCTTCTGCTCCAGATAGACCATGGTTTTTTGGTATTCCCTCCAAATTATGTATTTCCTAATGGAATGAATGAAGTGATAGGATTAGGATCTGAATTGGTAAATTATGGTCAGATTAATCATGGCCTAGAAAGAGTCAAGAGTCAATTCTGATACGGGAGAAATATTAAAAGCCATCAAAAGTTTTGCGTATTGTTGTTACATGTAGGTGGTATTTGTGTGTGAGCAATATGGAAGCAGTTTGTAGGCCAACCTGGAGGGGCAATAACGGCATTATTGGGTCTTTTTAATTACATGTAAACTGTACTAACTTGTTGTCTTAGACAAATTGGAAATATAAAATTACATTATTTATATGTACATAAAGCATCTGTTTCTAAAGATCTAAAAACTTTGGTCGATATCAAGAGTGAAATTTGGTTTAGCTGATAAAATTTCATGCTTAATGAAATTGAGCTCTTTACCTATATAGTACTAGAGCAAAATGCATTTACTGAAGTATAGAATTGCACTCAAAGGGAGAGAACAGTGCATTTATTGTCATCCCTGTTGCCCTGATAGTTTATGTATACAGTTGACCAAGAATTTTGTTTTTATTGGGATTATTGTAATTAAATAAAAACTGCTTTAGAGTCTGATTTTAAAATTAAAGACATTTTATTGATATATTTTTAAATTGAGGTTTAAATTATACCTCTGTTATAGTAGGTATATTGTAAGAATTAGATACATTTTAGAAATCAGAGATTATGGCTTGATGACATCTTGAAATGTAACATTTAAAAATGAATTTTCATAATTTGTGAGATTCAGTGCCTTTTCATAGTTCTCAACTTATTATATGGTCTTAAAACATTAAAAATTTTTGTATCAGTTAAATTTTCAAGATCATGATTTATTTACTGACCTTTTTATCATTTCAGGAACAGTGGAGTCAGCACTGTATTTTACAGTAGATTTTTTTGCCCATAATTTAAAAAAAATTTTTGTTTAAAAATTAAGCTCCTAATTTCTAATATGGGGCTTGAACTCATGACCCTGAGATCAAGAGTTGTATGCTCTACCGACTGGGCCAGCCAGGCGCCCCTCCCCATAAATTTGTGAGCATTTGCCCCCCCCCCCCCCCGTCAAATGTTATTTCTATTTCTATTCTCCTCTGATCCTGTTTCTTCCTTAGAAGCTATAAAATGGTTGACACATTTTTTAAAAAGTTTATTTATTTTGAGAGAAAGAGAGAAAGTGAACGAGCTGGGGAGACCAGAGAGAAAGGGAGAAAATCCCAAACATGACATCATAACTTGAGCTGAAATCAAGAGTTGGTTGCTTAACCAACTGAGCCACCCAGGTGCCCTGACACATTTTTAATTTTAAGTACAATTTTTTGGGAAAAAATCTGAACTCTTATAAAGTTGGAATTGGTTATATGTGTCCATTTGTTTTCCATAAAGAAATTATTTCAGTCGTAACTGATAATCATGTGATCTTGAACCAGTTACTTAAACACTTAAGGGTCAGTTTCTTCTATAAAATTGGGAAGTGCCAGAACCTATTTCATGGGGTTTTGGAATTAAATGAAATGATATGTGTACAGCACTTTTCAAAGTACCTTGCATTTAGCACTCAGAACTGGCAATTTTTTTTTTTTTTTTTGTATTCCTCTTTAATAGGAAGAATTGTTGGTAATGTACCAGAATTGTTTTGCTGATCTATTCCTTCAGGTTTATTCCTTCAGGTTAAGTAAGTGATTCACAAGGACAATTGAATTAAAATAATCTCTCTGGCTTTTAAAACTGAACATAACCTCCAGGATTTTTTCATATGCTTCCCTACTCCCACCCAATTTGAGAAACATTGTTAGTGGGTTAGCGTTACTGATCCGCGTATGTTGCGTCCTTTAGGTATATTGTGGGGAGGAGGATACTATAGACTATTGGACCAAATCATGTAGGATATTCATTATTGTTTCTTATCTAATGCCCATTATGAATAAAAGTGTTATAATCTTCCTGGTAAATAAGCACATTGATTAATCTTTTCTTTAGGACCAACCAGATTTTTCTTGTAACCATTTGCCCTTTGTCTGTTTCCCTTCTTCAGACCTATCCTGTACCGCTTGTTTGACCTCTTAACAGTATTTACTGTCCATGTTAATGACTTTTATGTGTGATTCAGATATTCTGAAAGTCAAAATAGAATTAACAGGTCATAACTTATCCATCAAAAAAAGAAAATTGTTTTTGCGTTTTATTCTTTGTCATAAACTCTTATTTATTTATTTTTTTTAAGTTTGTTTTGAGAGAGAGAAAGAGAGTACCTGTGCGAGTTGGGGAGGTGCAGAGAGAGAGGAGAGAAAGAATCCCAAGCAGGCTTGGGGCTGTCTGCGCAGAGCCTGACACACAGGGTTCGAACTCACAAACTGAGCCAAGAGATCATGACCTGAGCCAAAATCAAGAGTTGGATGCTTAACCATCTGAGCCACCCAGTACCCCTATTATCTTAGGTTTTTATTATCTTATGTTCTTCTAGGTCAGTGGCCTTCACATGAACTTCGGAAGCACTCTTGTTGATTAAAAAAAAAAACAAACAAAACCCAACTAGATGTCTCTGTGATGTGTGTGTGTGTGTGTGTGTGTGTGTGTGTGTGTGTGTTGTAAAATCTTAAGCTCTGTCCCAGAACAACTGAATTCAAATCTCTGAGCTTCGTTTTTAAAATGTTCCAGGCAATCCTTGGGTTTTAGAAACACAGTTCTAGGGTTTAGTACAGTGTTAAGAGGAGCAATCACTCATATAGAAATTAAAGTAAGGGCAAAGTGATTGAAACTTTCCATCATCGCATCTTATTTTTTCTCTCTTTTTATTGTTTTTTGGATTTCCTAGTTTTATCATGTTTTAGGATTTTCTTAACTTTATAAAAGTCTTATGTTCCAATTATTGTATTTATTTTTTATCCCTTTAGTGAATATCTTTTTGTTTTGGTTTTTTAGTTTTTCTAAAAGGTAAACTGAGGCATGTTAATTTTTGTTTTCAAAGTTTAATGAGCATACATTGATTGAATTAGGGAACACCAAACCAGAGGTTTTTACCTGTCTACCAACTAGAGCTGGGAGAGTGGGAAGTTTTTACAGGGAAGACCTAGAAGCAAAGGGAATTATTTGATTGGTGATAGTTTAAGCAGTTGCCTTCTTGGGAAAGCCTAGTTGACTGTGATTGGTTGTTCTTAAGTTTCATTTTCTCAGATTCTTGTATAGTGACTGTGGCTTAGGTTTTGGTTTGCTTACCTAGGGTACCAAGGCATTAGAGCCACCTTAGTCTAATCACCTTCTTGCTTAATTACTTTAACAGTTTGAGTGTCTTACTGTTTTGCATCTGTACAGTCTCAATTTTTATGTTTTTAAAAATTATTTTTTAAATGTAAGAACATACCAATGTAGAAAATAGACCATAATCTAAATTCCCTAGCAGTGGTTATCATCTTCAAATATTCTCTGTGTTTTTTCATATACAGAGTTTAATATTTTTGTTTAAGATCCTTTTTATAACGTAAGTTTTTTAAATTACCAAATAATTTTTATGGCAGTCGTTTTCATTGTTACAGCAACAGTTAACTCATAGCGGTTAATAATTAATAAATTACTACTTTTCATTTTGCATCATTTTAAATTGTGCTGGGACAGGCTGTAGCACGTGACCACACCATCCTTTCCCCGCCATTTTACATTTCCTTAGGGTAGCTAGATACAGAGACATGGAATTCCCAGATCAAACCCTGTGAACCTTTTCAATTAATGCTTGTTGTGGCAGCGCCACTAGTAATGTGCCACATCTACTTTTACTGACTCTACTCTTTAAAATTCTTGCTTCGGGGGTGCCTGGGTGGCTCAGTTGGTTATGTGTCTGACTCTTGACTTCAGCTCAGGTCATGATCCCAGGGTCATGGGATTGAGCACCCATGTCAGGCTTTGTGCTAGGCTTGGAGCCTGCTTGCGAGTTGCTTTCTCTTTCCCTCTGCCCTGTCCCCTGCTCATTCTCTCTCTCTCTCTCTAAAAAAAAAGTAATAATAGTACTTGCTTTAGATAACTTATAGAAAGATGTCATTGCTTGGGTTTGGATTTCTTTGATTGCTGGGTTTTTTTTCCTTATTTTCCCCCTCAGATTGCTCAGGAGGAAATGTTTACCATTCCCTGAATCCTGACAGCTTCATTTTTCATTATTTTGTGATACTTTTTTTTTTTTAATTTATTCTGAGAGGGAGAGACAGACATAGCACAAGTGGAGGAGGGGCAGAGAGAGAGAGGGAGAGAGAGAATCCCAAGCAGTCTCCACACTGTCAGTTCAGAGCCCGATGCAGGGCTTGAGCCACGAGATCATGCCCTGAGCAGAAACTGAAATTTGGATGCTTAACTTACTGAACTACCCAGGTGCCCCTGTGATACTTTCTTTTTTTTTGATCATATTGCTATATGTAACGTTTTTTTCTCTTAATCTGAAATAATTTGTTTTGGTGATCCATCTGTTCTTGTTCTAGCTCCAGCTTATTTTAGTTATCACTGCTTTGTAATGTATCTTAATGTCTGGTATGGCAAGACAGTTTTTTCTTCAAATAATTATGATACTATGTATGTATTTTTATTCTACTTTTATAAATGGTAGGCAAAAGAGAAGTAAAAGAGGTGTCTCCATTTTTTTTTCTTTTCAACCTCGTCTCTCTAGCTTAAAACTTCAGTCCTAGATATGTCAGCACATCTGTAAGAGTTGGATCGGGAATCAGGGTAGACTTCCATTTCCTCATTGTCCAGGTTGTATCTTGTAAAGAGCATCTCTGTAAAAATTAGGTAATTTATGATTTTGTTCATTTATTCATGCTGTCACCAAAGGTGGACTTGTCCTGAAGAGGAGGGAATGACATTCAGCCAAGGGTACTTGGTAGATTTCTTGGAGGAAGTAATGCTAGAGATGATTAGCTTTAGCACTTACTAGGATAAAAGGGCGGTATGTAAAAAGGAATTATGAAAGAAGGGTTTACATTAAAAAAAAAAATTGTTATTCTCCACCAGCCTATTAAGTATTTCCATGTAGTAGAAATAGAGAAATAGAGGTTGCATGTGGAAGATGTGGTAGGTGAGATCAAAGAGGGAGCTATACCAGTAAGAAGTTTGGATTTTATTCGTCTATGGAATTGACCTATTGAATATTTTTTAGGCAGAATGTCCTCTTTTCTACATTGAAGTCTTTGGGAAAGTTCTGTGAACTGCTACAAATGAGCTACTTTTTCAGAAGCAGCCTCAAAGGATTGCTTCCTTACTTTAGGAATGCTAAAAAGAGCTACTTGTGCCTTCTTTTTTCTGGTCTGATTCACCTCAGAGACATGAAATTATTTTATTATCTCTTAGGAGCATTTAGAAATGTGTATTTGTAAACCTTCCATTTTTATCTTCCAATGAGGAAGTGATCCCACATGTTAAAATTTGGTTTCATCATTTTATTGGGGAAATAGATAAAAATAGTAAGTTTATGACATTGAAAAAATTCTTTTATTTAACTGTGAATATCAGCATGCCAATGAAAGATACAAATACTAATTATACCTCTACAAATGATTATTTAGTTCTTTAGACTTTACCTCTGTGTTAATATAATACAGGTAACCATGTAACACTATCCATTTAATAGTAACTCAGGTAAGTTATATGCAGGTACTGAGAATAGGCTGATTTTAGCAGCTACTGGGTTTCAGCACTTTGAAGTCAACTAAGTTTGACTTTACAGTTAATCCTTGAGCAACACAGGTTTGACTGCACTGGTCCACTTATACATGGATTTATTTTGGGAACAAAAGTACAGTACTATAAAAGTATTTTCTCTTAGGATTTTCTCAGTAACACTTTTTATTCTCCTTTGTGAGAATATAGCATATAATACATATATGACATAGAAAATATGTGTTAATTGACTCTTTATGTTATTGGTAAGGCTTCCAGTCAACAGCAGCCTATTAATAGTTAAGTTTTTGGGGAATCAGAAGTTAAATGCAGGTTTTGGACTACACAGGGGTCAGTGCCCCTAACCCCTGTGCTGTTCAAGGGTCAACTGTACTTCTAATAGTTACAAAGAATTTTTGATACATTTTTGATCTTGTTCCTAAGGAGGAGGTAACTTTTCTTAAAGTATTTACTCTTCACAAATGATTATCTCCCTGCCCCATTCCTTTCTTACTTTGAACTCTTCAAATCCTTCCACTTTTGTAGGCATTTAACATTAACAAAAAAAATTAAACTTAATTTTTTTGAATAGGTGATATAATTAAGAACTTAAAACTATGTAGAGAGATATATAGAGAAGTCTTGTTTCACCCTTTGCTTTCTCCTGCTAGTTTTTCTTCCCACACCTTTTATAGGTAGACATTTCCTTTTGTGTTTATCTTTCCAGTGTATTTTTTGCAAATACAAACAAATACATATATATTTTATTTTGAAGATTTTTCCATGTCTAGTTAAAGATCTTCCTTTATTTTTAATAACTGTCATAAACCCACAGAAGTAAAATTCAGCTAAGTCACCGAGTCCTTTGTGGACACTTGGGTTGTTTCTTATCTTTTGCTATTACAATACCAAATGAATAGCATACATACAACATTTTGTACTTGCATAAGCAAATGCATGATTTAGATTCTAAGAACAAGGGTCAGTCAAGTGGTAAATACCTCTGTACACAGGTTTCTTTGCTCTGTCAGTTGAGAAGGCCTAGAAAAAAATGACACCCCAGTAGCAGTGAGCAGTTAGTGCCCAGATCTTGGTTTCTAATACTATTCTCCCATGAAAGGAACCAGAGCTCTGGAGAAATGGCTGATTCCAGGACTGGGACAGGAAATAAATACAATAATACTGAAAAGTTAAGAAGTACTCCCAACAAAAACAATGAATGAGGTATGTAAAAGGGGCATAGGAGCTGACTCAGGGAGCTCCCAATGATTAATAATAGAACAATTTGAGAAAATAAAATAGAATTTTAAAAATTGGATTATAATTTAATTATAAAATATCCATGAATCCATACTGAAATAAATAAATGGGGGAGAATAGACAAAACTCCTGTGCAGAGGAATTCCAAATAATTTATGTAGATACTCAGCCTTCAAAGAGGTATAATAAAACTCTCCTCTAAATGAGTGGAAAAATAGAGAAAAGGGTAACTTAGCAGGGGAAAAACCTGACAAATGCTACCTCAGCTGTGTGACCAAGGTTTAATACTATAAATATATTGTATTAATACTATAAACCAAGTATATCTCCCCTGCCCCCTGTAATTTATATGTTGAAACCTGATGGTATTTGGAGGTGGGGCCTTTGAGAGGTGCTTATATCAGTAGGGCATGGAATTAATACCTTTTTAAGAAACACCAGAGAGCTACTTCCCCTCTTGTGCCATGTGAGGACTTAGTGAATAGATGGCAATCTGTGAACTATGAAGTGGGCTCTTACCAGACACCAAATCTGCAGGGGACTTGATCTTGGACTTCCCAGCCCCCAGAACTGTGAGAAATAAATTTCTGTTGTGTCTAAGCTACCTAGTCTAAGGTATTTTATTATAGCAATATTCCTTAAAGCTGTCAAGGTCATCTGAAACAGGGGAAGTCAGAAACTGTCCCAGCCAAGAAGAGCGTAAGAAGACATGACAGTATAATAATGTGGTATAGTGCTTGGGATCCTGTAACAGAAAAAGGACATTCGGTAAGAACTAGTGAAATCTAAATAGAGTGGACTTTAGTCTGTAATGCATCAGTTTTGGTTCTATTTGTGACAGATATACCATAGTAATATAAGATCTTCATAGCAGAGTCTAGGTGTCTGGTATAGGGCAACTATGTGTACTATCTTTGCAATTTTCCTATGAATCTAAAACTATCATAAAATATTTTTTAAAAAGAAACTGCTGTAATTCTGTTGCAGTCCTATTGGCCATTATGTACCGAAATGTTTGAGAGGCTTATTTTCCCATAGCCTCACCAACTGAATGTGTATCACGTTTTTGGAATTTTGCTCTTTCAATAGATGAAAACTGGTGTAACTCAGACTGTTGTACTTCTCTCATTATGAATGAACTGAATTTTTTTTTTCTTTTGTATTTATAATGGACGTTTTACTTTTTTCTCCCTTCTGTGAACTCTAGCATTGTTTATTTTTCTGTTAGGTTTTTGTCTTTTACTTCTTGGTTTCAGGAATTCTCTGTAGGGAGTTTAGCCCTTTATTTGTAATACAGGTTGCAAAAAATATATTTTTTCATTCTTTATGATGTTTCTTATGCAAAAATTTTCCTTTTTTATATGGTGCTACTATTTTTTCTTTTGTTTCTGAACTTTGAAACATAGTTCGAAAAGTCTTCACCACTCCCAGGTTTATGAAGGAATTCATCCATCTTTTTTTCTAGTACTTGTGGTTTCCATTTTTACATTTAGATCTTAAAATTTGAATACTTCATTTCCTCCTCAGCATCGAGGCATTTTAAATGCTTAATCTTTTCTTTCAAATTACTCCTGTGTAAGCATCCTTGTGGCCTTATAAGTGCTTTAAATGATTTATAGTAAAATAAATGCTTATACATTTATTCTTGGTGGATAAAAAGCCTCAACTTTCTGGAAAATATATTAAGCATTTCATTGTGTCTTAATTCCAAATCATGGTTTAAAAATAATTTTACAGGGGCGCCTGGGTGGCGCAGTCGGTTAAGCGTCCGACTTCAGCCAGGTCACGATCTTGCGGTGCGTGAGTTCGAGCCCCGCGTCAGGCTCTGGGCTGATGGCTCAGAGCCTGGAGCCTGTTTCCGATTCTGTGTCTCCCTCTCTCTCTGCCCCTCCCCCGTTCATGCTCTGTCTCTCTCTGTCCCAAAAATAAATAAACGTTAAAAAAAAAAAATAATTTTACAGTAATGAAAATTCCCTTAAAGTTACTTTTCACTGTTAAATTATAGTAAATTTAGCAGTATTTCTTTCCTTGAACTAATTCTTAGTGTTGTAGATTATTCTAATTTAGTTTTTTCCCCATCCTGTTTCTCCTAAGATTCCTGCTTCAGTTTTCAAACCTGTCTGTGATTTATTTACCTCCCATTGTCTTCAGAACTCCTCACTGGTTTTATGGCTGCAATGATACTGGTAATCTATTTGGTATTATGTAAAGTTTTATTTGTAGGCCAAATATCTGTTTTAACTCGTTAAGAAAATGGAACCAATGGTGTCAACTGATGTTGCCTAGTGTAGGATGATTTCTTATACCTTTTTATTTATTTATTTATTTACTTAAAAAAAAATTTTTTTTTTAACATTTATTTATTTTTGAGACAGAGAGAGACAGAGCATGAACAGGGGAGGGTCAGAGAGAGGGAGACACAGAATCTGAAACAGGCTCCAGGCTCCAAGCTGTCAGCACAGAGCCCGACGCGGGGCTCGAACTCACGGACTGCGAGATCGTGACCTGAGCCGAAGTCGGCCGCCCAACCAACTGAGCCACCCAGGCGCCCCTCTTATACCTTTTTATAAAGGTATTCATATTTACCTCATTTTACTTGTGATGAAACTAGTATTGCTGAACTGAATTTTAATAGATATTTGAGAAACTATCTGGTGATGCTGTGGAATGTTGGCTCTTAGAAAATACTACCAAAAAACTACCTAATGACTTTATTGCATGAAGGAGAGAACCACCTTTACAGAGTTGTTAGGATCTGCTAGGGGAAGGGGAGGGCATATGAAAAGAATAGTGAAGGAGGAAGAGAGAGCAAAGTTGGTATGTTTTTTGAGGATTTGTTGGTATCTTTAAGACATATTTAGGAACTTGATTAGAATTAGTAAGGATCACGATATAATAGCTTAGGATTGATAGACACAGCAAAGCAAGGGTTTTGAGGTGAGATTTTTAAAGTGTCCTGGAAAGTGAACAGTCATTTGCTGCTATTTATTAAAAAGTTGAATAGTCTGCTCTTGGTTTATATGGGGTTTTTGGGAAGTTCCTGAAATGAACAATGAAGTTATTTGCAACTCTTATCTGCCTGGACAAGAATTTCCTGGAATAGTAGAGTCATGTTGTCAAAGACAGCTGAACAGTGATGTTAATGTAGACTAAACTCTGGGTGTAGATGGTTTTAGTTCTCACTACCCATTCAGAACCACAATAAACTTGAAAATACAATTATAAAAAGTGTAATTCTTAGGACCAGCTACTAAGACAATACATTCTTTTGGTGAGGTGTTTGACATTGAATGATTTCCCCTGAAGAATGAGGCCTTACTTTGATAATTAAGGTGTCTGAGACACCCGAATAGGCAGTTGGATATAGGAGTCTGTAGCTGAGAAAAGAGATCTAAAAGGATCAGTAATAGAAATTTGGGAGTTATTGTTTAGGTTAAATCCAAATGCCTAGATGAGTTTGCCTGAGGAAGCATAGAGTGAGAAGAAAAATACTTGGGCCTCAGAACTTCTAATGCTTAATAGCTATATGTGGGAGAGAGGGAGAGAGAGAGAGAGAGAGAGAGAGTCTAAACTTGCAAAAGAGGGGCCAGAGAGGTTGGAAACAAAAACAGGATATTGTAATGTGATCTCTGGAGATGTGGCTGAAAAGTGGTGGGGTCAGAACACGAAGGCCTTATAGGTTTAGGTAGAGAAAGACCTATTGACCTCAGTGATGAATTTTCACTGAACAGTTCTGTGCTCTTCCCAGAGCTGTTCAGTCTATCATGACATTCTTCACCTAAGAATTGCCTAATGGGGAATTCTGTTTGCAGGGTAGTTATGTGAAATTAAGAATATTTTCTTAGAAATAATTGTACTGGGGGAGCACCTGGGTGGCTCAGTTGGTTAAGCATCTGACTCTTGATTTCAGCTCATGTCATGATCTCACAGCCTTCTGAGTTTGAGCCTCGTGTCGGGCTCTGTGCCGATAGCATGCAGCCTGCTTGGGATTCTCTCTCTGCCTCTCTTTCTGCCCTTCCCCTGGGTGTGCTTTCTCTCTCTCCCTCTCTCTCAAAAATAAATAAACATTAAAAAAAATAATTTTACTGACTTGCTCCCACATTACCCTGTAAAAGTTATTTAATCTCTCATTTTGACTGTAATTGAGGACAGGTCAGTCGTGTGTAGCCTGCAATTTTATATACAGTGCATCTATTTAGTGTTAATACTTTGGGAGTGTACAGGGGAAGAAGTAACATTTGTTGAATACCTACAGTGTGCTAGGCACAATCCATACATTCTAACCTATATCTCACATCTTTCTGAGGTAGTTTTTTATTTCCTTCTCCAAAGAGGAAAAACTGAGGTTGGATTTCTCCGTGTCGTATTTTTCACACTCCCCAATATCTATATGAAGACATCACGATTTGAACCTGTGTTAGGCTTATTCTCAATTTTTGTTGAACCCCATGGACTTCCTATATGCTATAAACCCTTGATCAACCAGTGCCACAGTTGTAGGTAATTAACATTTCATCAGATTTTAATTAAATGTAGGAATATGGTAGCTTTCAGTTTTTGAGGAACAAGACTGAGCACGTATCAAGCAGTAGTGAAGCAAAGAAGAGAGAATCTAGGCCCATGCACTTAATCTTTGATTAACTGGAATCTTTGAATAGCTATAATCCATTTAATCCCTCTTAAGGAAGCTATTCAGGTTGAAGAATAATGCCCTATTTGACAGAATTCTGGTTAATTCAGACTTTAGTGTTTTAGAATATTTTTCTCTGTCCTCACAGGAAGTCTTTCTTTGGAATTTTTTTTAAAAGTCTGTTATGATTAATGGGTATGCACATTTTGCCCGCTTTTTTTCTTCATGTTGTCTTAATCTAATATAGCACTTCATAGAAACAAAAACTATCAGAAAGTTGAAGAGTGCTGGCATTTTTAATATCTTGCCATGTCTTCCACTGTTTCCGAGGAAAGTTGGTCACTATCGAGAAAGCTTTAATGAAGTGCTAGTTTTTAAAAAAATGTGATAAACTGTTACTGTGTCATCAATGATAGAATGATAACACATTCAGTTCAGATACGTTTTGGTGAGAAAAGTTAGAAAGTTGCCTGTTTTTTCTTTTAAACATAGAGAGCAAATTCATATTTACCTGTGCCAGGCATGGCTAAGAACATTCTCAATGAAACCTACAAGAATATTTAGAAAATGGGAGATTTTGTGAGATTTGTGCTTTGTTTTTTAATTTTTTTTTAACATGTATTCATTTTTGAGACAGAGAGAGATAGAGTGTGAGTGGGGAAGGGGCAGACAGAGAGGGAGACACAGAATCTGAAGCAGACTCCAGGCTCTGAGCTGTCAGCACAGAACCCGACGTGGGGCTCGAACCCATGGGCCATGAGACTATGACCTGAGCTAAAGTACAACGCTTAACTGACTGAGCCACCCAGATGCCCCTTGAGATTTGTGCTTTGAAACACATAATTCTTTATTTGGTGGTAATTGAAAATGTGTCATATGATTAGAATTAAATTGTTATTTTTGAAGGGAATTAAAGTTTCATTCTTTAAGAATATGACCTTTTAAATATCTAAATATTTTTACTTCTTTCTATTAAAATGAGGTCCCTAAAATGCTTTTTAAATTTCTTACTGTTAGAGTTAGGAGGTATTTAAAAGAGTGAATGATGAGCTGAGCATCACAGGATATCTTGAGTGGTGTCATCATGTGTCACCAAGTAAAAAGTCTGATCTTTTCAGTTTCTTGTGCAGTTAGTTCATTTTGAGGTGATATGGTACTGTAGAATCCTTTATGTTACTGAGAGATGAAGTATAGTGTTAATTTAGAAAGATCAAGTGAGGAGTAATCTGGCTTGACATAACAAATTTTGGAGGGATATGAGTGATATGATTGGGGTAGGAAGGGACACAAAGGTTTGAAAAAATATTTCTGTCCTTAAGCAGTTTATAATATGGTGAAACCCAGGAACTTTACATTTACATAGCCCAGTTAATTTTGGTGAATAAATCCATTTAGAAGACCAGATTTTATATTTGGGCATAGGTTGAGAACAACCTTAGAGCAGCAGCTTTTTCTTTTTTCTCTTTTGATCCAAGTTTTTTTTATTTTTTATGTTGTTGGCTTTTTAAGGTTTTATTTTAATTCCGGTTGGTTAACAGGCACTGTTATGTTAGTGTCAAGTGTGCAATATACTGATTCAGCAATTCCACCTATCACCTGGTGCTCATCAGCACAAGTGCACTCCTTATTCCCCATCACTTATTTTAGCCCATTCCCGCTCCCACCTCTGATAACCATCAGTTTAGTTTGTTCTCTATAATTTATGTATGTATTGTATTGTAGTGTATTGTATTGTATTGTATTGTATTGTAGTGTATTGTATTGTATTGTATTGTATTGTATTGTAGTGTATTGTATTGTATTGTATTGTAGTTTTAGAGCACGTGAGCCGGGGAAAGGGGCAGAGGAAGAGGGAGGACAGAATCACAAGCAGACTCCCATGTTCAGTATGGAGCAGAATGCGGGAATTGACCCCATGACCCTGGGATCTTGATGTGAGCGAAATCAAGAGTCAGACCGACCCTCAACCGACTGAACTACCCAAGCCTCCCTGTTCTCTATAATTTAGAGTTTGTTTCTTGATTTATCTCCTTCTTTTTTCGCCTTTGCTCATTTTTTTTTAAAAAGAAATTTTTTTTTTAATATTTGTTTTTGAGAGTGAGACAGAGTGTCAGAGAGAGGGAGAGACACAGAATCTGAAGGGGCTCGAACCCATGAGCCGTGAGATCATGAGCTGAAGTTGGAGGCTTAATCCACTGAGCCACCCAGGTGCCCTCATTTGTTTTGTTTCTTAAATTCCACACATGAGTGAAATCATGTTATTTTCTTTCTCTGACTGAACTTACTTCATTTAGCTTATACTCTAGCTCCATCCATGTTGTGGCAAATAGCAAGATTTCATTCTTAATGGCTGAATAATATTGCATTATACATACACACACACACACACACACACACTCACTCCACTTTATCCATTCATCTATTTATTGATGGATGCTTGAGCTGCTTCCATAATTTGGCTATTGTAAGTAATGCTGCAAACTTAGGGGTACATATATCCCTTTGAATGAGTATTTTTGTATTCTGACTTTTTGAGGAACCTCCATACTCTTTACCACAATAGCTGTACCAATTTACATTCCTATCAACAAGGCAAGAGGGTTCCTTTTTCTCCACATCCTCACCAACACCAGTTACTCCTTGTGTTGTTGATTTTAGCCATACTGGTAGCTGTGAGGTGATATCTCATTGTAGTTTTGATTTGTATTGCCTTGATGATAGGTGATGATGAACATCTTTTTATGTGTTTATTGGCCATCTGTATATCTTCTTTGGAATGTCTGTTCATTTCTTCAGTCCATTAATTGGACCATTTAGATTTTGGGTGTTCAGTTTTCTCAGTTCTTCATATAACTTTTTATGAGCTATGTCATTTGCAAATATCTTCTCCCATTCCATAGGTTGCGTTTCAGTTTTGCTGATTGTTTCCTTTGCTCTGCAGAAGCTTTTTATTTTGATATAATCCCAATAGTTTATCTTTGCTTTTATTTCCCTTGTCTCAGAAGACATGTCTAGAAAAATACTGTTTTGGCCTATGTCAGAGAAGTTACTGCCTATATTCTCTTGTAGGATTTTAATGGTTTCACGTCTCATATCTAGGTCTTTAATCCATTTTGAGTTTATTTTTGTGTATGGTACAACGAAGTGGTCCAATTTCATTCTTTTGCATGTTGCTATCCAGTTTTCCCAACACCACTTGAAGAGACTGTCTTTTTCCCCATTGGATGTTCTTTTCTGTTTTGTCGAAGATTAAATGACCGTATAATTATGGGTTCATTTCTTGAGTTTTCTATTCTATTTTATTGATCTATGTGTCTGTTTTTGTGCCAGTACCATATTGTTTTGATTCCTGTAGATTTGTAACATGACTTGAAGTCTGGAATTTGTTACACCTACAGCTTTGCTTTTCTTTGTAAAGATGGCTTTGCCTATTCAGGGTCTTTTGTGGTTCCATACAAATTTTAGGATTGTTTGTTCTAGTTCTGTGAAAAATGCTGTTGGTATTTTGATAGGGATTGCATTAACTCTGTAGAGTGCTTTGAGGAGTGTAGACGTTTTAACAGTATTTGTTCTTCTAGTCATGGACTATCTTGTCATTTTTTTGTGTCATCTTCGGTTTCTTTCATCAATGTTTTATGCTTCTGAGAGTACAGGTCTTTCACCTTTTTGGTTAGGTTTATTCCTAGGTATCCTAGTATTTTTGGTGCAATAGTAAATGGGACTGTTTTCTTAATTTCTCTTTCTGCTGCTTCATTATTAATGTATAGAAATGCAACTGGTGTCTGTATATTGGTTTTGTATCCTGCAGCTTTACTGAATTTGTTCATCAGTTCTTGCAGTTTTTCAGTGGAATCTTTAGGGTTTTCTGTATATGGTATCATGTCATCTGCAAAGAGTGAAAGTTTTACTTCTTTACCAATTTGGATGCCTTTTATTTCTTTTTGTTGTCTGATTGCTATGGCTAGGACTTCCAGTACTGGGTTGAATGAAAGTGGTGAGAGTGGGCATCCCTGTCTTATTTCTGACTGTAGAGGAACAGCTCTGTTGTTGTTTTTTTTATTGTTTTTTTTTTTTCTTCATGTAGGATGGATGATATTAGCTGTGTGTTTTTCATATATGGCCTTTATAATGTTGAGGTATGTTCCCTCTAAAACCACTTTGTTGATGGTTTTTATCATGAATGGATGTTGCACTTTGTCAGATGCCTTTTCTGCATCTTTTGAAATGATCATATGGTTGGTAGCCTTTCTTTTATTTATATATTTTTTGGAGATTTGATTTTTAGTAATCTGTACACCCAACATGGGGCTTGAACTTACAACTCTGAGATCAAAAGTAGCACGCTCCACCACCCGAGTCAGCCAGGCACCCCTCCTTTCTCTTACTGATGTGATGTATCACGTTGATTGATTTGTGAAGATTGAACCACCTCTACAACCCAGGAATAAATCCCACTTGATCATGGTGAATGACTTTTATAATGTATTGTTGGATCTGGTTTGCTAATATTTTGTTGAGGGGTTTTGCATCTGTGTTCATCAGGGATATTGGCCTGTAGTTTTCTTTTGTAGTGTTGTCTTTATCTGGTTTTGGTATGAAGGTAATGCTGGTCTCATGGAATTAATTTAGAACTTTTCCTTCCTTTTCTGTTTTTGGAACAGTTTGAGAAGAATAGGCATTAACTCTTCTTTAAATGTTTAGTAGGATTGGGTGCCTGGGAGGCTCAGTTGGTGCAGTGTCTGACTTTGGCTCAGGTCATGATCTTGCAGTCCTTGGCTTCGAGCCTCGCACCAGGCTCTGTGCTGACAGCTCAGAGCCTTGAGCCTGCTTCCCATTTTGTGTCTCCCTCTCTCTCTGCCCCTCCCACACTAGTACTTTGTCTCTCTCTGTCTCTCTCTCTCTCTGTCTCCCTCTCTCTCAAAAATAAATAATAAAACATTAAAAAAATGTTGGGTAGGTTTTGCCTGTGAAGCCATTTGGTCCTGGACTTTTTGTTTGTTGGGAGTTTTTTGATTATGGATTCAATTTCTTTGCTGGGAATTGGTCTGTTCAAATTTTGTATTTCTTCCTGTTTCAGTTTTGGTTGTTTAGATGTTTCTAGGAATTCATCCATGTCCTCTAGGTGGTCCAAGTTTTTGGCACCTGTAAAAAATTTTTTAAATTTATTTTTATTACTTAAATTGTTTTTGAGAATGAGGGAGTAGAGAAGGGACAGAGGGAAAGGGAGAGAATATTAGGGTCACACCTGTGCAGAGCAGGGGGGTGGGGGGACCTTCTTCTCAGGACTGTGAGATCATGACCTGAGTTGAAATCAAAAGTCAGATGCTTAACCAGCTGAGCCACCCAGGTGTCCTGGCATGAAGTTGTGGGTTTTTTTTAAATTTTTTTATATTTTTTAAATAATATTCCCTTATAATTGTTTGTATTTCTGTGGTGTTGGTTGTTATTTCTTCTCTCTTAGTTTTGATTTATATATTTGAGATTTTTCTCTTCTTTCCTTCATAAGTCTGTCTAGAGGCTTATCAATTATATTGATATTTGTCAAAGAACCAGCTCCTGGTTTCATCAATCTGTTTGTTTTTGTTTTTGTTTTTGTTTTAGTTTCTGTTATTTCTTTCTTTCTTTTCTTTTTTTTTTTAAATTCTTTTTCTTTTATTTTTTTAATTTACATCCAAGTTAGCATATAGTGCAACATGATTTCAGGAGTAGATTCCTTAATGTCCCTTACCCATTTAGCCCATCCCCCCTCTCACAACCCCTCCAGTAACCCTCTCTTCTCCATATTTAAGAGTCTCTTATGTTTTGTCCCCCTCCCCATTTTTATATTATTTTTGCTTCCCTTTCATTGTGTTCATCTGTTCTGTGTCTTAAAGTCCTCATGAGTGAAGTCATATATTTGTCTTTCTCTGACTAATTTCACTTAGCATAATACCCTCTAGTTCCATCCATGTTGTTGTAAATGGCAAGATTTCATTCTTTTTGATTGCTGAGTAATACTGCATTGTATATATATACCACATCTTCTTTATCCATTCATTAGTTGATGGACATTTGGGCTGTTTCCATACTTTGGCTGTTGTTGATAGTGCTGCTATAAACATTGGGATGCATGTGCCCCTTCGAAACAGCATACCTGTATCCCTTGGATAAATACCTCGTAGTGCAGTTGCTGGGGCATAGAGTAGTTCTATTTTTATTTTTTTGAGGAAGCTCCATACTGTTTTCCAGAGTGGCTGCACCAGTTTGCATTCTCACCAGCAACACAAAAGAGATCCTTTTTCTCCACATCCTCACCAACATCTGTTGTTGCCTGAGTTGTTGATGTTAGCCATTCTGACATGTGTAAGGTGGTATCTCATTGTGGTTTTGATTTGTATTTCCCTGATGATGAGTGATGTTGAGCATTTTTTCCTGTGTCATTTGGCTATCTGGATGTCTTCTTTGGAGAAGTGTCTGTCTATTTATGTCTTTTGTCCATTTCTTCACTGGATTATTTGTTTTTTGTGTGTTGAGTTTGATAAGTTCTTTATAGATTTTGGATACTCACCCTTTATCTGATATGTCGTTTGCAAATATCTTCTCCCATTCAGTTGGTTGCCTTTTAGTTTTGCTGATTGTTTCCTTTGCTGTGCAGAAGCTTTTTATTTTGGTGAGGTCCCAGTAGTTCAGTTTTGCTTTTGTTTTCCTTGCCTCTGGAGACGTGTTGAATAAGAAGTTGCTGCGACCAAGATCAAAGAGGGTTTTGCCTCCTTTCTTCTCGAGGATTTTGATGGCTTCCTGTCTTACATGTAGGTCTTTCATCCATTTTGGGTTTATTTTTGTGTATGGGGTAAGAAAGTGGTCCAGTTTTTCTGCATGTTGCTGTCCAGTTTTCCCAGCACCACTTGCTGAAGAGACTGTCTTTATTCCATTGGATATTCTTTCCTGCTTTGTCAAAGATGAGTTGGCCATACGTTTGTGGGTCTATTTCTGGGTTCTCTATTCTTTTCCATTGATCTGAGTGTCTTTGTGCCATCTGTTATTTATTTCTACTTTAATCTCTCTTATTTCCTTCTGCTGGTTTTAGGTTTTGTTCTTTTTCTAGTTCCTTTAGGTGTAAGTTAGGTTGTTTGAGATATTTCTTGATTCTAGAGGTAGAGCTGTATTGCTGTTTCTCTCTTAGAACTGTTTTTGCTGCATCACAAAGGTTTTGGACCACTGTGTTTTCATTCATTGTTTCCTTGTACTTTTTAATTTCTTGTTTTATTTTCTGGTTGACCCATTTATTGCTTAGTAGCATGCTTTTTAATCTCTACAGTTTTGTGTTTTTTCCAGATTTTTTCTTTTTTTAATTTTTTTTTTTTAACGTTTATTTATTTTTGAGACAGAGACAGACCATGAACGGGGGGAGGGTCAGAGAGAGAGGGAGACACAGAATCTGAAACAGGCTCCAGGCTCTGAGCGGTCAGCACAGAGCCCGACGCGGGGCTCGAACTCACAGACCACGAGATCATGACCTGAGCTGAAGTCAGACGCTTAACCGACTGAGCCACCCAGGCACCCCTCCAGATTTTTTCTTATTGTTGATTCTAGTTTCATAGTGTGGTCAGGAAAGATGCATGGTATAACTTCCATCTTCTTGAATTTGTTGAGACTTGTTTTGCGGGTTAATGTTTGATTGATTCTAGATTACGTTTTATGTGCACTTGAAATGAATGTGTATTCTGTTTTAGGATGAAATTTTCTGAATATATCTGTTAAATCCACTTGGTCTAGTGTGTCATTCAAAGCCATTGTTTCCTTGTTGATTTTCTGTTTAGAGAATCTGTCTATTGATTTAAGTGAGCTGTTAAAGCCCCTTACTGTTACTTTATCATTGTGAATTAGTTACTTTATGTTTGTTATTAACTGTTTTATGTATTTGGGTGCCTCTATGTTGGGTGCATAAGTATTTACAATTGTTATACCTTCTTGTTGGATTGTCTCCTTTATTATCATATAATGTCCTTGTTTCTTGTTACAGTCTTTGTTTTAAAGTCTGATTTGTCAGATAGAAGTATTGCTGCTCCAGCTTTCTTTTGACATCCATTTGCTTGATAGATGTTTCTTCATCCCCTCACGATCTGCTGGCGTCTTTAGGTCTAAAATGAGTCTCGTATAGATATCTTGTTTTTTTTATTTTTACTTTTTAATGTTTATTTTTGAGATGATTATTTTTGAGAGAGAGAGAGAGAGAGAGCGTGTGCGCACTCAAATAGGGGAGGGGAGAGAAGGAAACACAGAATCCAAAGCAGGCTCCAGGCTTTAAGCTGTCAGCACAGAGCCCGATGTGGGGTTTGAACCCGTGAACCATGAATTTGCGACTTGAGCTGAAGTTGGAGGCTTAACCGACTGAGCCACCCAGGCGCCCTTAGATGAGTTTTATTTTTTTATCCATTCTGTCACTCTGTGCTTTTTGATTGGAACATTTAGTCCATTTAAAAGTAATTTTTGATAGATAGGTATTGTCATTTTATTGTTTTGTGTTTTTTTCTGAAGATTTTCTGTGATTCTTGTTTTTCTCTTTCATTGTTTGCTGATTTTCTTTAGTGATATATATGAATTTGTTTCTCTTTACGGGTATTTATTAGTGGTTTTTGATATATGGTTTCTATCAGGTTTGTGTATAACCTCTTCTGCATATGGCCGTCTGTATTAAGTTGATGTTACTTAGGTCTGAACCCATTTTTTACTCCTCTTCTCTCAATGTTTAAGGTATATGTTGTTATATTTTACATCATTTTATTTTGTGAGCCCTTGACTAATTTTTCTACAGAAATATTAATTTTTACTGCCTTTGTGTTTCTCACTTTTATACTATCATTTTTGATCTCTCCTTTCCACCCAGAGTCCCTTTTATTATTTCTTGCTAAACTGGTTTAGTGGTCATGAACTCCTTTAGTTTTTGTTTGTCTGGAAAGCTCTTTACCTCTCCTGTTCTGAATGGTAGCCTTGCTGGATAGAGTATTCTTGCCTACAGATTTTTACCATTCAGCACTTTGAATATATCAGGATACTCCCTTCTGGTTTGGAAAATTTCTACTGAAAAATCCCCTGCGAACCTTGTGGGTTTTCCCTTCTAAGTTAACTAACTTCTTTTGTCTTTCTGCTAAAAAAATTTTTTTTATCACTATATTTTGCCAGTTTAACTACAATATGTCTTGGTGTGGATCTAGTTTTCTTGATTTTCATGGAAATTCTCTGTGCTTCCTGTATCTGAATTATCTGTTTCCTTCCCCAGATTAGGAAAGTTTTCAGTTATTATTTCTCCAAATAAATTTTCTGTCCCCCCCTCCCCTTTTCTCTTTTCTCCTCGGATACTATAGTATGGATGTTACTATGTTTGATGAAGTCACTATTTTCCATAAGTCTACCCTCATTTTGTATAATTCTTTTTTTCTCTTTTGTTCAGCTTGATTATTTTCCATTATTTTGTCTTTTAGGTCATTAATTCCTCTTGCTTCTTCCAGCCTGCTGTTCATCCCATCAAGCATGTTTCTCATTTTGTTTATTGAGCCCTTTATCTCTACTGTGTTATTACTTATCTCTCTGTTAAGGGTCTCACTCATGTCTTGCACTCTTTTCTCAAGTCCAGCGAGTATCCTTATGATCATTGCTTTAAATTCTGTATCAGCTATGTTACTTATATTTGTTTTGCCTGGATCTCTGGCCATGGCTTTTTCCTGTTCATCCATTTGGGATCAGTTTCTCTGTCTTCTCATTTTGTTTAAATCTTTGTGCCCTGTTTCTGTTTGTTAGGAAAGTCAGCTTTGGTATCCTATTCTTAAGGTTAGTGGCCTTATGAAAAAGAAGTTTTGTAATGCCCTGCCATGTAGTGTTCCCCGTTCTCCAGGGCCTGGAACATCTGGGAGTGCCTCCAGTGTGTGTTGTGTGCACCCTGCTGTTGTGTTCTGGCTGCTCTATTCTTCAGGCCACTTGTTTGCAGAAACTTTACTTGCCTGCTATGGGCAATGTTTTTGTTCCTGGCCTCAACGTGGCGAGTTTTAACTAGGCATGCTATGGTCTCCTTGTGAATCGAGACCTGATGCCACTGCTGCTAGAACTGAGGCCCCACCAAAGTCCTGGGTTGAGAGACATGGTAGGGGCAGGAGTTGGGACTGGTCTTGTCAGGGAGGGGGCCCACCTTGCTGGGACTGAGGCAAGTGAGACTCCGAAGGACAGTTCCACCTGAGCACCAGAGGGTGGCGCTTGGTGTAAGCAAGTTAGGTAGCCAGTGGTGGCCCTGCACTGGTACCCTCAGGTGGCCCTGTATTTATGCTGAGGTGCAGGGGAGGGAAATCCAGCCGGTTAGTTCCTTTGTTCCAGGAGGGGTCTCTCTGTGAAGGCTGCCTCTCTGGGACACCCTCAGAGGGGAGCAAATAAATTCCCCACTGTGTGCCCAGGAGTTCTTCAGATTGTATTTTCCATGTTGTATGCCTGCAGGTTGTTTGCATGCATTCTCTCCAAGAGCAGCACAATGTCCTTGGGGCTCTATCCCAGCAAAGCCTCTGACCATTAAAATTCCAGGCTTTAACCCTATTAGTTGCAAAGACTCATGAAATTTGGCCCTTCTCGCTTTTCAAGCCAGTTGCTATGGGGATTCATTTTCCCTGTGTGCTCCCCTGTGTGCTAGTCTGTCTTTCACCCTTCTCTGCAACTGTGGCTCCTTCCCCACTTCAGTGGCCAAAGTCTGTTTCTTTCCCAAACAGTGTCTCCACACTTTCTACCTTCTTCATTTTGGCCTCCCCTCTACGTTTAGTTGTGGAATTTGTTTTGCCAGTCTTGAAGTCAATTGTGGGGTATTTAGGATGATTTGATAGTTACATAGTTGTATTCGTGGGGCAGGGTGAGCCTAAGGTCTTCCTACTGTGCTGCTATCTTCCAGCCTTGATCTAGAGCAACAGCTTTTCAACCTTTTTGGTCTCTGTACTTCTTTATATTCTTTAACATTAATTTACTTAAAGTTAAAAAACATTACAAATTAATATATCACAGAACATATTTTAAATGAAAAATAACTTCAAAAACATGGCAAGAATATTAGCATTGTTTTACATATTTGTAAATCTATTTAATGCCTAGTTTAATAGAAAACAGCTGGATTCTCACATCTACTTTTGCATTTCAGTCTATTTTAGTATTCTGTGCAGTGTAGTTTTTGGAAAACTCCTGTATACTTGAGAGAAAAGTGAAAAAGGCAAATAACTTCTTAGTATCACCATAAAAATAACTTTAATCTTGGGACCCAACCCCCTGTAAAGATTTCACAGACTATACTTGGAGAACTTCTGCTTTAGATCAAAATGAAATTGGATCCTAATCCTGCCCTTGATCTTCCTCTCTCAGTTGGATATTCTTAGGGGCCATTTCTGTTAAGCTCCAGTAACTCACCAAATTCCAATTCAGGAATCTACTCCTGGGTATCTTCTGCTATGAATAGCTTTGGAGCTGTAGGCTTTAGTTCTTTTGTACACTTCCTTCCTTTTTTAAAGTCATTTAGACATTACCAACTGGAAATGGCAAGGCTTGCAAGCTATGTGATCTTAGGCAAATTTGTTAACATTTTTGAGTCTGTTTCCTTAATTTGTAAAACGGGCAGAGCAATACCAACTCATAAGGCCTTTGTGGGAATCCAATAAGATAGAAGTTTATTCAGTTGCTAATATTACTGGATGTTCATGAAAAACAGTATGTTTTTCCAATTTTGTTGGAATATATTCCAATTTTGTTGCATAAATTTTGGACAGCTTTGATTAAATATGCAAAATATATACTTTTAAAGTTTATTTATTTTGAGAGAGAGAGCAGGGGACGGGCAGAGACAGGGAGAGAGAGAATTCCAAGCAGGCACTGCTGTGTCAGCAGAGAGCCCTATGTGGGGCTCGATCCCATGAATTGTGAGATCACAACCTGAGCTGAAACCAGGAGTCAGACGTTTAACCAGCTGAGCCACCCACGTTACCCCTAAATGTGCAAAATATTTTAAGCTCAATAAGATGTGGGTCTCCCTTTTTTATAAATCACTCTAGAGAATGACTTGTTTTTTCACTACCCCCTATTTTCTTCTGTCCAGTATTTGGGCCTTCTTAAAACTAGGTCCTTCATAAGGAAATGAATGGGATTTCAAAACACAAATGTCAAAATGTCCTTCCTTCTCTGAAAGTGTTTATAATCTTGTGCTTAAACTTACTAGAAACAAATAGGAAGATGCTATGTAAAAGATACGTATAAATATTGTGAGAGCATAGTGTGGGGAATACCCAGTTCTGTAGGCAGAGAAGTAGACAAAGGAAAGGAAAAGGACTCATTTGTACCTTATTCCTCACTCACTGATTTTAACAACTCCTAGAAGAAAAATTAAGTGCCCAAGGGATGTGTTTATTGAGTGAGTCTATGTGCTAAACCCTATTATGGGTGATATTATGTAACGGTTAAAACATGGACTTGGGTAGGGTCTTATACTGGGTTCCCTCTGGCTCTTCTCCTTACTAGCTGTAACATTGAGCGAATTTTTAACCCATCAGTGACTAAGTTTCTTTAGATATGTAAAATGAGAATAATTTAAATAGTTTTATAGGGTTACTGTAATGGTTGAAAGAGTTAATATAAATAGAGTACTAGAACAGATTGGCACAGGAGTGCCTGGGTGGCCCAGTTGGTTAAGCGTCCGACTTTGGCTCAGGTCATAAGCTCATGGCTTGTGAGTTCGAGCCCCACGTTGGATTGTATGCTGACAGCTCAGAACCTGAAGCCTGCCTCTCCCCTGCCTCCTTTCTCTGCCTCTCCCCTGCTCATGCTGTGTATCTCTTCCTTTCTAAAATAAATAAACATTAAAAAAGATTAAAAAGAAAAAATTGGCACATAGTACTTATTAACTACTTTATTACATAAAAAAGGGGAAAGATATTATTTCCTTGATTATACTAACTTCTAGTAGTTATATTGAGATCTTATGTTTTAAAATGATTGCTGAAAATTATATAATGTGGAAGGCTAATTTTATCTTTTTTTATTCCCTTGTTATTGTTATTTAAAGCACATTTTACTACTTTGACTTGTATTTGGAGGAGAAAATTGATAAAAGGACAGATCTTTTAGCAGGCAAAATGCATTTTACCTAAACTCACATTAATGATTTTTTTTAAATGATTATTTATTTTGAAAGAGAGAGACCCACACGAGTAGGGGAGGGGCAGAGAGAGAGGAGAGAGAATCCCTGGCAGGCTCTACGTTGTCAGCATTCAGCCCAGTGTGGTGCTCGAACACACGAAATCGTGAGATCATGACCTGAGCCAAGATCAAGAGTCCAATGCTTAACTCACTGAGCCACCCAGGTGCCCCTACATTAATAATTTTTTTCAAAGTACTGTTTTCCTCTTGAATTCATTATAGATGCCTTCTTAGATGATGTTGCTAGAGAAACTAATGGATAGGGAAAGGTGTGAACTTAAACCTCATTTGAGAAAAAAATTGTTGATATCACCAGGTACTAGTTATTTTATATACATTTATAATCTTTAAAAAAATTTTTTTAATGTTTATTTATTTTTGAGTGACAGAGGGAGAGACAGCATGAGCAGGGGAAGGCCAGAGAGAGAGGGAGACACAGAATCTGAAGCAGGCTCCAGGCTCTGAGCTGACAGCACAGAGCCCAATGCAGGGCTCAAACTCATGGACCATGAGATCATGACCTGAGCTGAAGTTGCACGCCTAACCAGCTGAGCCACGCAGGCACCCCTACATTTGTAATCTTTTTCTTTAATGTTTATTTATTTTGAGAGAGAGAATGCACATGCAAGTGTGCATGCACACAAGTGGGGAGGGATAGAAAGAGAGGGAGAGAGAATGCCAGGTAGGCTCCACATGCTGTCAACAAAGAGCCTGTCACAGGGTCAATCTCACAAACCTTGAGATCATGACCTGAGCTGACACTTAACCAACTGAGTCACCCGGGTGGCCCTCATTTTGTAATCATATTTGAAGGATATGGTTGCTAGTGTATAGGGACATAAACTTGTAAATTGCCTGGTTAACTTACAAACAGAAGCTTGCTCATATTTTAATGTTGAAAGATTCGCTCAAATAAATCAGTCTCAATTGTCTTTAATAAATTTTGCGTCAAAACCAGTTTCAGGTTTTATAGTAAGCTATAAATATTATTGCATTCTAGGGCACTGATTATTGAAAGCTATGTCTTTGGAACCATCAGTGAAAATAATCTTTAAATTTAATCTTTTTTTGCATACAGAAAGAATAGAAAAAAGAATAAAAACCTTTCTTTGCCCTTTTGTGTTAATGAGGATGTCATAGATAGTAATGCTAACAAAATGTGTACATAGAAGGCAAATACACATTAGGGCTCCATGGAAGACCTAAATTGGAGTGATATGCTTAAAACAAGAGACTTATGCCACCATTTTAAAATTTCAAGATAAAAATAAAATCTGGGTGTCAAAAATGACCTTTTTGTTTCTCTTGGTAAAGAATCCACATATTTGGAAGCAGTTGGAACCACAAAGGAGGGTCTATTTTGAACTCATTAAGAAGAATTTTAATGCTCTAGGCACTTTTTAAATCTATTAAATTGAACATTCTCACTATAATTTAATGATGATTCCTCTCCCCTTACCCCTCTGTATTTGAAGTTAATTATTGTAAAATACATTCTGGAGTTCAGTAATAATGAATTCATACCCATTTTACTGCCTCTTAACTACTCATGAGTTCTGGAGAGCCTTGGTGAGTACCATTAGGTTTTCTTTCCTCTTGATTGTTTGCATACCTGATGCCTTGGATTTTGATCAGATTTTCAGCTATTTCTGCTATTATGAAAGCAGTCATATAAATGACTGTGTATTTAGGTGCCTATGAGTTCACCGTAAACCTTGTTCTAAGGCATGATAAAAACAGAAATTGATTTTCAAGCATTAGATCAAATTTTATAACAAACATTTATCGTATCGTATCGTATCTCATCATATCTCATCATATTGTATCTTATCTCTTTAGAAAGAGAGCCCACAAGTGGGACAAAGGAGCATAGTGGGAAGGGGGAATATCTCAGGCTCCATGCTCAGCACAGAGCCCAGCGTGGGGCTTGATCCCACAACTGAAGTCGGATGCTTAACCAACTGAGCCACCCAGGTGCCCCACTTTACAAGTGTTTTCAACTTTTTCCCTTTATGCTTAAAGAAATGAACTAGAAATTGTAGAGTCAGTGCTGGCACGTGGTTTATGTAAGGAATGTGTATCATGGCCTTTGTCTCACAGCAAAAGATTGGTAAGCACATTTGAGTGTTTCAAGTTAAAATACTTACAGTACATAGGTATACTTTTTCCCTCTTTGATTTCCTGTATTACCGACTTGATTAGCTGACTGGTTGATTTACCATTTCTTACTTTTAGTGAACATAACCTTTTATCTCAGACATTTTTCTTGAACTCTAACTTGAAAGAAAGTTAGTTATGGGACTGAAGCATGTTTTCAAACTTTAACATGGAATTTGTAATAAAATTGGATTAATGCTGGGATTTTGTAGTTAGGACCACTTGTAGGTATGGCAACAATCATAAAATTGTGTATTCAAGCCATTTCCTTTAAGAAGACTTTGTAATTACCTGGGTTTTGGGACTCTTCTTTCTAGCATTGTTTGTCCCTCTTTAAAAAACAAACAAACAAAACAGACCAGTGGCTTCCTTTTAAATTTCCTCTACCAAGGAATTAGTTGATTCTTCTAAGGCTGACACTTGAAATCCAGTTTAGTGGTTTCGTATATAGAGTTGTTAAAATATTTCATTTTCTAATGAATGTTAGACTAAAATGTGGAACACTTCATTTACAGCTTCCTTGGAAATATAAAAGGAAGGCATTTTGTATTTATGTTTATTTTACTTCTTGGGGATCTGAAAATACCTTTTAAGAATTAGTGGCAATAGGATTGGCCTATGCTCAAATCTTAGGAGGCACAGTGCCCAGAGAGGGCCCCAAAGCTCTTTTGCTGGCTGCCTACTCTGGAGCAGCTGACTAACCAGATGCAGAGCACATTGATCTGGTCATAATTGCTTTCATCCTGGAGCAGAGCGAGTTAACACAATTTAGATCAAGAACCACATTAGAAGATCCTGACCTCAGAATAACCTCTCATTTCCTACCTTTGAAACAGGCAACAATTCCAGTCACTTCCTAACTTCTAACCATAAAATTGCATGGGAACCTATAGCCACATCTAGAGATAATGACCTTTTGACTTTCTTTATACAGATGGATTCAGAATTATAAAAGTAGCAATTGTTTTAACCTACTGTTCTTTGTTGAAAAGAGAAACAATCCTTCCCCTCCTCTACTTATTTTTTTTTTTTTTCCTGTTGAAGTCTTTCTAGATCATTCCTATAGATGCAGTACAGATGAAATAGACCTGGGATTGTGTTTGTAGACTCATCTTTCTCCAAAAAAACATACTAGAGTATGACAACTCTCTTCTCTGTTAGACAGCAGATCATTGTTTCTTAATATACACATTTTCAGATCATTGCTCTTGATAAATCTAGGCCGCCCATTATTCTCCAAATAATACTATAAGGTTTTGTTGAGCTTTATTTGCTAGAGATTTTAATTATGTTTCTGGTATAATGCACATGACAGAATAGATAATTTCACATATGGAAAACTGTAAGTTACTGTGTAGATAAGAGGGACTGGGAATTGTGAGCAATTCTACAGTGTCTATAAAGATACTTTTGTATCCCATTCATTTTTGGGAATGGCTTTATAGGAATAACCCTGAATCTACAATAATTCATTAAGTATAATTCACATATTTCTTACTTCAACTCTTAGTAAGAAATTGAAGTGCTTACAATGTGAGCACAAAATATTTATTGTAAGAATTAACTACAGAAGTGAGAACGGTTGTTTTATTTTGTAAGTCTTCCTGATACCAAAGAAACTACCACTGTGATAGAAGTCTCTGTGCTTGACTCTTGGAAGACATACTGATTTGGAACAAAGTAAGGAGGGAGAGCAGCAGTCATTAAAAATACCATGAAATGAGAGGAAAAAACAAAATACAGAGGTAAAAAAATTGAGGTGTTTTATAAGTATTATAATTTTGTTGATTTATGTATTAGTAGTTTTCTACTCAGAAAAAAACAACAGGACCCAGATATCTACACAATGTCACATCCTTTGGAATTGTGTACCTTCCTGGTGATTGATGGCATTGAGCCATCTATAATCTTGGCTAAATCCTCATAAGACCACTGATACGTATTTACTATTTCTGAGTGTCCAGAGTTATTGGTATATTATATTCCTGGTAGCACAAAGATAATTGATTTATATAGGATCAAATTATGGATCTTAACCTTAGCTAGTTAAACAAGCATGAATTACTACTAACTGACTTTTTTTTGGATAATAGAATTTAAAAAGGAGCTTATAATTCCCCTTTTCATTTTTCAGAGGTGATTTTTACTTTTTTCATGTCTGTTAGTCCTATATGCTGCAATATACTAGATATAACATCAGATATTATATAATATATAATGTTACTATAATATGCCAGGGGCTGTAGTTTATTATACTTAAAACTATGGGAGGGGTGCCTAGGTGGCTCAGTTGGTTAAGTGTCTGACTCTTGATTTTGGCTCAGGTCATGATCTCAGTCATTTGTGAGTTCGAGCCTGGTGTCAAGCTCCCTGCTGACATCACAGAGGCTGCTTGGGATTGTTTCCTTCTCTCTCTCTCTCTCTCTCTCTCCCCTGCTTGCATGCTCTCTCTCTCAAAAATAAATAAACTTAAAAAAAGAAAAAAACCTCTGGAGCTTTTCATATGGTTATTTATTTTTCTTTCCTTTATTTGAAGGGCTGGGTTATATTGCCCATAAAAGTAATGACAGAAATGGCTTGCTATGTAGGAAGGTAACATTGGTGTTCACAGTAAATGAGTGTGGCCTCTTTCTGTGATGGAATGTGTAGCACTTGACATTCTCAAAAAGAGTTCATTGATAATTGTAAATAACTGTATTTAAAAATATAGTGGCTAGATCTTTCGGGGGGGTGCCAGCTGCAAGCTCCTCTGTACCCCTCGTAGCCATGCCTCACAAAATTGAAGAAATCAAGGACTTTCTGCCCATGGCCAGGCAA
The DNA here is from genome assembly GCF_007474595.2 of Lynx canadensis. NCBI lineage: Eukaryota > Metazoa > Chordata > Mammalia > Carnivora > Felidae > Lynx > Lynx canadensis. Next base: position 116,903,789 of record NC_044309.1, on the reverse strand, counting down.
AAGGATGCCAACTCTGTTAAGATCAGGAAAAATAAGGATAATGTGAAGTTTAAACCTTTATACATTGGTCAACACATGAGAAAGAGAAACTGAAACAGTTTCTACCCTCAGGTTTGGCAGTGAGGAGCTGAAATGAACCTGGCACACTGATTTGGAATGTATTAAAATTCTTAAAAACAAAACAAAACAAAAACCCAAAACACTGGCTACTCTAGAAGGAGAAGCAGAAGGTTTGGTAGAGGGTTTTTGTTCTCATTTTTCAGAATTCTCTTCTCAGAAATGTTGAAATATCACCAGGATATTTGAAAATTTTTCCTAACCATTTGTGGTATTGAGTCTGGAATTTGTCTGTAGGATTCTCCCCCAAGGAGAAATGTTCACAGGCCTACTGAAGGAGGAAGGAGGGAAAGTTTACAGGGCTCCTGCAGAAGTACTATTTGTAGTATTACCTACTTTGAATAAAAAATACTTAGAAAATTGTCAATTAAGATATCTTCATTAGGAAATAATTTTTTTAAGTTAGTTATTTTGAGAGTGTGTGTGAATGGGGAGGGACAGAAAGAAAGGGAGAGAGAGACATTCCCAAGCAGAGCCTCTCTCTGTCAGTGCAGAGCCCTGTGGGGGCTGGAGCCCATGAACCAGGAGATCATGACCTGAGTCAAAATCAAGATTTGCACGCTTAACCGACTGAACAATCCAGGTGTCCTGGAAAGAATTTGTTAAGCACATTTTGGTATAAAAGTAAATGAAATTTGTTGCCTTATAGATAAGTTGATATTGCTAAAATTGCTTTAAGGTGTGGTTTTCTTTTTTCTTTCTCTCTTTTTATTTTAAATGTTAATCGTTGAGTGAGAGAGTATGAGCAGTGGAGGGGCAGAGAGAGAGAGACAGAATCTGAAGTAGGCTCTAGCTCTGAGCTGTCAACACAGAGCCCGATGTGGGGCTCGAACTCAGGAACTGTGAGATTATGACCTGAGCTGAAGCTGGACACTAACTGACTGAGCGTCCAGGTGCCCCAAGGTGTGGTTTTTCTTTTGAAAAAGATGATCACGCATGCTTTCACTTATTTTACTCAAGAATATTACCTAAGTTTACAAAAATTAAAAAGGCGGTTTTTGTGTTTCACTTGTAATCTGCACATGAGGCAATTTATTTGTAAGCAGATTAATGGAAAGAGCACATAGATTTTGAATTTCTGTTTTATTCAGGATTTACTTAGTAGCTTAATGACTCTTGGATGAGTCACTTAAGTTTTGAGCTTTTGTTTTCCTCATTTGTATAACAGGAATGGTAAATAGTTTATACTTTTTTACCTCACAGAATCCTTTCAAGAATCAAGTAAGATGAGAAGACTGCTTATAAACTCCATAGGGCTATGTACAGTGGTGCCATTCATATTATTTAACTGTAAATTGGTAAATGAATTATGTATATGTGGCTATTAATACATATCTCAACTTTGGGGGAGAAAAGCAATTTTAATTTACATTGGATGATAGATTTAAGGATTTTAAAGCTTTAAAATGTTTACAGATAAAAGGAAGCCTGGGTGGCTCAGTCAGTTAAAGGTCTGACTTCAGCTCAGCTCATATTCTCAATGTTCGTGAATTTCAAGCCCCGCGTCAGGCTCTATGCTGACAGCTCAGAGCTTGGAGCCTGCTTCGGATTCTGTTTCCCTCTCTCTCTGTCCCTCCCCTGCTTGCACTCTGTCTCTCTCTCAAAAATAAATTTAAAAACATTAAAAATAATTAAAATGTTTATGGATAAATACATAATAAGTATGAATATAGCATATTGACGTCAGAGGATAATTAAACTGACAAATATTGCATCAAAAAGACAAAAATTTGGTGTCTGAAAAGGGTTTATCATAGCCAAGTGATACTTTTTGCAAATTAAGCACCTTCCTTACATACCTCGTTCTATCTCCTGTTTGTGATGACCTAAACATATTTAATATGTTAATGTTAAACATATTAATAGCTTTCATGGATAGACTGAAGGTAGGACTGAATTGACAGCATTTTCCCTAAAAGGGAAATGTATTTGCTGATTTTAAGTTTTGCTTTTCAAAGTAGGTTTTGAAGTTCATGTTGCTGTGTTTCTTTTTTTTTATTTATTTTTTATTTATTTATTTATTTTTTTTAAAAATTTTTTTTTTTTAACATTTATTTATTTTGAGACAGAGAGAGACAGAGCATGAACAGGGGAGGGGCAGAGAGAGAGGGAGACACAGAATCTGAAACAGGCTCCAGGCTCTGAGCTGTCAGCACAGAGCCCGACGCGGGGCTCGAACTCACGGACCAGTGAGATCATGACCTGAGCCGAAGTCGGACGCTTAACCGACCGAAGCCACCCAGGCGCCCCTGTGTTTCTTGATAGTACCCACCAAGAGGGTTGTTGCGAGGATATTTTTAAAGTAGTAAGGAAACAAGATGGAAAGAAACAGAACATTATAGAAAAACAAGTGTAACAGGCCAGGTGACTTAACATATGTATAATTGGAGTTCCTAAGTGTTATGGTCTGAATATTTGTTCCCCTAGATTCATGTTGAAATACCTAATGTTCATTGTGATGGTATTAGGAGGTGAAGTTTTGAGGACATAGTGAGGTCATGAGGGTGGAACTTTCATGCATGGATTAATGCTTATATAAAAGAGATCCCCAGAAAGCTCCCTAGCCCCTTTCACCATGTGAGAAGACAATAAGAGGTCTACAGCACTTAGAGAGCCCTCACATGATCATGTGGCATCTTGATCTCAGACTTCTAGCTTCTAGACTGCGAGAAATAAGTTTCTGTTATTTATAAGCTGTCCAGTCTATAGTATTTTGTTATAACAGCCTGAACAGATTAAGCCATTGATGAAATGGATAGGGGAAGGAGGCAGAAGCAGTATTTGAAGAAATAATGGTAAATTTTTCAAAACTGTTAAGACCTCATACCACTGATACAGGAAGCCCAGTGAATCCAAAACAGGATAAATAACAAACACGTTGCCTTAGTGCTTTGGAAAGCTTTTTCATAGCACCAGTAAGCCAAAAGAAATAACTAATAATTCTATTTATTAAGTAGTCACAACTTAATAGTAGGAATTAGTACTGTGTCTGTCCACTGTTTGGTGTTATTTTCCTCAGCACATAGTTCCAGATCACAGTGCTGAACCCACATATAAACAAAAATCTTAAAACACAGAAGGGGCAAAAGACAAGTTACTTACAGAGAAATAAGAATTTTCAAAGATTGACTTTTCAATCGGATTATGTAAGTCAGAAAATAGTAGAATGACACCTTTAAAACAAAGAAAAAAACCTGACAATTCTATACTCAGTGAAAATATCCTTCAAAATAAAACTGAAATAAATACATTCTTAGATAAACAAAGCTGATAGAAGTGTGGCATATCCATACTTCAGGAAATATTAAGGAAGTTCACCAAGCTAAAGAAAAAATTCTCAGGGACTCTTGGGTGGGTCAGTTGGTTAAGTGTCTGACTCTTGGTTTTAGCTTGGGTCACGATCTCGTGTTTTGTGACTTCAAGGCCCATGTCGGGCTCTGCTCTGACAGTGGAGAGCCTGCTTGGGATTCTCTGTCTCCCTTTTCTCTGTTCCTTCCTCCCTCCTTCTCTATCTCTCTCTCTCTCTCTCTCTCTCTCTTTCTTTCTCTCTTTTCCTCTCTATCTTTTTCTCTCTCTCTCTCAATGAATAAATAAACTTAATGAAAAATTATTAAAAAAATTCTCAGAAGCATGATGAAATGAAGAGTAGTGGAGTAAGTATGTCGGGCAAGGCTATTAACTGCTTAAACCAATAGTTTTAACAATGTCCAGTATTCCATTGGAAATATTATATGGGTAAATAATATAACATGTGGAAGTAATATATGACAGCAATAGCAAAAGAAGTAAATAGGGCCACCTGGGTGGCTTAGTCAGTTAAGCATCCAACATTCAGCTCCAGGTCATGATCTTGCAGTTCGTGGGCTCGAGCCCCACATGGCTCTGTACTGACAGCTCAGAGCCTGGAGCCTGCTTCGGATTCTGTGTCACCCTCTCTCTCTGCCCCTCTCCCACTCACACTGTCTCTCTCAAAAATGGATAAAACATTAAAAAAAATTAAGTAAATAGAGTTAAAATTATAAGAATCTCTCACTGCATGGAACAGAAATAAAGACAGAAAATAAAGATGCATTTAAGACATCTTTAAGACAGAAAATAAAGATGCATTTTGTCTCTTACAGTAACCACTGAAAGAATGATGCTAGAAGATAAGCCTGTAGAATACATAGAATAGTAAATATTTAATTAATAGAAAAGAAAGGAAAGGAGAATCAAAGGACAGAAAACAAGGGAACAAATGGAAAATAAGTAGAAAGATGGTAGACTTAAACTCAACACATCAGTAATTAAATGCAAATTGACTAAATGCTCCCATGATAAGACAAATATAAATAAAAACAAATCCACTATATGCTGCTTACAAAGCATAAACTGAAGTTCAGGGTAAAATAAGGGAAACAATGTGTCATGCAATATTAGTAAGAAATGGCTCTTCTATTACTACTAGGAGATATAGTGGCTTTAGCCAAGGAACATTACTGGAGATAAAAAGGGGTATGTTAAAAGGTTCAGTTCATTAGGAAGATATAACAGTTCTTGTTTTGTATACACCTAATTCATGGCTTCAAAACATGTTGTGGATTTAATACATCTATAAAATACATTTTATAGTTGTGGATTTAATACACCTTTTTCATAGACCTTTTCTGATACAATAAGTAGACAAAAAATACATTAAAAAATGAATAGTTACCCTTACCTCACACCAAATACAAAAGTTAATTGAAAATGGTTAATGGTATTAAATTGTAAGGCTAAAAATATAAACTTATACAAGAAAAATACAGAAAAAAATATTTGTGATTTAATGGACTAAAAATTTCAGGACTAGAGAACCAACAATAAAATAAACAGGAACAAAAGAGAACCAAAGGCAAACCACAGAACAGAAAAATATATTTGTAGTATATATGTCATGCAAAGGGCTCCCACATAAAAAAGCCTTAACTCTATATAAAATGGGCAAAAAATTGAAGAAGATAAGTGAATGGATCATAAGCACATGAAAAGGTGGTCGACATTGTTAGTCACTAGGAAACTACAACTTAAATGACGATGTCATCAGAATGGCTAGAATTAAAAAAGATAGATAATACCAGTGGTTATGAGATGTGGAGGTAACGGGAACATTTACATTTGGTGGTAGGAATGTATAACTGATGTACCCACTTTGGAAACTGAGCATTCCTTAGCAAATTATGACCCTCTACACGTAATGACCCAGCAAAAAGATGTTTACAAGAATCTCCACAGGAACTTTAATCACCGTATTCAGAAACTGGAAATAACTCAAGTGTTCATTAGCAGACTAATGAAGAACCTGTGGTATATCCATACAGTGGAATACTTTTCAGCAACAAAAGAAACTGGATGCACACAACAGCATGGATTAATCTCAGAGTCTTTACGCCGAGTAGAGAAGTCACACATTAAGAATAAATACTCTGATGTGACTCAGTTTACATGGAATTTCTGAAAATTGCATTACCTTACAGAACTGACACAAAGCTGCCAGTGGACCTGCTTGATCACCTTGTAGCACTGTGACCTCTCTTAGTGCACAAAGTTCAAAAGCCAATTTATTATTTTTTAAGTTACGATCTCTCGACTAAGTAGTACTTCATGGAACCCTAGGATTCTGTAGAATTCATGTTGACAAAGTCTGTACTGGAAGTTCTAGTTAGTAAAACTAATTGATGATGTATTTACTTCCTTGCAAAACTGGCAATAAGTGAATTTTGATTAGATGTATAGGGTATACAGCAGTGAGTCCTTGTCCTCTCAGATCTTTTGGAAATAAATAGTGTGTGTTATTAATGATAAATGTCTGAAGTTTGTCTTTTTCCACTTATGTATTTTGGATGCTGAGAAGATACATCTAGAACATTTGACTTATGGTGTGGAAATAATTTTTGTTAGTATTCACCTCTCTCTTGTCACCCTATAGGAGTGGTATATGAATGGTGAAATGAATTTCTCAAAGACTAAGACTGCTTTTGTGTTTAGTGTCTCCACATTAATATTATCATCACTATGAGCTACATTTGGTTTCTTTGTTTCTTTTTTTTTACACTTAAAAATTTATTTATTTTTATATTTTTATTTTTAGAGAGAGAGAGCACATGCAAATGATGGGAGGGACAGAGAGAGAGAGAGAGAGAGAGAGAGAATGAATCTTAAGGAGGCCCTATACTTAAGCATGGAGCCCAACACAGGGCTTGATCCTATGATCCTGGGATCATGACCTGAACCAAAGTCAAGAGTCGGACGTTCAGCTGACAGCCACCCAGGTGCCCCTTGACTGCTTGCATTCTGGAAAACAAATTTGTTCCGTTATTTATGGTTTTTCTGAAAGAAAAAAAAATAGCATGTGATTAGAGCAAGGGTCAAACAAGCTATAGCCCTAGAGCTAAGAATGGCTTTTACATTTTTAAAGGTGGTTTTAAAACACTTGATAGACACTGTATGTGGCTTATAAAGCTTAAAATATTTACTATTAAGTAATTTACAGATAAAATTTGCTGACACCTGAACAAGAGAATCTTCTAACTTCTATTTACAGTTATTTCAAAAGTATGCTATATTTTAACTGTTTTGATGTAAGAAAGCAGAATTTACCATAATTCTAACAGCATTGTTGAATATAATTTCTGTGTTTTATATAGTTCAGTGGTTTTTAATATATTTACATTTGCACAGTCATCACCATAATCTTAGAACATTTTCATGACCGCCCAAAAAATCCTTGTACCCATTCTTTCCCATCCTCTCCCATCTCCTGCCTTAGGCCTGTAAATGTTGAATGAAATTATTTAGCCCATCAGTGTAAAATGAACAGAAATGAACTAAGGTTAGTATTTATGCTATTTGTTGAGTAAATATTAAGGTAAAACTACAACAGAAATAAAAATAGAAGCTGAAAGAAACCAAAATACCAAAGAACTGATACAATAGAAGTTGATAATAAAAAAAAATTAAAGTATATCCTGAGATAATACCCTTTAGTAGTACATTAGATAATTAATGTGATAGAGTTCTCTCAATAATTCTTACAAGTCCTTGAAAGAACCCATGAAGTCATAATTTAACTTCTAGCATTTTTTTCACCTTAGTGGTTTATGGAATAGTGCTGTGTTCTAATGACATCTTAGATTTGGGGAAGTGTGGTATGTTTGAAATGATGTTTTCTTAAGTCACCTATTTCAGAGGAAGATTCAGAACTTTTCAGGCAATAAAAATAATAAATTTTTTTTAAAAGTTTATTTATTTTGAGAGAAACACGGCACAAGCGAGGTAGGGGCAAAGAGAGAGGGAGAGAGAGAATCCCAATCAGGGTCTGCAGTGTAAGCACAGAGCCTGATGCGAGGTTTGAACTCACGAACCGTGAGATCATGACCTGAGCCAAAACCAAGAGTCGGACGTTTAACTGACTGAGTCACTCAGGTGCCCCTCAGGCAATAAAAATATTAGAGTTAATCACTAGGGAAAGATTTGGTCTAATAGAAAAAGCTACTTATGTTTTGGAGTAATAAAATAGCATTCATCTAAGATTTTAGCAGTTCAGACCTTTCACTAATCCACATTAATCCACATCACATCTTGTGATGATTTTTGAATACGTGAGAATTTAAAGTTGGGAGTGTTAAAATAGATGCCCTTATTTTAGGGTTCATTTTTTATATAATTTCCTCAGAGCTCATGAGAAAAATCAAATAGCATAATTTAACTAGAGTTTTCTGATTCTGAATATTTGCAGAATATTACCTTAAGTACCTAGAGAGGAGAAATTGGGATAGGTAGTGCTGGCTTTTAGGGTATTTTCAGTCAGCCTCATACACATCCTTTGAAACTTTATTTTGTAGCGTGGAAGATGAGACCCTACAAACTATATTTCTTTTTGCCACCTGGTTCTTTATTAAATTCTGCCAATAGAATGGGAAATAGGAAAACAAGAGGAGGTACAAGGGATTTGCTCTTTGTGTTTACTTCTCCCTATCGATATCTTCATAGCAACAGGACTTCACCTTGGCAGTAATAAGAGTGGCAAGTGGCTCCATTTTGCATTTTTCCCACTCATAGAACCCTCATCAAATCTTCTCCTAGATGCCATCAGCTAGCCTTTTGTTCCATCTCAGAGATCTCCCATCTTACCTTTTCAGGGACCCTCCTACAAATTCTTTGTTCTTACTTAGCGTTCTTCAAAGAGTGCTTTGTTTCCAGAGATCTGGACCCCAAATGGTTTGGGGTTTCTCCAAACCATTGAGTTTTAGTAATTTCAATCACTTCTTTTTTTCTCCCTCAGCCTGGGGGTCATAGCTGCTTCCTGTAGTTACTATCTTTGTGATTATCTGAGTTCTCTTTTTTGCCTTTTCAGCTCTCCAATTCCTGGTTAACAATTTACACTAAATTCTTTGTTAAAATTACTGGTGTGATTTCTGTCTTTTGACTAATACCTGACTAATAACACTGGTCAAAATATTAGTCATGGAGACTAAAGTCCTGGAGATAAGGCCAGTCTTCATTTAGTAGTTACTGAACCTCTGCGGTGTGCTGGGCCTTTCTTTTTTCTCTGTATCCTCTATCAGAGGTCTTCCCTTATTTGTGCTCCCAGAGGTGCTTGAGATTACATCATTATTACACTTCATTGTCACTGCCTGCTTTTCTAGATTCTCACCTCTAGGCCAGTGATAGGGTCTTTTGTTTCTTTGTTGTTAGTGCCTAACACAGGATTTCTCTATACTAGATGTTCAATAAATATTTTAATTAATGAACATGCTTGAAGATGTGGTTGTGAAGGGCAGAAGTCATGACAATTATCTTATGAAGGGAAGGATCTTATTTTGATTATTTTTGGCATCTGAAGCTACTCAGATATTGCAATATTTAAGCTGATGTTAATATGGCATCAAAGATTATTTAATACTCTTCTAAAAGTTACATACGTGAGGTTTCACTTGGGCTTTCTGGTTCAATTGTTCTAGTTCAGTTGTTTTTGAGATTGAATATGCCTTATCTCCTTACATTTTCACCAACTCTTATACAACTCTGTTCCAGGGAAGAATCCAGATCCATTCATCACACTTCTCAGGTTATCAGGCCTCTACCTGTCATATCTCACATTTAATTAAGCCTTTAAGCTTCCCTTTCTACCGTCATTGTACTCATGGAGTGAACCCTGTACTTCAGTGTACTTTAATTATTAGTGTATTATTAATGCTTGATACAGGGACACCCAGAGGGTTTCCGAGTCTTCTCGTTATTTTGATAGCAACATATCTTCTCTCCAGTAGTTAGTGGTGTAACCCTGGCCTACATCTATCCCAGTTCCAGACCCTTAACTCCATCATGGTATACCTTATGGGTATGCAGGTCATTCCTATTGTTATACCCTTTATGGCAGGCTACCTCCCCCTCGGTTAATTCAAATAATTACATCTGTTTCCAAAAGGAGAGTTTGGGGAAATCTTTCTATTCTTGTTTCTTATTTGTAGTAGAGGATCCATTGAACAACTAACTGGATAATTTGATGTCTTAGTCTACAATACTAAGATTTTAGGGAAAAAAGTAAATATTTCCCTGAAATTTCTTTATACTTGTGTTGTTGAGCTATAGATTGTTTTGCTTCTTCTTTCAGAATTGTGCTGGAGATTTGGTCTTTTGGCCTTTTCTTTATTTGCTTTTTGAGTTTTTATGTTGTTAAATCTTTTTTTTTATTCCAGTGTAGTTAACATACAGTGCAATATTCATTTAAGGTGTACAGTAGTTATCCAACAGTTTCATACGTTACTCAGTGCTCATCAAGACAAGTGCACTCCTGGGGCGCCTGGGTGGCGCAGTCGGTTAAGCGTCCGACTTCAGCCAGGTCACGATCTCGCGGTCCACGAGTTCGAGCCCCGCGTCGGGCTCTGGGCTGATGGCTCAGAGCCTGGAGCCTGTTTCTGATTCTGTGTCTCCCTCTCTCTCTGCCCCTCCCCCGTTCATGCTCTGTCTCGCTCTGTCTCTCTCTGTCCCAAAAATAAAATAAACGTTGAAAAAAACAAATTAAAAAAAAAAAAAAAGACAAGTGCACTCCTAATCCCCTCATTCTGCCTCACTTCTGGCAACCATCTGTTTGTTCTCTGTAGTTAAGTGTCTCTTTTTGGTTTGTCTGTCTGTTTTTTCCCCCTTTGTTCTTAAATTCCACATATGAGTGAAATCACATGGTATCTGACTTCCCTGATTGGATTATTTCGCTTAGCATTATCCTCTCTAGCTCCATCTCTGTTGTTGCATATCATTCTTTTTTATGACTGAATTAATATTCATGCATATTGTATAGGTATACCATGGACACTTGGGCTGCTTCCATAGGTTGGCTATCGTAAATAATGCTCCAATAAACATGGGGATGCCTATATCCCTTCGAATTACTGTTTTTATATTCTTTGGGCAGATACCCAGTAGCACAATTACTGTATCATAGGGCGGTTCCATTTTTAAATTTTTTGAGGAAACTTCACACTGTCTTCCACAGTGGCTGCACCACTTTGCATTCCCACCAACAGTGCACAAGGGTTCATTTTTCTCCACATCCTCACCAACACTTGTTTCTTGTGTTTTTTATCTTAGCCATTCTGATAGGTTTGAGGTGATATCTCATTATTGTTGGTGTTCATTGCCCTAATGATGAGTGATGCTGAGCAATCTTTTCATATGTCTTTTGGCCATCTGTATGTCTTCCTGAAGAAATATCTGTTCATGTCTTCTGCTATTTTTAATTGGATTATTGGTGTTTTAGATGAGCCGTATCACTTCTTTATATATTTTGGATACTAACCCTTTGTCGGATATGTTATTTGTAGGTATCTTCTCCCATTCAGTAGGTTGTCTTTTATATTTTGTTAGGAGACATATCTAGAAGGACATTGCTATGACCAACGTCAGAAAAATTATTGCCTGAGCTCTCTTGTAGGATTTTTATGTTTCAAGTCTCATATTTGGTCTTTACTCCATTGAATTACTTTTGTGTATGGTGCAAACAAGTGGTCCAGGTTTGACTCTTTTGCATATAGCTGCCCAGTTTTCCTCAGCACCATTTGAAGAGACTTTTCTCTTTGCATATTCTTTCCTGCTGTGCCGAAGATTACTTGACCATATAATTCTAGGTTCATTTCTGAGTTTCTATTATGTTTTATTGATCTGTTTTTTGTTTCAGTACCATATTGTTTTGATTTCTGTAGCTTTGCAATATGACTTGAAGTCTAGAATTGTGATGCCTTCGGTTTTGCTTTGCTTTGGCTATTCAGGATCTTTTGTGGGTCCATACAAATTTTAGGATTGTTTGTTCTAGTTCTGTGAAAAATGCTGTTGGTATTTTGATCGGGATTGCATTAACTCTGTAGAGTGCTTTGCGTAGTGCAGACATCTTAACAATATTTGTTCTTCTAGTCCATGAGCATGGAATATTTTGTCATTTCTTTGTGTTGTCTTCAGTTTCTTTCCTCAGTGTTTTATAGTTCTCAGAGGACAGATCTTTCACCTTTTTGGTTAGGTTTATTCCTACGTATCTTAGTATTTTTCATAAATAGTAAATGGGACTGTTTTCTTAATTTCTCTTTCTGCTGCTTCACTATTAATGTATAGAAATGCAACTGGTGTCTGTATATTGGTTTTGTATCCTGCAGCTTTACTGAATTTGTTCATCAGTTCTCCCATTTTTCGGTGGAGTCCTTAGGGTTTTATGTATATGGTATCATGTCATCTGCAAAGAGTGAAAGTTTTACTTCTTTACCAATTTGGATGCCTTTTATTTCTTTTTGTTGTCTGATTGCTATGGCTAGGACTTCCAGTACTGGGTTGAATGAAAGTGGTGAGAGTGGGCATCCCTGTCTTATTTCTGACTGTAGAGGAACAGCTCTGTTGTTGTTTTTTTTATTGTTTTTTTTTCTTCATGTAGGATGGATGATATTAGCTGTGTGTTTTCATATATGGCCTTTATAATGTTGAGGTATGTTCCCTCTAAAACCACTTTGTTGATGGTTTTTATCATGAATGGATGTTGCACTTTGTCAGATGCCTTTTCTGCATCTTTTGAAATGATCATATGGTTGGTAGCCTTTCTTTTATTTATATATTTTTGGAGATTTGATTTTTAGTAATCTGTACACCCAACATGGGGCTTGAACTTACAACTCTGAGATCAAAAGTAGCACGCTCCACCACCCGAGTCAGCCAGGCACCCCTCCTTTCTCTTACTGATGTGATGTATCACGTTGATTGATTTGTGAAGATTGAACCACCTCTACAACCCAGGAATAAATCCCACTTGATCATGGTGAATGACTTTTATAATGTATTGTTGGATCTGGTTTGCTAATATTTTGTTGAGGGGTTTTGCATCTGTGTTCATCAGGGATATTGGCCTGTAGTTTTCTTTTGTAGTGTTGTCTTTATCTGGTTTTGGTATGAAGGTAATGCTGGTCTCATGGAATTAATTTAGAACTTTTCCTTCCTTTTCTGTTTTTGGAACAGTTTGAGAAGAATAGGCATTAACTCTTCTTTAAATGTTTGGTAGGATTTTACTGTGAAGCCATCTGGTCCCGGACTTTTGTTTGTTGGGAGTTTTTTGATTACGGATTCAGTTTCTTTGCTGGGAATTGGTGTGTTCAGATTTTGTGTTTCTTCCGTTTTGGCCGTTTCAGTTTCAGTTTTGTTTCAGTTTTGTTTCAGTTTTGGCCATTTATATGTTTTTAGGAATTTATCCATTTTCTCTAGGTTGTCCTTTTTTTTTTTTTTTTTTTTTTTTGGAGAGAGAGGGCACAAGTGAGCAAGGGGCAGAGAGAGAGAGAGAGAGAGAGAGAGAGCGCGAGTGAGAATAGCAGGCTCACCTGGAGCTTGTGTTTTACCCAAATGAGGCTTGAGCTCACCCAAAGCGGGGCTCAAGCTCACCCGATGTGGGACTCAAACTCATGAGCTGTGAGATCATGACCTGAGCCAAAGTCAGATGTTTAATGACTGAGCCACCCAGGAACCCCAATTTGATGACATATATGTGTGGGTAAATCTTCAAAACCAAGTATATTGATTATTTCTTTGTAATCTTGATTTTTTAGTACATCATAGTATGTTAACATTTCATTTGATGTTTCCAATTTGTGAAATTGTGAAACTTGTTCATAAGTATTCTTACTCTCCTCTTGGGTATATGGTAGGTATTCCTGCCAAATTAAAGGTGGGCATGGCCATGTGACTTGATTTAGCCATGAAGTGTGAGTAGAACAAGTGTGTGATACTCCTAGATGAAACTTTAATATTGAGTATGTACTGGGGGCCTGGGTGGTTCAGTCAGTTGAGCATCCACTCTTGGTTTTGGCTCAGGTCATGACCTCATGGTTTTGAGTTTGAGCCCAGCATTGGGCTTTGCGCTCTCCGTGCAGGCCTCCTTAGGATTCTCTCTCTCTGCCTGCCCCCTGCTTACACTGTTTCTGTCTCTCTTGAAATACATAAATAAACTTAAAAAAAAAACCAGTATATTCTTTGCCACACGTCTCCTTCCTATGGTAGCTGCTACTTTAGCCTAGGTCCTTTAAGTCACCTCTCAATGAGCATTTAGCATAAAGGAATAAAATCTTAGTTATTTTGAGACATCAAGATTTGTTGGTGTCTGTTATTGTAGCATAACTTGGTTAAACTTCAATGATTGGTCTTAATATGATTTTTGTAGGAACATTTATTGATCAAACATATGTCAGATAAAAACTGTTCTCCCAGAGTAATATATATTTTGAATTTCAGCTTAAGTGATTGTAATATCAGTAAAGTTATGAAGAGTATCTGTTGGAATGATCAGTTATGTGTCTTAATTTTGTTCGTGGGCACAATAGTGTAGTGACAGGTATTAGACAATGTTGGTAGGTTCGGAAAGAAGGGAAGCTCAGAATGGAATGGTACCTATTCCAGAAGTGACCAGATTTCATACCTGATAACATTAAATATAGGCCATTTGTTTCAGAAAAGAAAGAAAGAGAAGAGAAGAGAAGAAGAAGAGAAGAGAGAGAGAGAAACGAAACGAAACGAAACGAAACGAAAACGAAAAGAAAAGAAAAGGAAAAAAGAAAGAAAAGAAAAAAAGAAAAAGAAAAGAAATCCTTTCTGAGCGTAGTCCATTTTGGAAGCTCATCTATTAAGTAAGTGAGTAGCCTGAGATTACACAGCTACTTATTGGCAGGACTGGGGAAAGAAAAATCAGCCCTTTTGACTCTAACCTGTGTCCTTTTATTATTAAACATTTTCATTTATTCTCTTGTAGATTTTTAAACCACTCAGTCTTTAATTATGCCTTTCCTTTCATTCTTAGTTTTTTCCCCTAAACTTAATTTACATTTTCCCCACCAATTTGCATAGAATTGTGTTAATCACAATTTGCGGCTCATGACACGTTATTCTCACTGGTCTGTGCATGATTTTACCTAGAGTGTATTTATACATCAGTAAAGTAATATCTGTGAATCCAACTTCTCAAACATTACCAATTGTTTGCATCTTCTGTGTGTTCTTGCCTCTCCCTAAATGCTGGCTATCATTCTGAAATTTGTATTTCAGTCTTTATGTTTCATAAAGATTTTATTATAAATACATTTACCTAAACAATGTATTTTTTTTTTTTTGGTTTTTGTTTATAAAATGAGTATGCTAAAAGGTAGTCTTCTGAATTTGTTTTTTTGATTTGATACAGTGTTATTAATATTCTTGTCGCATGTAATTGTCGTTCATTCATTTTTACCACCGTATATAGTCTTACATTCTGCAAATTTATCAGGATTTATCCATTTTCCTTATTACAGACATTTGGGTTGTTCCCAGTGTTACGCTGTTACAGACATGTTGCTGTGAGCATTTCTGTTCATATTTCTGGGTAAACGTGTATTAAAGTTTCTCTTGGATATGTGCCCAGAATAAGAATTATAGGATCATAGGGTATGTAATATTTAACTTTACAAAATGGTACCTAATTAATTTCCACTATTAATTATAATATATTGTATATGATATATTATATTAATCATAATTTGTTAATATAAATTATATATTAATTTCCACTATTATAATATTGTTCATTTTTTTTTTTTCTTGACCAGGATTGCCAGAGGTTTACCAATTTTATTAATCTTTTGAAAGAACCAGGGAAACTATTTATGAGGCTTGTTGTAATGATTTAGATAATCAATTGTCATGGTTTAAACTAAGGCTTAGCAGTGGAGGTAGAGGGTGGTGGGATGGAGAACTGTGAGGGGTATGAAAATAGCACAGTCTGACTTGATCCAATTGGATATGCATTTGAGGGAATGGAAATTATAAAGAATGACCTTTGAGTTTGTGGCCAAATATGAATCAAGAGTATAAATGTAGTTACTTTGTCTGATCTTGCAATTGCAAAGTGCCTAGATCAGTTTCGTTTCCATTAGTGTATGTGCCATTATTTCTGATTTTAAAATAAAGCTTTTAGGGGTATTGTTTTTTCTCTAATGCTTGGGGAAACATTTATTTAAACTACTTTACCTTCCTCAAGAAGAACTTTGAAACTATTGTTCTATATTATCACTAGTTGACTCTTCACCAATAAAATAAGCTGGATTACTCTAGAGAGGATAGGTCAGGTACTACACAAGCTGTAAACTCCAGTGCTTCCTTTATTGCTTAAAGTGTTAGTTTTCAAGGGATTAAGTAATGTAATTTGAAGCCCAGAATAATCAATAGTCTACTTCAACCTATCTGTGGATCTACTTTGAGAAATACTTACATGCAAAACCATGATTAGGAGCTCTTATCACTTAATTGAGATAGACAATAGTAATTTGAATTGCCTTCTTTGTTTTTGAATTATAGTGGAAGAGTTATCAATTTTTTTAGAGTAGTAATATTTCACTAGCCATCAAAGATGATTTTCAAGGGTAGGAGATAATGGCAGAGCAAGTGTTTTAAAAACAGTTTGTAGGGGTGCCTGGCTGGCTCAGTCAATAGAGCCTATGACTCTTGATCTCTGGGTAGTGAGTTCAAGCCCCACACTGGGCATGGAGCCTATTTAAAATTTAAAAAATTAAAATTAAAATTTATATTTTTTCAGTGAACTCCTAGTTTTACAATATATTTAAAGCATTTTTAAATCATAGAAAATTTGGTAAAATTAATTTAGCTAGAGTGAATAATAATTTGACCCATTTACAAGGAATAGATAAAAATTAATGAAGTCTTACATTTTTCAGATACCTTTTTGTTTTCAAATCTTTTCTGCTTTTTTAGTGGGCCTTTTCCTTTTGTGTATAACCATTTGTGTATCAAAATCACACACTACCTCAAATGATTACAATTGCTCTCTTGGTTCTGCTGTGAGTAAGCCCATTATTATCAAAAGCATCATATGACATTTCTAATAGATGACTTTCTGAATTCACTGAAACCAAACAGCTGTTTCAAACAAATGCCCTTTCTGTGGGGATTTATCATCTGCAAATCAATTTATTGTTATTTGTGATGAAAGTATTTACATTTTGAGTGATTTTTAAAAATCAGATTTTAATCATATTTTAAATTTTAATGTATTTTCCAACAATATAAGCAGAAATACATGTTAAAGAAAATAAAATACTTCTGGTGGAAAGCCAGAGGATTTGGGGATTATTTATACCAATGAATGTATTGAGATGCAACATTAATAAGCCTGTTAGAGATTTCTTGGTGACTGGTTTCAGTTTTGTCTAAGATGTTACTGAATCCAAGAGATAATGAATCAAGATGAGTAGGGATTTCACTTCATGTTCCAATATAGTGAACTAAAGGTCTTGATCTTTTCAGCCAATCAGATTGTTTTACATAAGTTGTCAAATTGGTGAAGCAGTTTTCATGAAAAGTACAGTTTGAGTATTTTCTTTGTTGAATGAATTATTTGACTTTTGTAATAGTTTTAACAACATTTAGTGTATTAACCTGCATTACTGTCACTGGAGTACTGTAACTTTATTGTTCTGGAAATGATATACTACCTCCCCAAGACTAAGTTTCTTGCGGGCAGAGTTCATGTTTTATTTATCTTTCTGCCTTCATGCTACATATTGCCTAGGACATGATAGGGCCTCTGTGTGAGTGTTTATTGAATGAACGAATGAAACTTCTTAACATAAAAGGAAAAGCCTAAGCAGAGCCATCAGAATGGGACAGTGATCTAAAACTTTGCCAGTTAATAAATTGACTTTAAATAGAAATACTTCAGGTTATAAAAGATTACTAATCTCTGTTATTTACTTCATTCATTCATTAGACAGGTTTGGCGCCTATTGAGTGCTAGGTTTTGTACTAAATGCTGGGTTTTGTACTAAATACAACCAGTGAAAAAAACATTAAGTCCCTGCTCTCAAGGGGATTAAATTCTAGTGGAGGGAATCAGCAGTAAACCAGTATTTAGAATGTCAAGCAGGAAGACTATGGTGGAAATTAAAACAACGAAGGGGGATAGAGTGTAACCTGGGTATAGAGTTGTCACTTTTATATAGGGTGACCAGGGAAGCGATGTCTGAGTAGAACCCAGAAAGAAGTAAGAATATCTGGGAGAAGTGCATTCCAGGCCAAGGAAGAGCAAGTACAAAGGCAGGATCAGCAAAGAGACTATGCTGTGCTGCTAGAAAGGAGTAGGTGGGAGCAGAGAAGGATAAAATGGGGAATGGCAGACAGGTCATTTAGGAGCCGGTAAGCCATTTAAGGATTTTGGCGTTAACTGTTGAGTAAAGTGCCATTTGTTGGAGGATTTTTAAGAAGAGAGATGATGTTAGTATGTATGATTTAGTATGTATGCTCTGGTTGCTACTGGTGGTCAATGGGGCAGGAAGGTGGTGGGGTGGGAGCCGGAAGACCATTCAGGATGCTCTGAATATTCTAGGCAAAGAAATGATTGAGGTTGAGTTAAGATTTTAGCAGTTTAGGTGGTAAGGCATGGTCAGACTCTGGATCTATTTTGAAGGAAGGGCCTACGGGTTGGGTGATGCATTGATTTGTGGGATATGAAGAAAACCAGAACACATGATAGACTAGTAAGAGGAGCAGGGTTTAGAGGGAGTGGAAAATACATGTGTTATTTACTCCTTCATATCTGTCCCTCATGCTAGGCTTTAATTCTCTAGCTTGAATAGGAAAGAATTGCTTCCTAACTCTCTGGAAATTTGGTACTCTGGAAAGAAAACTCAGTTGGGATCCCTAAAGTGGCATTTTAAGACCTGATACTCTCACTTTCAGACGCTTGGCCAAATCATTTTTTTTGAGCCTCTTCAAGCTCTGTTTCCCTAGCCATAAAATGGATTGGCTCCTATGGTCACTGACATTCTTTCATTTATCACAATTTGTGTCTGATTCATTCTTTTTGAAGGTGTTTTGATGACTTCCCTTTATCCACTTAATAGTTGTAGGCATTCGTCACATTTCTGACCTTCCCTCTTATCACACAATTCTTCCTGGCTTTAATCAGTTTTATAAATGTCACTCTTAGGGGGCACCTGGGTGGCTCAGGTCATGATCTCACAGCCATGAGTTTGAGCCCTGCGTTGGGCTCTGTGCTGACAGCTCAGAGTCTGGAGCCTGCTTCGGATTCGGTGTCTCCCTCTCTGCCCCTCCCCCAATTACACACACACTCTCTCTCTCTCAAAAAAAATAAAATAAATAAACATTAAAAAAATAAATGTCACTCTCAGATCTATAAAGTGACTTTTTTTCTGAGTTGTGGACTCATTTAAGTTTGCTCCAGTAAGTTCAGTCTTGAATTCATTGCCCCCCCCCTCCAAATTTGCTCTTCTTCCTGAGCTCAGCAATTGGTAATTTTGATTATGTGATTTCTATTGTTAATAGCTGACCATTAGCCTTATTGAATTACTAATATTCAGTTTGCTAAGATAAGTTCATTGGAATGAAGTTTGGGAAGTTGCCTAGCAGATCTCAGTGTGATCCATGATCCTGAAACACTTTCAGGGAGCCTGCAAAGTCAAAACTTAATTTTTATAATACTAAAACATTATTTGACTTTTTAAAACTGTTGACATTTGCTCTGATGCTACATATGCAGTGGTCTATAAAACTACTAGCTCCTTATTTCAAATTGTAGCAGTGGCATTCTTTCCCTATGTGTGTTTGCAAGGAAGGAAACAATTTCACTTAACAAGGTTTTTGATGAAGCAGTAAAATGTATTAATTTTCTTAAATCTTATCCTTAGATACATGTCTTAATAGTCTGTAATGAAAAAGGTAGTGTAAAACATTTCTGCCTCATGGTACATTTAAAAGGATGATGCATAGCATTCATTTACATAAATAGACCTCTGTGACATAGTTGAAGGAGAAAAGCTGAAATACAATAGTAATAGGAAAACAGCCTAATGTGAGTCTGGACTCTGTTACAGCTTTAGTTTTATTTAGTTCACCAGTGGTATCAGATGTTTTGAGTGCAGAATCAAAGACTTGCCCTTCATTATGTCTTAGGGTCTGAGCACTTGTGAGACTCAAGAAATCTTCATGCTTTACAGCCCAGCCAACAGTTCATAAAACTGTAAGATGTCTTGCCGTTTCACAGCCAAATTGCTGGGATTTTGAGCAGCTGAGACATTTTCTTTTCTCCTTTGCTCCATCCCTGGCTTTCCTCTCTTCTGGAGAAAGCATTTGCCTGATACCCTGATGCCATCCTGTAGTGGGTGTGGCTTTTGCACTTGGTGAAGGCCTTGTCCTTTGGGGATGCTTTCTCTTAGCTCTGTTGCCCTGTTGCCAGCATTTTGCACCCCTGCCTCCCTACTCCGCAGCTCCAGTATTGGAAAACATCCTTTTGAGAAAGTGCAGATTTGCTTTGGGAATGAGGCTGCTAATGATTTTAATCTGTTGTGCCAGCCACTGTGCTCCCCTTAAAAGTTTGTTAAATGTTGGACTAATTTTTTCCTTCTATAGCAGGTTCACTCTTCATTTCATCATGACCCCAGCTTCATTACTGGAAAGGGTTTGTTCCTGTAGGAATTTAGTTACTTATGTTTCTTTGCATCTCAGCTCTCTCTGAGTTGATTTTATACTCTCTGTCTTGTTCTTGTTGTTGAGGTGGGAGCAATGAAAGTCTTTGCAAGTTTCTATATCCTAACCATAAGCAGTAATCCAAATATTACTCTCTGTGTTCAAAATAATTGATATAGGTTGACTGTTCACAATGAAATTATTTAGCCAGTTCTTTTAATAAAATTCTACTAAAATAAGGTATTGGCCATATTTAAGCTTGATGAAAAACCGATGTAAACATGTGCTGACACAGGAAAAAAAACTTTTATTGTGGTAAAATACATAGAACATAAAATTGTACCATTAAGTGACATTAAATACGTTCAGAATGTTGTGTAATCATCACTATTGTCTATTTTCAGAGCATTTTCATCCCAAGCAAAAATTCTGTACCCCTTAGGTGATAACTCCTTATTGCTCCCACCTTCTTACCCCTGCTAACCTCTATTCTGTATCTGTGCAGAATTTACCTAATCTAGATATTTCATATGAGTAGAATCATACCATATTTGTCCTTTTGTGTCTGACTTATTTAGTTTAGCATAATGTTTTCAAGGTTCATTCATGTTGTAACATGTATCAGAACTTTCCTTTTTTTGCAGAATAGTATTCTGTGTGCGTATGTTTCACATTTTGTTTATTCCACTTATGTTGTTTGTACCTTTTGTCTGTTAGGATTAATGCTGCTCTTGACACTAGTATTGAAACTAGCAATATACTAGCAATTGAAAATTGCTGTTTTCAGTTCTTTTTGGTATATCCCCAGGAGTGGAATTGCTGGGTGATATGGTTATTCTTTGTTTAACTTTTTGAGGAATCCCCAGACAGTTTTCCACAGTGGCTGCATATTTTAAGTTCCCACCAGCAGTGCACCAGTGGTTTTATTTGTCCACATCCTCACAAACATTTGTTCTTTTCTTTTTGATCAACATTTGTTATTTTCTGCTTTTTATTTGTTTTGTAGTAGCCATCCTAGTAGATGTGCAGTGATATTTCATGGTGATTTTTATTTGCATTTCTCTATGAATAATGTTGAGCACTTATTGACCATTTGTGTATCTTCTCTGGTGCAGTGTCTTTATAGTCCTTTGCCCATATTTTAATCATATTTGTATTTTGTTCTTGAGTTATAGGAGTTCTTTATTTTGGCTACTAAGCCCTTACCAGATAGATGATTTGCACCCATTTTCTACCTTTGTGCAAGTTGTAATTTAAGTCTCTTGATACTCTCCCTAGATGCTCAAAAGTTTTTAAATTCTGATGAAGTCTTTCTAATTTGTCTACTTTTCTTTTTTGGTCCCTGTGCTTTTGGTTTCATATTTAAGAAATGATTGCCAAATCTAACGTCATGAATATTACCTCCATGCTTTCTTCTAAGAATTTTATAGTTTTAGCTCTTAGATTTAAGCCTTTGATCCATAGTGAGGTAATTCTTTGGCATAAGAGTCCAACTTCATTCTTGTTCATGTGAATAGATCCAGTTTTCCCAGCATCATTTGTTAAAAAGCACTATGCTTTCCCTACTGAATGATCTTGGCAACCTTGCTGAAAATCAGTTGATCATAGATATGAAAGTTTATTTCTGGGCTCAGTTCTGTTTCATTGGTCTTTATGTCTATCCTTACGCCTATACCATGTTTTGATTATTGTGATTTTGTAGTAAGTTTTGAAATCAAGAAATGTGAGTCCTTCAACTTTGTTCTTTTACTTCAAGATTGTTTTGGCTATTCAAGGTTCCTTGGAATTCCATATAAATTTTAGGATGGGTTTTTCTCTTTCTGTAAAAATACCATTGGGAGTTTGATAGGGATTGCATAGAGTCTATAGATCATTTTGGGTAATACTGTCATCTTAATATTAAGTTTTCTAATACATGAATACAGAATACCTTTGCATTTATTTAAGTCTTCTGTTTAGGTCTTCTTAAAGCAACATTTTGTAGTTTTCAGTGTACAAGTCTTGTGCTTCCTCATTTAAAGTTTTTCCTAAGTATTTCATTGTTTTTTATGCTATGTAAATGTCCTTTTCATGTATTTGTTGCAGATATACAGAAATGGCAACTGATGTTTGTTTATTTTGTATCCTTCACCTTTGCTGAATTCATTTAGTAGCTCCAACAGGTTTTTATATGTGATTCTTTAGGGTTTTCTACATATAAGGTCTTATCATCTGTAAATAGAAATAGTTTTATGTCTCCCTTTTCAAGTATGATGCCGTTTATTTCTATTTCTTGCCCAATTGCTCACGCCAGAACTTCCAGTATTATGTTGAATAGGAGTAGTATTGTCTTGTTCCTGATCTTAGGGGAACAGTTTCCAGTTTTTCACCTTTGCATATAATGTTAGTTGTGGTTTTTTCATATATGACTTTAATCATGTTGAGGAAGTTCCCTTCTATCCCTACTTCATTGAGTATTTTATCATTAAAGGGTTTGGATTTTGTTTAATGTGTTTTTTTTTTTTTTCTGCATTAATTGATGTTCATGTGGTTGTTGTCTTTCATTCTGTTAATGTGTTATTACATTGATTATTTTCTCATATTGAACCTCCTTGCCTTCTGGGGATAAATCTCATTTGGGTCATAAGTGTGATCCTTTCAGTACTTTGCTGAATTTGGTTTCTTAGTATTTTGTTAGGGACTTTTACTCTGCAAATGAATTGGAGAATGTTAGTAGTTTTAGTATTACTACTTTAGTATTTTAGTTTTAGTATTTTATTAGTAGTAGCCTGTAGTTTTCTTGTGGTGTCTTTGTCTGGCCTTGCTATCAGGGTAATACTGGCCTCATAGAATGAACTTGGAAGTAATCACTTCTCTTTAGCTTTTTGGAATATTTTAAGAAGGATTCTTATAATTCTTCTTTAATATTTGGTAGAATTTGTTAGTCAAGCCATCTGTTCCTGGGCTTTTCTTTGTTACAAGTGTTGATTACTGATTCAAACTGCTTATGTGTTTGTTCAGATTGTCTATTTCTTCTTGAGCCAGTTTTGGTAGTTTGGTCGTTTCCAGGAATTTGTCCATTTCATTAAGTTATCCAGTGTGGTGTTCAGCTGTTCATAGTAATTTCTTATAATCCTTCTTATTTCTGTGTAGTTGATGGGTTGTCATCACTTTCATTTCTGATTTTAGTAATTTAAGTTCTTTTTTTCTTAGTCAATCTAGCTAAAAGTTGATTTTGTTGAAGGGGTTTTTTTTTTTCCCCTCAAAGAACCAACTTTTGGTTTTGTTGACTTCCCATTGTTTTTTCTGATCTCTATTTACAGTATAATCTTTATTATTTCTTTTTGCTAGCTTTGGGTTTCATTTGCTGTTCTAGTGGTGTCAAGCATAGGTAGTTTGTTGATTTAAGATCTTCTTTTATTATAGGTTTTACAGCTGTAAATTTCTTCCTAGCATTGCTTTTTCCTATATCCCATAAGTTTTGATATGCTGTGTTTTTGTTTTCATTTGTTTCAAGGTATTTTCTAATATCTCTTGTGATTTCTTCTTTGACCCATTGGTTGTTTAAGAGTTATGCTGTTTAATTTTCACATATATGTAAAATTTCATTTTTTTTCCTGTTACTGATTTCCAGTTTCATTTTATTGTGATTGGAAAACATACTTTGCATGATTTGCATCTTTTTAAATTTATTAAGACATCCTTTGTGATCTTACTAATAAGTATCATGGAGAATGTTCCATTGGCACTTAAGAAGAATGTGTACTCTCCTGTTGTTAGGTGGAGCATTCTATATATGTCAGTTAGATCTAATACACTAGGTATCTAGTGTT
Organism: Lynx canadensis; assembly: GCF_007474595.2. NCBI lineage: Eukaryota > Metazoa > Chordata > Mammalia > Carnivora > Felidae > Lynx > Lynx canadensis. Next base: position 116,879,853 of record NC_044309.1, on the reverse strand, counting down.
GTTCAGGTCCTTTATTTCTTTTATTGATCTTATATCTGGTCCTTCTGTCCAGTGTTGAAAATGGGATATTGAAATCTCCCAATTATTATGATTGTAGAACTATCTTTTTTTTTTTCATTTGTGTTAGTTTTTACTTAATATGTTTTCAAGCTTTGTTTTTAGGTACGTATACGTTTACAGTTGTTATATATTAATCTTTTATTAATATATAGTGCCCTTCCTTATCTCCTGTAACCTATTTTAATTTAGTCTATTTTGCTTGACAAAAATATAGTAATTCCAGCTCTTTTAGTTACTGTTTGCATGAAATACCTTACTCTGTCCTTTTATTTTCAATCTCTTTGTGTCTTTGTATCTAAAATAAATCTCTTGTAGACAATATACAGATCGACCATATTTAAAAAAATCCATTCTGTCAATCTCTGCCTTTCAGCTGAAGAGTTTAATCCATTTACATTTAAAGTAATTACTAATAAGGAAGGATTTACGGTTTTGATTTAGTTATTTTCTGTGTCTTGTTTTTTGTTCTTCAATTCCTCCATTAGTGCCCTGTTTTTGCACAGTTGATTTTTTTGTAGTGTACTTTTTCTGATCTCCTTCTTTTTTCCTTTTCTGTAATATTTTTAATTAACTTCTTAATCACTACTTGGGAACTACAATTAACATCTTAAACATACATGAAACTAGTTTGTGTAGTAGTTAGTTCAATAGTATATAAACACTGATCTGTTTATCCCTTTCTTTCCTCCTTATATTGCTCTTGTGACAGATTGCCTCTTATACATTATGTGCCCATTAACATAGATTTATCATTTTTCTATGTGTGTACTTTGCCCTTTAAATCATAGGAAAAGGGAGAAAAAAGAGAAGTTACAAATCAAAAGTACAATTATACTGTCTTTTGTAAGTACATATGAACTTACTTTTACTGATGTTCTTTATTTCTTCTTATGACTTTGAGTTACTGTCTAGTGTCCTTTCATTTTAGGCTGAAACTGTTCCTTTAGCATTTTTTGTATGGCAGGTCTATTACTAATGAACCTCCTTAGCTTTTGTTTATCTGGAAATGTCTTAATTTCTCCTTCATTCTTGAAGGATACTGTTGCCAGATAAGATTTTTCTTTCTTTCAGACTTTAAATACATCATTTCCAGAGCGGCCTGATCTTCATGGCTGCTGATGAGACATTAGTTGTTAACATATTGAGAATCACTTCTGTGGGTCCAGTTACTTTTTTCCCTTGCTGCTTGCAAGATTCTTTCTTTGTCTTTGGGGTTTTACACTTTGAATACAAAATATCTTGGCATGGATCTCTTTGAGTTTATCCTTCTTGGAGTTTGTTGAGATTCTTGGATATGTATATTCATGCTTTCCTCAGATTTTTGAAGTTTTCAACTATTTTTTCGGTTATCATTATTTTTGTCTATGACTCCTGTGATGCCTATGGGGGTACATAGGTACCTCAGGCTCTGTTTGTTTTTCTTCATTCTTTTTCTTTTTGTTCCTCAGACTGGATAATTTTGACTTTCTTATCTTAAAGTTTCCTGATCCTTTTATTTCCTGCCTATTTAAATCTGTTGAACCCTACTAGTGAATATTTCATTTTAGTTATTGTACTTTTTTTCAGTTCTGGAATTTCTTTTGGTTCTTTTTTATAATTTGTCTCTTTGTTGATATTCTCCTTTTTCTCATATATTGTTTTCCTTATTTCCTTTTTTTTCTTTCTTTTTTTTTTTTTTTTTTTTTATTGGGTTTCCTTTAGCCCTTTGAGCGTATCTAGGACAGTTGATTTAATATCTTGGACTACAAGTTCCAAATTCTGGACTTCTTCAGGAATGGTTTCTGTTAATTTTTTTTAATTGTGAATGGGCCATGTTTTCTTGTTCGTTTGTATGCTTTGTAATTTTTTGTTGAGACCAGGACATTTATAATGTAGTAACTCTGGAAACCAGATTCTCCCTCTCCACAGGTGTTTCTTTGCTTTTCATTGTTTGGGCTATTCCCATCCATTTGAGACTTTCCCAAACTATTTTTGCAAATATATATTCTTGGTTGTGTGTGATCACTGAAGTTTCTTTTCTGTTATCTTCGCAGTTAGCTATTGGCCTGATGAAGATTTTCTTTAATATCTGGCTCAAACAACAAAAAAGTATTGCTGTCTCTTTAAATCTTCCAACAGATGCTGTTGTGAGGAGCCCCTGCAGCCTGAAAGGGCTTAAAGGAAGGCATGTGTCTGCACTGTGCCAGTCTCTGATCTGCCTGACTGACCGAAAAGTTCAGCCCCCAATTTTTTGATGTCGGGATTCCCAATTGTCTGCCCTGGCACCAACCAGCTGCTCTAGGAGTGATGGACAGGGCTGAGAAATGGGCAGTGTTGATGGGTTTGCAGGTGTGGTTCTCCTAGCAGTCTCTCCCTTTTAGCAAACACTCAGGGTTGTTTTAAGTGTCCAGTCAGGTTCTAGAGTCCTGAAATAGTTGGTTCTGTTTTGGTTTTTTTTTCTTCCCACTGTACTGGTTGTTTTGGGTGGAGGGACGAACCCCAATAGCTTCCTACTATGACATTTTTCATCTCGTGGGTCACAGTATTTATTGTCTTTCTAACGTGTTTATATGGATAGAGGAAAGTTCTTAGGTTTCTTTTTTCTGGTTTGTGTGCTTGACTGTACTGTCAAAGGAAAAGAATTATCTTCAGATATTAACACATAAAGGATTAAGATATTTAAGTGTTTTGGGGAAAAATATAAAGTATGAACTTTTATTTCAGTGCTCTGTCAGTATTTTGTATAGTAACTTCATATTTTATGTAAATAAGAAATTTGTTTCTAGTGAAAAAATTTAATGTTTTTAAATGTTAGTTATTCCTCATTAAGTATGGTTAGCTTACATGTTTGGCATTGGATGTTTATTATGATTTAATTATTGATGGATAAACAGTAGAAAATTTGCTTACAAACCACCTAATGCGTTTACCTTAATTATAATAAGTTTAATTTAAAGCCAGTCACTACAGAAAATGATATAAAGAAATACATGAAGCTGTCTTTATTGTGGAATCATATTACTCTACATGGTATTTTAGAATGTTGGTCTGCCTTTGTAAAATTGGATTTTAATCCAAACTTTAAAATGCTCAATTTGTTCTGCATGTAAATTTTGCTTCTTTACCTAAAGAAAAGTCATTTAGGCATTTTAAAAGCAATCTGCAGCTTTCCCCTCAACCTTCTGTAGTTATTAACAAGAAATTGTTTTGATCTCTCAAAGACATAAGCCAAAAATTGCCACTCTAATAAATTCTTCACTATTAAAGAAGTTTGAATCAGTACAAAGAGGTTTTTTTTTTGTTTTTTTTGTTTGTTTTTACCAGAAGTGCCAAAGGGGCCACAATATGACACCATTTTTGCAGGTAAATACCCATAGTAGAGGATCTAGTTTGGGAGTGTTCACAGCTTTACAGCTGTTGTCTTTAAAAAAAAAAAAAAAAAAAAAAAAAAGTGTACATATGTATCACCCATTCTTAGGACAAAACTCAGTTGGCATTCCAGAGTGGTTTTCTGTATTCTTGTAAGTAAATAAAATGGTTACATTTCCACAATTAAAAAAAAAAAAAAGAAAAGTTTTCTTAATTTAACAGTGGACAGTCCCAGATCAGGGTTAGCCCCAGATGATAAAGTAAGATAACACAAAACAATTCAGGGTTTTTTTTTTTTTAAGCACTTGTAGTTGGACACTGATTTTGAACTTTTTCAGTTTGTGTGTGTGTTTGTGTGTGTGTGTGTGTGTGTGTGTGTGTATAGAGTGTGTGTGTGTGTATAGAGTTATATGCTGTCATTCTGAATATCATTTATTGCCCTTTTACCTTTTTAATTTTATCTAGCTATGACAAAAAGCTTGAGATATTTTTGAGAGCTACAAAAGCATAAACATTTTGCATACATACACAAATGTATGTACATATTTGAATGGGGATATATGTGCATATATATGGAGTGTGTGTGCGTGTGTGTGTGTGTGTGTGTGTATACATGATAAGTGCAGTGAGTGAAAAAAAAACTAAGAATAAAGGAATAGAGAGGGTCAGGAAAGAGCCCTCTGAAGATTAGCATGTATGCTGAAATTTGAGCATTTACAATAGTTTATTATGTAGTTAAGTCTTTAAAATATTAAAACAATTGTAGAGTTTTTGTTTAGGGTTTATTTTAAATTATAGGCTTTTTTTTTTACTTTTTTTTTTTTAATGTTTTATTTATTTTTGAGAGAGAGAGACAGCGTGCCAGCGGGGAAGGGGCAGAGAGAGAGGGAGACACAGAATCCCAAGCAAGCTTCAGGCTCCGAGCTGTCAACACAGAGCCTAACGCAGGACTCGAACCCACAAACTGTGAGCTCATGACTTGAGCTAAAGTCAGATACTTAACCGACTGAGCCACCCAGGTGCCCCTATAGTGCATTTACTTTTAAGATGAAAATAACTTATTTAGTGGCATGAATTAAATATAAAGCTAAAAATTTAGGCATTTTACCATAAATCACATTTAATATTCATGAAAATGATAGTGTAAAGATGCCAACAACCCCAAGTAAAAGTTTTACCAGGTAAAGTATTGTAGACAAGTTCTTGAGGGTTTTGATTTGAAGAAATCAGTAATTTAGCACTGCTTTATTACAATGCTGTAGAAAATAATCAACCTGAAACCTAATGTAAATAATTTTTACTTCTCAAAATTGTTTTTATTGTAGCATTATATGTGTTTTTTGTTATCACCTAATGAGGGAAAATGTTGATATGTATAATTCTACCTAATGGTAATTAGAAATGTCAAGGAATATATCTAATTTGGGAGTACTTTTTCTTTAATACTGATCTAGGCTGTGACAATGGAATTCTTTAACTTCTGTGTTTACTGCTCATGTTGATGTAATTAAAGGGTTATACTATGGAGGATAAAAAAAGGATCTTTTTGAAGATGTGGTTTTGAAAATTTTATAGTAAGATTTAGCTTTGTAAAGTGAAGTATTTTCTCTTGCTAATATGAACTAGAAACGTGTGTCTTATTCCTGATGGAATAGAAAATACCTAAAGTTATTTTATAGATGAGAATTTTCTTGATGGGAAATAAGGGCAATGCATACTATTCAAAGTTATAAATACATAGAATGTCTTTTGGTACGTTGTCAAATACATTCTGTGAAGAAAAGTTTAAGGCTTATGTGATTTCCTTTTTTATTACTTATTTATTTATTGAGAGAAAGTACATGGGAGCATGAGTGGAGGAGAGGGAGAGGGGTAGAGAGAATCCCAACGAAGTTCCACACCTAGCATGGAGCCCTGTGTGGGGCTTGACTTCACAGCAGTGAGATCATGACCTGGGCTGAAATCAAGAGTTGGATGCTCAACCAACTGAGCCACCCAGGTGCCTCAATTCCTTTTTTAAGTTGTACTCACTTAAAACCACCAAGAACAATTAGATGTTTTATATCAGCATTTGCCGATAGAAATATGTGGATCCCATACTTAATTTAAAAATATTTTGCATGTATATTTTTTAAAAGTACAATTAATTTTAGTAATACAGTTTACATAACCAAGTATGTCTAGAATTCTTTTATGTTATCCATATAATAATGAGTTAGTTATACATGCTTTTAAATCTAGTTTGTATTTTACATTTACAGTACAAGGCAGTTTGAACTAACCACTTCTCAAGTGGTCAGAATGGGGTGTTACCATATTATGTGAATTAATTCTGTAATAACATCAGAAGTTTGTTTCATCCTTATTTGTCATCTGAAATAGGAGGCAAGTACCGTGGTCAGCAGACTTTCAAATATGATATGCAAGATTCAAAAGTGGTGATATCTATATAGTTTGATAGACATTGGTGACCACGCCACTATGTTTGGTAATATTGGAGTTGAAAACTTGGTAGTTGTGAGCTACCAGCCCTTAAGAGTTTTTGTTTGGGCATATAGGTTTTTTGAAGGAGTGTGGTGGCAGGGGTGGGGGGGAGGTTCCTAAGACTGTCCACAGGCTTGGTGTTTTGCTCAAAGGAAACAAATCAGAGAAAAGCAGAGAGAAAAAACTTCGTGATTATGATTTGTTACAGTGAAAAGATACAAATTAAAATCAGCAAAGGGAAAAATGTGTGTAGGATGGAGGCCAGGTGTAAGATTTTAGTTGTCCTTTCCCGGTGGAATTGCATGGATAATGCTTCCTTCTACCAGCCACTTTGTATGACAACATATGCAAAGTGTTGTCAACCAGGAAAGCTTACCTGAGTCTTGATATCCAGGGTTTTCATCAGGGATCATTTACATAGGCAGGAAAGTACCCATATGACTATCTTAACTACTCAGTCTGCAGCTTCCCTTATCCCTCCTCTCCTCTGAGGTCCTACTGTGGCCCAGACCTCAGGCATACAAAAACAGAATTTACCATAATTTACATCATTGACATAAGTTACCTGGCCCAAGACCTCAGGTATACAAAGAGACTTACCAGGCAGAATATTCCAAGGTCTCAGAAGTTATTTCCCAGGAGTCTTCACAGGCAAGTCCTTTCTTTGGAATGTGCAAGGTTTGAGCCCCCAAGCTTGTTAGATTTTCCGTTTTACTGCACAAGGTGATTTGGATTTTGACAAAGGAGAGTGTCTCTAGTATAAATTCTTACAACAACAAAAGGGTAGGTGAGATAGGCCATAGCTAAATTTGCCTTAAATATCTAATGTTTTAAGACAAATGGCATGGATTACTAACTGTCAAGGCAGAAATATGTTAGGGCTCACTGAGATGTAAGGAATCTAGCATTTAGGACCCTACAGTAACAGGTTTGTTAGTTGGAATCAACACTTACAGTTTACTGATTGCCTCCTATAAATTCACCTTGCTTGGTGAAATACATATATTATCTATTTTACTTATTTTTTATTAAAATTTTTATTTGAATAGACACAGTGTTAAATTGATTTCACATCTACAACATAGTGATTCAGCATCTCCATATGTTATGCTGTGCTCATCACAAGTGTAGCTACCTTCTGTTATCATACAATACTATTACAATATGTATTCCCTATGCTGTACCTTTTATTCCTGTGACTCATTGATTCCATGATAGAAAACCTGTATCTCCTACTTTCCTTCACCCATTTTTCACTTCCCTTCCTCCCTACCCCATCCCCTCTGGTAACCATCAGTTTGTTCTCTGTATTTATAGGTCTGATTCTGCTTTTTGTTTATTCATTTGTTTTTTTAGATTCTACATATAAGTGAAGCTATACAGTATTTGTCTTTTCCTTTCTGACTTGTTTCACTTAGCATAATACCCTCTAGGTCTATCCATTGTTGTTGAAAGTGGAAAAATTTCATCCTTTTTTATGGCTGTGTAATATTCCGTGTGTGTGTGTGTGTGTGTGTGTGTGTGTGTGTGTGTGTGTGTGTACTAAGTCTCCCACTGACAACTACTTGACATGTAGGGAACAAACCGCTTTCAAGGCATTGTAGAGCCTTGAAGTCAGTCATAACTTGAGTCAAGGTCCAGGAGAAAAGGGAGATAGACATATTCCATGCTACTTTCCCTTTTGAGGCATTTTCAAACTCTCAGGTTACTTTGGATAAGAGGATAGAAGCTGAACATTGTAGAAGAGATGAGCAAAAAGCAAGGAAGTTGAGTGGAGTTTTCAATAGTTTTTTGTTATTGTTGTTCTAGCCTTAGGTTTGCAGCTGGAATCCTTTGAAAGGGGGCACACCATAAGAGTGGGAACAAATCAGAGGTAGGCCAGTCTTCACAGTGTTTGAAACCCTGTCTCATGCCAGCTCAGTCCTTGATTGGATTTAGGTGATCTGCTCCTACTCTGACTGCTCTCTAGAAAAAAATTAAATCATCTCTGGAAGAAGGTAACATCATCTAGAGCCTCTATATTTATCCATACATATTTTCATGCAACCATTCACATACAATGTGTAACATTAAATAAAGAATTACTAGGCACACACAAGACCGTCAGAGATAAATCAACAATAGAAATAGGTTATGCATAGGCTGTGCAGACTCTGAAGTTACATACAGGAGCTTTAAAATACTATAACCTATTCATGGAAATAGATGGCAAGGTGGAGAATTTGACTAGAGAACTGGAATCTGTAGAAAAGAACTAAGTAGAAATTCTAGAACTGAAAAATGTAGTAACTAGGGCACTGAGTGGCTCAGTTCATGAAGCATCCGACTCGAGTTCAGCTCCGGTCATGATCTCCAAGTCGTGAGATCGAGCCCTGAGTCAGGCTCCACACTCTCTTCCTTTCTTTCTCTGCCTCTCCCCTGCTCACATTCTAAGATATATATATATATATATATTTTAGTTACTATATATATATATATATATATATATATATATATATATATTTTAGTTACTATATATATATATATATATATTTTAGTTACTATATATATATATATATATAGTAACTAAAATTAAGAACACAATAGATGGTTTTAACTGCCAGTTGGACACAGCTGAAAGAGGATTAGTCAACTGGAAGATAATGTAGTAGAAAATATTCAGGACCATGGATTTGTCCTTTTGGTGTCATGACCAAACTAAGCTAAGGAATGGGTTTTTCAGTATCTCACCAAAAAAATATCCATTGTTTTAGAGCGTAAGGATAAAAAAAGCCCTTTTGAAGTGTAAGTACAATTTTTTGCTATTTTAATGTGTGTGGTTTTTATATTTTTGTTATAGGTTTTTAAAATAAGTATGTAAAAAGTAGTTGGTAAAATATAATATTGTCACAAATTTCTACTCGAAAGCCTCCCCTCAGCCTTTGAGCAAACAAAAATTATTCATATAGTATCTTATGGAGAATTCACATGTTCAGCATACTCCGCTATGTAAATAGACCTTAGAATGAGAAAATAAGCAAAAATATTTAGATTCAAAATAGATACCCAGAGCTGGATGGTAAAATATGTATTTTAGCACAGGGGAGCTCTTACTTTTAGTTGGGCTAATGGTTATAATATGTTTGGTAATCTTGTGAAGTTGTTCATCCCAAGTAAGAAATAGTAAATTAGAAAAGAAGTTACAGGTAAATTATTGAGGGATTTGTTTTGGCAGTAAATACCTTGTTTGATTTTATCTGAGACTCTGCTATGAATCATACCTTTGCTGTATGTACCACTAAGAAAAAAGAGGCTGTCAATTATGTCAATATTTTGACATCCTTTAATTATAGGATGCATCCTAATTTCAGAGATGTTAAAATGTGAAGGAAAAGGTAATCTTAGTTTTAAATTTCAGTTGTGTCATTTATTGTTTGTTTGGCTTTGGTCAGAGAACTTCTTTGAACCTGAAATAAGTGAAAATAAGTAGTGTAGTCTAGTCTTTAGAGTTAGGAAGACTAAATGAATTAAGAGATATAAAAGTGTCACATATGGGGTATGCATTTTATACTATTAATTTGGCTCTCATTACTTCCTTCTAAAACTTGGCATTGTTACGGTAACAGGAAGGGGTTCCTGACAGCTAACCAAGGTGGGGGGGGGGCAGAAACAGCAAAAATGTAAGATACTGGTTAAATAAGAACTTAAAAAAAATTCCTGTTGGAGCCATTTAATGAGGTTCCAATATCATTCTTTATCTCTCCCCACCCCCCTCTACCCCACCTATTATGTACATACATACGTACATATGTATGTATGTATGTAGGCTCCACACCCAGTATGGAGTCCAGTGTGGGGCTTGAACTCATGACCCTGAGATCAAGACCTGAGCTGAGGTCAAAAGTCAGATGCTTAACCAACTATGCCACCCAGGAGCCCCTGGCATCCCCCATTTATATATAAAGATATCACTGACTATTTTCAATGTGGTGATTGATATTTATAATAATGGTACCTATGCATCAAAATCATTCTGATATTTTTATTTATTTTTAATTTTTTTTTTTAACATTTATTCATTTTTGAGAGAGAGCGAGAGCATGGCAGGTGGGGAGAGAGGGAGACACAGACTCTGAATTGATAATTTTATTATATTGGTTTTTAAAAAGCACATTTTAGGAAAATTTCTAATCCTCCTAAATTCATTTGTTATGCTTAAAACCTCTATCTTTATTTAGTTTTGTAGAATTCCTGCTCTTCTGATGGTGCTGCATAAATATAGCATTAATCAGAATGAGTGGATCTTTTTGTTTTTTATTTTTATTTGTTTTTTTTTTTAACGTTTATTTTGAGAGAGAGCGGGCGCAAGAGCAGGTGAGGGGCAGAGAGAATCCCAAGCAGGCCCCATGCTGCCAACACAGAGCCCAATGCAGGGCTTCAACTCACAAATGGTGATATCATGACCTGAGCGGAAGTCGAGAGTCAGACGCTTAATTGACTGAGCCACCCAGGTGCCCCAGAGTGAATGAATCCTTTTAAAGAAGGGGTTGGATAAAGAAGATGTGGTTTGTATATACAATGGAATACTACTTGGCAATGAGAAAGAATGAAATCTGGCCATTTGTAACAACATGGATGGAACTGGAGAGTATTATGCTAAGTGAAATAAGTCAGGCAGAGAAAGACAGATACCATATGTTTTTACTCATATGTGGATCCTGGGAAACTTAACAGAAGACCAGGGGGGAGGGGAAGGGGGAAAAAAAAGTTACAGAGAGGGAAGGAGGCAAACCATAAGAGACTCTTAAATACTGAGAACAAACTGAGGGTTGATGGGGGTTGGGGGAGAGGGGAAAGTGGGTGATAGGCATTGAGGCACCTTTTGGGATGAGCACTGGGTATTGTATGGAAACCAATTTGTCAATAAATTATATATATAAAAAAATAAGGGGTTGGACTTTGTGATGTTTGGTGGACATGAAAATTCCTTATTATATTCCTAGTTTGAAGATTGCCAGTAAATTCTGAATGACATTTTCCTTGAGCTTTAAAATACTTTATAGCCTTAATTTTGTGTTCATTCTCTTCTGTTCTTTCAGGAATTTTCAAGTCACATTCAGTTGATAGGATGAAAAAATTCAAGAGAAGGCTATCCCTCACTCTTCGAGGAAGCCAAACTATTGATGAATCATTGTCTGAATTGGCGGAACAAATGACTATTGAAGAAAATAGCAGCAAGGATAATGGTAAATATTTGGGGGCTGGGGAGGAGAGGGAAGGAGAGATGCTTCCCCCTTTTAATTACTTGCAAAGTGTAAGCTTTCTTTTCTGATAAGTTCCTGTTAGCTTCCTTGTGTTTATTTCTTTGTCTTGTTCTCTGGTTCTTAGGAAACAGAAGACAACATAACTTTTTCTTGCTTACTTACTGGAGCAGTGTTACTTACTCCACTAGTACTACTTGAAACCTCCTCCTGGTCTCTAACCCTTGTGGATTCTTCTGTCCCATTTATCTTTCCATTTTTCATTGGCTCTTAAATAATACCTTATATAATATTGTCCTAGTTGTTAAATAACTATTTTTAAGTTAACCTAAGTTAATACAGCTTAAAAGTATATAGTAAGTTTGTGAAATTCCTGTTTGGGGCTTCATCATAGTTTTAGAACGTTATATATGCATATTGACTAGATGACACGGTTCATCACGTGAGTGAATTATACTTATATTTACTGCAGAATCTGTTCATAGTATTGAGAGCACTTGATAGGCATGTAACATTTCATATTTGGTAGTTCTTTTTACAATGTAAACCAGTAGTTCACATATGGTGACATAAAATGAAAAGAGCTTGTTAAATTGAGCAGATTAAAATGTAAAATCCTGATGAAATTTACAGAGCAAGGTTACATATTCCAAAGTGAAACAGCCCTAGGGATGTCATAATAATATCCAGGAAGGGGTTACCGGAATGGCTGCCAGTATATCATGATGCACACATTCTATGACAAGCCTTTCTTTCCTGTGCCTAAAATTCTTCTGTTAGAGATTTGTGGCAGTGGGTGAACGCATGAATACCTCTGCCCCCTAAATGCAAGTGTCCTTGTTGTGAGAGAGGGAAAAGTATAAGGGAAAGGGCTCCGGACTTTAAGTTAAAAGTCATAGATTGGAATTTGGGATACACTAACACTTACTTACTAGTTAATATGACTCTGAGTAACTAATTGATCCTACTCAGGCTTTAGTTGATCAGGGTCATTATTTACTCAAGTTTATCTGGCTGATTGTAATATGAGAGAGAAGACATAGATGAATTCAGTAGAAAATACATTTTTAAATCATAATTTGAATATAACTTCTGTGTAGGAGGGGGACACATCTTGCATTTGGGTCAAAACTCAAAGACAATTTTATAATGTCTTACTTTTTTTCTTCTTGCCAAAAGCAAAATCCTTAATTCCCTCAGACCCTCTTTGAATTTTTGGTGTTTTAATTAAGCCCTGAGTATTTGTTCTTATGATTAAATAGTCTTGCAAGCACACTGTACATCTTGATAGGTTCTGGGTCAGGTTCTTAATGGGTATTTGACTATACGACAAACCTCTCCTTAAAAAAAAGAAGGCACCTGGGTGGCTCAGTTTGTTGAGCATCTGACTCTTGATTTCAGCTCAGGTCATGATCCCACAGTGCGTGAGACTGAGCTCTGTGTCGGGTTCTGCGCTGACAGCGTGGAGTCTGCTTGGGATCCTCTCTCTCCCTCTTTCTTTGCCCTTCTCCCACTTGTGCTTTCTCTCTCAAAGTCAATAAACTTCAAAAAAAAAAAAAAAAGAAGAATTTGGATCAAAGAAATGGACATCCTTCTTGGAGAGCTAATTAATATTTTAGATTATTTGCATATTTTCTGGAATATTTTAGTATTGTCCTAAAACATGCTTAATTTATAATGAGTGGTGAAATGGTGAAAAAATTTTTTCAAGTGGTATATATTATTTACTTTATTAAAATTTTATTATAATAGTGACTTTAACAAGGAGTAAAGAAGAAGAAATAGGATCTCTTACTGAGTTTTCTCTTCAGTTACTTGAAATAACACTTGAAGATGTTATAATAGACATGGATTTCTCTGGGGATGCAGAGATTGTTAGGAGCGTAGGCTGTTTCTGAGTTACAATCTGCTGTTGCTTACACGCTTATGTGTATTGGCACATGGATTTCACCAATAGCTTTGACAAAGATTCTACACCTTTTTGGTTATTTATCAGTGCCTGTGAGCTGGTTCCAATATATTCTTTATGGAATTTATCTTAGAATATAAAAAGCTCCTAAGATAGGTGGCACACACAGTCCGCATCTGAATATGGTTTAATGAATAAGAAATGGTAGACTGGTATTATTTAATTTTTAATAATTATAGATTCAAAGGAAGTTGCAAACATAGGACAGGGAGGTCTCTTGTGCCTTCTCTCAGTTCCCTCCTTTGGTTACATCTTCCTTAACTATTGAACTTTATCAAACCTAAGAAATTAACACGGGAATAAAGTGTGAGTATAGTTTTGTGTCATTTTATCACATGTAGATTCATGTAACCACTGCTGGAATCAGGATAAAGAGGTATTCCAGTACCACAAGGAGATCCCTCTCATGCTACTTTACAGTTATTCCACTTCCTTACCTCCCACCATCTCTGATCTCTCAGAGTGGTATCTTTAAAACGTGAGTGAGATCATATTACTACCTGCTTCAAAGCTACCATAACCGATTTCAATGTCAGAATAAAATTTGAACTTTTGTAGTTACATACAAACCTGCTTATCTCTCTGCCCTCACTAAATAACAATTATGTACTACAGCTACACTTGCCTTCTTTGTGTTCTTCTAACAGAGTGTTTCTAAAGTTTGATCTCTGGGTCAGCAACAATCAGCATCACCTGAGAATTTGTTAGAGATGAAAATTTTTGGATTCCACATCAGACCTACTGAGTCGGGAAGTCAGGGGCTAGGAGTTAGCAATCTTCTATTTTAACAAGTCTCTGAAGGTGATTCTGAAACATGCTAAAGTTTGAGGACCACTGTTCTACCAAGTCAGATTCCTGCCACATGTTGACTTTTGCAGTGGCTTTACCCTTTGTCTGGAATATCTTTTAACTCACCATCACCTATCTTCCCAGGATTGGCTCATTTTTCCATTTATATTTGTGTCAAAAAGACTTCTATAGAGAGAACTTTACTCAGTGTCTAGTGTAAAATAGCCACGCCTTTATTTTCTGTTCTTTTTTAATCTTTTGCATATTGCCTATCATCTAATATTTTTCTTATTCATTAGTTTCTTGTTTCCCCTCCATAAGATCTTATAATCTTAGAGAGTAGTACCTTGTTTATTTTGTTCACCTGTTGATGCCCGGGACCTGGAATGGTAGGCACACAATAAAAGTCCCCTGAATAATTGAATGTTTTATGATCTCTTTTTTTTTAAGCTGTATTATTCTTCAAGACTGTAAAAGTTCTATTCCCCACAGCAACTTTTCTATAGGCAGATTATCAATGTATTTTATTATGATTCCAGATAAGAAACATGACAACCTTGGAAGAGAAAAGTTTTCTTATGTGTTCTAGCTTGTATCCTACACTGTTTGACTATTTAATTTTTGCATTTGTATCAGATACCCCTCCCTATTCATTATGAAATCATTCATTATTATACTAGGTTTAAGTTAAGATCCCCCAAATCCTTGATCAGCCAGCTACTGCCAAGGAATGTACAGGCCATGGGACACTTTGGACAGATGTTATCCATTACTAGTTAGGTACTTTTCCTTTTTCCAGTCTGGTATTCTACCCAAATTCGATAACTTGGGCTTTGTCTGAGTCCCGAGGATCCTTTGGCCCCATCCTCCCTCTCCCATCTTATATGCAACCATTATCAGTAGAAGTGCAGGCCATGTGGGCTTCTTGTTCTTGGTGTCTGATAAACCTTTACAGGTGGGAGATATTCTTACTCCTGATTAGCAGCTACGAAAGAAGAGCTGGCTCCATTTTAGAGAAGATACTCAGAGAAGCCCCCTTCCTTTTAAAATTCCTTGACTACTACCAGTAAAAACATAATTCTAATACAAAAGACTACTTATGTGTCACAGAAGACTTCATCGTGTCCTTAACCTGTTTTAGAGCTCTTCTTTAGAGGTGGAAAGGAATCATGAGATTCCTTGTAAACATTACAAAACAGGATTTCTCCCATTTACAATTAAATAACTTTTTAAGTATCATATATTTTAAATGTTTCTGCTTATTTATAAGTGTGATTTCTTAAAAAAAAACACTTTATATTAAAAATCCCAAATTTTGGGTAAATTTCAGAGCCACTGATTTGATCTTGGCTTAAGTACTTCTGTTTTATTCATTAACTAACTAACCTTTTGAATGTCTAGCAAATAGGGATATAAATTCCCTCAGGCCAGGACCATGTATTTTTTATACACGCGCGCACGCACGCATATATATATATGTATATGTACATATATATGTAGCATTTGTAACCATAAGACATATATGAAGTTAGTAAATGTAAGAGCAGTTTGGAAACAAGCTTGGGATATATTAAAATAAGCAAATGGTTAAAAAAAATCTCTGGGCTATAATAGTAGTTCTGTGATTGCTAACCAATTTGGTTACATAAGAAATGGATACTGAAGTTATTTGACCAATTTCAAATAGTAAAGTATTTTCTATAAGTATTTTTCATAGAAATTATTTTAATTCTGGTACTTTGTTTAGATAGCCAAAGAATTCTTAAATGTTACTGATCTCATAAACCTTTTGTTTTCTGTTTTGCTTTCTCAATCCTTCTCATGTGATCCTGAATCTTGGGCTGGTAATGGAATGATTTTGGATACTGTGAACCACAGAGCCTATTGTGAAGAATGGCAGGCCTCCAACCTCTCACAGTATGCATTCCTTCCTCCACCAGTACACAGGATCCTTCAAGAAGCCCCCGTTGCGGAGACCACATAGTGTTATTGGAGGAAGCCTTGGATCCTTCATGGCAATGCCCAGAAATGGAAGCCGACTAGGTAATTTAACGGTCTTTTTTTTTTTTTTTCCCCCTAGAGGTCATGTACATAGCTAGATTATAGTTGTATGGAAATCAGCTTTTATTATCTGATTTTTCTTGTAAGATAAAAATCAAGTTGAAAATAACAGACGTAGCAGGAAGATGGAAGGCTCTAGAGAGGTGATAGCACTGACACTACAGAGCAGTAACATTTGAAAACCTGTCCACCAGAAAGAAAACAAAACCCTTAAGAGATGGATGCAAGATTTCAAGGTGAACAGCAGCTTGCTTAATTTAGGGTCATACCACAGTAACTCCAAATTGTCACCATGCAATAGCCCGGTGTGGTAATTAGTATCCATGATTATCCCCTGAGTTCTCATTCTTAGGTCACTGTGTCATTGTAAGTATTCAGGAAAAATACATATCTACAAGTTGCTTTTTATCTCTCTGGTATTTTTTTTTTTTTTTAACATTTATTTATTTGAGAGAGAGAGAGCAAGCGAGCGCGAGCAGGGGAGGGCAGAGAGAGAGGGAGACTCAGAATCTGAAGCAGACTCCAGGCTCTGAGCCGTCAGCACAGAGCCTGATGTGGGGCTTAAACTCACAAACTGAGATCGTGACCTGAGCCAAAGTCGGAAGCTTAACCGACTGAGTCACCCAGGCATCCCATCTCTGGTCTCTTTTGATGGCATCTTACTATCATGCTTTGATTTTTTTAAGTAAAATAATTTTATAGTTTCATGGCATAATTATATTAACTGAAGTTTCTGAGGGTTTTATTTTGCTGCTTGCTTTATCTCCTTCCTTTGTCATGGTAGATTATTTCTTCATTTGTTTTGTTCATTTGGGGAGTATGAGCTTATCTCTCGTGGGGTTTTATCTAGGGGAGAAATGTATGAAGGTTTTATCCTCATAGGTGTAACCCTACAGAATGGTGTACTGGAGTAGGCTCACACTGGTTCATGAGAGATGATTGTTAAGTTTTCAGGAATTTTGCAAGCTGGTTGTTAAATATAGCCATTATTAAAATTTAAATTATATAAATCTGTAATTAAGTAAGCTAATTAAAAACAAAGGTAATGAATACTTAAAACTCATTATTTCCTAATTATTTTACTACACTTTACTATTACCTCTGCTTTGGGGGTTATTTCTGTTATATCTGTATAATCAAAATTTTATGTAATGGCATGTACATTTCTTCCCAACTACGTGCTCAGTGATGGTCATATTGTAACTTGAAGTTGGCCGTGGAGGGAGTGTTTACCCCACAGAAATTGGAGAACACTTCAGATCAGGATTTGATTTATAGTTTCGCTGTCTAGTCCAGGGATTGGCAAACTTTTCTGTAAAGGGCCAGATTGTAAATTTTTTGGGTTTTATGGGCCACATGTTGTCTCTATTGCATATTCTTTTTCTTTTAAAATAACTCTTTAAAGATGCAGAAAGTATTTTTAGTTTAGGAGCCGTATAAAAACATGTCACATTTGCTGATCTTTGGTCTGAATTTAAGAAAATGGTATTGAAAATGTTAGTAATGCAGATTAAACTTAAAAGTGTATTGTATCTATAGCTGTTACAGTTGTAAGTGGCACAAAATTGAGCCATTTATTCTTTTAGTACTTGAAAACCATTACCTGATTCAGCAAAGAAGTGCTCATACACATGACAAATGAATGAAACTTTGACATAATCCTTAATTATTTCACTTTTGTCTTATTAACGGAAATGAAAATGAACATGATAATCATGTTGGAACTACATTTGTTCGTTAATGACGTGAGTAATTTCTTGGTTGAGTCAGATGGTACTCAAGTATTTATTCATAGTCTGAGATTAATATGCTCCTTTGTGGTCCTTGTACAGGAGAACAGATTTATTTAAGTCTGTCCTTTACTGAAGATGTACTACTTTGAGAGTCTTGTGCCTTTCTTTGGGAGGCTCTCACTTGCACCTTGGACAGCCAGGGCTTCATCTTTTATCCTAGTGTGGTGGCTAAACCCATGCACCTTCTTACCAAGATCAGCAACCCCTCCTCAAGAGAGTGACAGAGTCCATTACGCATAACAGCTTTTGGCTCTTACTTCTCTGTCTTCGCTTCCTCAGTGTTGTGCCTATATTCTTGTAAACTCAGCTATACATTTAAAAATATTATTGCATTTTAATCAACATTTTCTTGAAGGAGGTAGATGTTCAGATTTTGCTGGAAGTTGAAAGCATGATTAAATTATCTTTAGCATTTTAAAAGTGTGACAGAAAAGAATACTTGGCCTCAGATGTGTCGGATACCATCAGATTAGGAATCAGTTCCCAGTGCACTGACTTTTATTGCCAAGTTAATTTTTTGTTTAAATCTTAGTATGAAATTTCTCCAGAAATCTTTGTGTAATAAAAGTGTGTTCTTAAATTACATATCTATTAAAAATCATTATATTTGTAACTACTTATCAGTGTAAGAATTTTCTCAATAATGTGTTATCAGGACAAAAAACAAAAATATAGGAATTCTGAGACTGATTTGATAAGATCCTTGACTTCAGTTTTTTGTTAAACAGTTCTCATTTTCACAAGCAAATATTCATTAAAAATAAAAATTTATAGCTATAAAATACTATTTTTTTTACATGTTGGTATTTCATATAATCTTTCATTTGAAAGAAGAGGTGCAGTTATCTAGTCCATTCTTTGATTTTTAGTTAATAATCAATTTTAGATTATTTGTTGACTACTTTTTTTTTTTAATGTTTTTACGTATTTATTTTGAAAGAGAGAGAGAACATGAACAGGGGAGGGGCAGAAAGAGGAGGAGAGAGAGAATCCCAAGCAGGCTCTGGCTGTAGCATGAGCTCGACATGGGGCTCGATCTCACAAACCGTGGGATCATGACCTGAGCCGAAACCAAGAGTTGGAGGCTTAACCAACTGTGCCACCCAGGTGCTCCTGTTAAGTACTTTCTAAATATCAGACACTTTTTTAAGTTGGGGAATACTAAAGTGAATAAGCTAAATCGTGCCTCCAATGATCTCATAAGTTGGTGTAAAATCCCATGAAACAAAAAAATGCTTTTCAGTGCAATGGGAGCAGTAGGTGTGGGTACAGTAGTCATCTGTGTCTGAGAGTAGAAGAGATTTCACTGAGTAATGACAAATGAGCATAGTTTTGAAGAATGAGCTCACCAAATTGGTAAATTGGGGAAAGCCATCTCTTATGGATACAACAGTGGGGTGGGGAGTATGTTAAAGCACTCTAGCATGAAACAACCTACTTGTGGGGGCAATGACTAATTCTGTAAAGAGAACCAGTGGTAAGAGATCTGTTTGAGATCTACTATATGTTTCTGGTGGGCAACTCTTGCTATATGAATTACAGGATGATTGACAAATGCAAATATAGAGCAAGTCTATAAGTATACAAATTTGTTTTCAGTATACCCAGATAGAATTAATCTTCCTCCTCTCTCATTTAACTTTTATCCTTAAAAAAAAAGACAAAAAACCAAAACCATAACCCACTTGTATGGTAATTTAAATATGTTTTTTACTTCAAACAGATTTTTGGTGGTCACAGACTTATTTCTGCAGTTAAATAGATATTCAATGAATAATTTTTGAATTGTTCTTTTATTTTTTAACACTAGAGAGGGAAAGCTGCATTAGTGGCTTTGAAAACTTTTTTTTTTTTAAGAATATTCAAAGAAGTTATCATTTGTCTGTAGACCCAATGACACATTATCTAATGGAAAAGTACTAAACTAAAAAGGCAAAAGACTAGGTTTCTATTTTAGCTCTGCCTCTAAGCTGTGTAACCTTTGAAAATCATTTAACCTTTCAAAGTCTCAGTTTCCAGATCTGGAAAATCAGAGAACTAAGAAATCCTCAAGTGTTCTTTCCAGCCTATAATTTTATTATTCAGCTCTTGATAATAACTTGAATGTTAATTTTTTCCATAGTTTTTCGTAATCTCAGAGTGTGAAAGCATTTCTCACTACTGTTTCAAGACATCTGAATTATATTTTGATCTGTTAGCTATATACCTAGAACACCCAGAATGTAAGACTTCTTATGCTATGATTTTTATGTCTTGGCTGTCTGTATCTTAGTTGTAGTGATAATAAATTATGTGATATATAGTAGGGTATAATGCATCTCTCCCAACATAAATGATGTTTCATTTTCTGATACAGATATTGTTCATGAAAATCTAAAAATGGGATCAGATGGTGAGAGTGACCAAGCTTCTGGGACATCATCTGATGAAGTACAGTCACCTACGGGTGTTTGTCTTAGAAATCGTATACATAGACGGATCTCAATGGAGGTAACCATTTAAAAAAATTAAAATGTACCTGCATATGTGTGTTTGTGTATATAAATACACATATATATCAAACAGAGTAAATGCCCATTTGAAAATTTTCATGAAGGCAAATGACATTGTAAGAAAATTTAGTATGGTCTTGTGAATATTTCCTTTTTTCCAATTATCTACTATGCCAAGGCAAGTATACATTAATTATATTTAACATTCTGCAAAATATATGTAAGGGTCTGTTGTAGTGGAAGTGTGAATTTTCAAAAACACTGGAAATTCAGAATGATACTTTAGCAAAGTTTTCTTTTTAGAAAATAGGATTTTAATTATATTTTTGAGGTTCATCTGGATACTTAATACTTTATATTTTATTTCAGATTTCAAAATGTATACATAAAATAAGCATCAGCTTTTTTTGTTTTGTTTTGTTTTTGTTTTTGCTTTATATTGTAAATATGGTTATCATTTCCTTTATGGCTTATTATACCTACTATTGTAGAACATATAAGTTATTTCCCCATGTAAAAGAATTAATAGTTTATATATAACCTTGAGATTGGAAGTTGATTGTGAATGTTCTTATTTTGGTATATACTATAGATTAAAATAGTTTTCTCCAAAAAAATTGAACATGTTTTGAATTAAGAATATTGGGGTTTTTTGGTGCTTTTGAGTTGACATTACAATGCTTAGGGTCTCTGTCCCATTGGTTGATTGCATTTTCATTGATAAAAGGTTGTTTCTAAAGCAGTTAAGTAAAACAGTATCAGTTTTCTAAATGATAAATTAATATTTTTAACTCTTGAGATCACCTTGATATCTGTTCATATCACTGTATAAATTATATCACAATAATAATGAAAATATTTTCTTCATCATATATATGGTTTTATCATATGTTTAAAGTTTATTTACTATTAAGATCTATCGTCTGGACTTTCTAACTCTTTTATTGAGCTGTGTTTATTTCCCCCCCAAAGGTGACCCACTCTTGATGATATTCTTACTTTCATATATTTTAATAGCTGAAGAAAGACTTCTTTCTTAACATCCCCCACATCTTGCACATCATTATATATTATTATTCAGGATGTTTTTGGATGTTACTTTCTGTGTATTCTTCTATATAAATTTTAAATATATTTTTTTAATGTTTATTTTGAGAGCGAGAACGGACACATGTGCATGGGCAGGAGTGAGGGGCAGAAAGAGAGGGAGAGAGAATCCCAAATAGGCTCCAAACTGTCAGCCCAGAGCCTGATGCGGGGCTTGATCCCACAACTTTGAGATCATGCATGACCTGAGCCAAAATCAAGAGTCAGATGCTTAGTGACTAAGCCACCCAGGGCCCCCTTAAATATCGTGTTCTAATAATAATGTTATTGTGATTTGTTTGGGATTATGTAAAACTAACAAACCATTATGTTTTAATTATTTAGTATTACCGTTTGGTAACATGGTATATATTTCAATACTTGATATCTCTCAGTAAATATTTACATAGTTCTTATACATCTCACTTTTGTTTTTTGGTTTGGTTACTATCATGAATAGTAGAGATTTTTTTTACATGTTTGTTTATTATTGAGAGAGAGCAGGGGAGGGGCAGAGAGAGAGGGAGACAGAGCAGTGGGCTCTGTGCTGAGAGTGGAGAGCCGATGCAGGGCTCGGACTCAAGAGCTGTGAGATCATGACCTGAGCTGAAGTTGGACACTTAACTGGCTGAGCCACCCAGGCACCCCAGGGATTTATTTTTTATAGGATTTATGTTTTTTGGTATGATAACATAGGAAAGATTCCCTTTTGATTTCTCAGTTCACATTTTGTAATTAAATGGAATAGATGGTGCCTGGGTGGCTCAGTCTGTTAAGTGTCCAACTTTGGCTCAGGTCATGATCTCACGGTTCATGGGTTAAAGCCCTGTGTCGGGCTCTGTGCTGACAGCTGGAGCCTGCTTCAGATTCTGTGTCTCCTCTCTCTCTGCTCCTCACCCACTCAAGCTCTGTCTCTCTCAGAAATAAAAAATAAACATCAAAAAATTAACAACAACAAAAAAGGAATAGAAGTGACTTTTTTTTTTTAATTTTTTTTTTTAACGTTTTTATTTATTTTTGGGACAGAGAGAGACAGAGCATGAACGGGGGAGGGGCAGAGAGAGAGGGAGACACAGAATCGGAAACAGGCTCCAGGCTCTGAGCCATCAGCCCAGAGCCTGACCCGGGGCTTGAACTCACGGACCGCGAGATCGTGACCTGGCTGAAGTCGGACGCTTGACCGACTGCGCCACCCAGGCGCCCCAGAAGTGCCTTTTTTTAAAACCCACCCTTTATCCCACCTAACTGTGGTGAGTTTTACGTATATATATATATATGTAAAATATATATGTATATTGCTACTCTAATCTTTATTATTTCCTGCCTTCTACTAGGTTTGGACATAGTTTTTCTTTTTCTAGCTTCTTTAGGTATATAAAGTTAAGTTGTTTATTTGGGATTTTTCTTGCTTTTTATTTATTTCCATTGACATAGCATTAATAAAAGATTTCAGTTGTCTCGCTGTGCTTGTGCACAAAACTTTATCTACTTGGTTGTTACTTAAACCAGTCACATTTTGTGGTAGTCTTTTCCTCTTCCTACAAAGTACAAATCATGTCTAAGAAAATTCCATGTGAAATATACCAACAAAAGGACTCAGAAATAACGGAGTTGCAGAGTACCATTTCTGTAGAACTCTGTTGTATACTTCTGCTTACAGTAAATATATTTGCATTCAGATATTATATATAATCAACATGGGTAACTTTGAAACTATAATAAAACTTGACAATTACTTATTAATAAACAGTACAGTAGAGCCTATGAATTCAAAAGTAAAATGCCCTTGTCTCTTCTATTTGTGATTACAAATACCTTTTTTCCCTTTTTTTTCTTTTTAAAGGATTTAAATAAACGGTTATCATTGCCTGCAGATATCAGAATACCTGATGGGTATCTTGAAAAGTTACAGATAAACAGTCCACCATTTGATCAACCAATGAGCCGAAGGTCTCGTAGAGCTTCTTTAGTAAGTTTTCAGTCTCCTATACCTATACCATCCAGTCTCCTTGTTTGATTTTCTGGGTGTAAACACTTTATATTAATTTTTATATTGCTTTCTGAATAACTAAATTTTATTACATTGCCTTTTGGATTTTATCTTTTTCCAATTCTTTAAGGGTTTAAAGATGCATATTGGAATACAATTTAAGCTATATTCTGTTTTATTTTTAGAAATTTTTTTGATATATGCTAGATGTACAGAATATGTATTATAGAAATATATATTAATATATACTAGATATACAGAAAAGTACATAAACCATAATTATATAGCTCAATGTATTTTGCAAAGTTAACATACCTATGTAACCAGTACCTAGATCAATAAAATTCCAAAAATCACAGAAACCCTATCCTGCCACTTCTCTGTTCACTTTCTACTCCTACTTCCTCAACTGTAGCCACATCCCTGCCTTCTAATGCCAAAGATTAGGTTTACCCATGTTTCCCCATATTATGCTCATAGTATGTTTTAATATCTCGAAAGACTTTTTTTAAATCCTCATTTATGTACACATTCTTACTTTTAAAATGCTTTTAGTTCTGGTTATTCATATTAAATTACGTTTTATACAAATGTATAAAAATGTATGCAAGTTTACGTATATTTTACAATCCACATGGAAGTATACAGTATTTATTTGTTTTTTGATTGGGCTCTTTTGCTCAATGTTCTCGTGTATTTATCTAGTTTGTGTGCATAGTTCATTTGTTCTTTTTGTTTCACGGCATTCCATTGTATACTATACTTTATCTAGTTTCCTGTTGATAGACATTTAAACATTTGGGTTGTTTTTTAGTTCTAGGTTATTACCAAATAGTGGTTCTGTTATCACTCTTGTACCTGTATTTTGGTTAATACATGTAGTCATTTCTGTTGGGTACATACTTAGGAGTGGAACTTTTGGAACTGATTGTATGCATATGTTTAGCTATTTTTTTGTTAAGTTTACTTATTTTTGAGAGAGAACACAAGCAAGGGAGGGCAGAGAGGGGGTGGGGGGAGAGGGAGAATCCCAAGCAGGCTCTGCACGGACAGTGTGGAGCCTGACGCAGGGCTCGATCCCACAAACCTTATAAGGTCACAACCCAAGCTGAAATCAAGAGTCGGATGCTCAACTGACTGAGCCACCCAGGCACCCCTTCAGCTTTCCTAAATACTGTCAAAAGGCTTTCCCAAAGTGTTTGTACCAATTTACACTCCCATCAGTATTTGATAGTTTTGTTTGTTCACTTTAGCCAAGTTTTGATACTCTTTTTAAAAAAATGTTTACTTTTCTGGTCATTGGGTAGTGTTACCCTCTTGTGATTTTATTTTGCATTTCTCTGATGACTAAGCTGAACACCTTTTTAATGTTTATTGGCCATTTATACATGATATATGCCTTCCTTTGTGATTTGACTGCTGAAGTCTGTTGTCTCCTTTCTTTTGGGTTTTCTGCCTTTTTAAAAATTGATTTATATAAATTCTTTAGACATTCTTTATCAAGAACCTTTATGAGTTATATGTCTTGCAAATATCTTCCAGGATGTAGCAGTTGACCCTTGCAATAGCCACTGCTCATTGACAGTTCAGCTTTCCCTGTTGCAGTGTCACCTTTGACACAGTTTAGGTGATTGTATATGTAAGGACCTCTTTTGAATAGTTATAGTCCTATAGTAGAGGTATGTATAAAGTGCTGTGGGATAAAAAGAAGAGATAGTAAAATGACTTTGCATTTTATAGGCTTAAAAGGAGATCATACTTGAGCGGCTTCAAAAGGATGGGTAGAAATTTGTCAGCTTGACTTGGTTGGTAGAAGGATATTTTTGGTTTTTTTTGGGGGGGGGTGTTTGTTTATTTTGAAAAAAAAGACAGTGAGGCGCGGGGAGGGTCAGAGAGAGAGAGAATCCCAAGCAGGCTCTGCACCATCAGTGCAGAGCCTGATGCAGGGCTCAATTTCATGTAGTATGTGTGAGATCATGACCTGAGCTAAAATCAAGAGTCGGATGCTTAACAGACTGGGCCACCCAAGCACCCCGGTAGAAGGGTGTTTTAAGCAGAGGAAACTTGATGTACTAAAACCCACAAATATGAATGTAGGTATGTTGGGAAGTTATAACTAATATGAAGGGTATATGTGGAATAATATTAAAGAATAGGGCTTGAAAGGATAGGATAAATCCAGACTGTAAAAAGCTTTGGCTATCAGGCCAGATAAGGAGTCTGAACTTCATTCATCTCATGTGATGGACCTCAGTGGTAGTGATTTAAATAAGGGCTGACATGATCACATTTTTGTTTCTTAAAGTGGCTTCAGGAAAAGTGTAAACGAAGTGGAAGGAGAGAAAGACTAGAGGCAGGATGATGAATTAGGAATTTATTCAAAATTAGGGATGATGTGGCAGTCCTGTGGAAATGGGAAATAGAACCCAGATCCTAGGGACCACGTAGAGAGAGAAAATAGGAGCTCTGGTACTCAGTTGAACTTTGTGTTTGAAGAAGGGGCAGTTGAAGATTCCTAGGTACTAGCAGTTCTCCTTTTTATATTTTATATCATGGAATTTTTTTTATACACCAAAAATTTCTCTTTTGGTTACATATTCTAAAGAATAAAATTAGACTATATATAATATGAACGTATTGTTATTTGACATTCATTCATCGATGCATAATAAAAGTATAGTGCCAACTTGATTTTGGTATAGGTTTATGATCATAGTTTTGTATCACTGCCTAAGACGTTTTTATTTAAATACCTTTGCCATTTGGTTGCCTAGTTGAAAATATTCTTTGGCTATCAATTTTTATCAAAGATTAGTACTTAGGATACATTTTGGAGTTATTGAATATTCACATTTAGACTAAAGATATGATCTAATCACAACATAATTCTTAAAGCTATTCTTTAAGAGCTATCTTTTTTCAGTATACGTGAAATTAAAGAAAACAGTGCCCTCTAATGAATGTTAAGTGATGGAATTTTTATTATGGTTGAGTGTTCCTACTCATCTTCCTTGGTTTTTTATCTAAAATGGCTTATAGATTTCAGTAAATCATGCCAGCTCTATTTGGTTTCTACTAATGCAGCCTTTTCATTATTCATCTACTTTGCTAAAGCATGATTTATTTTGAAGTATATTAGAAAATTATTCTTCAGTACCCTAGGTTTATGTATGAAAGGGAAGGGTTAGGGAATGGATGGAAAGGAGATGGGAAAAGAAGCTATTCTTCACATGTGTTAGAGTTCATGTTTTCATGGATAATATACTCATTAAAAAACATATTTTCAAGATAAAATATAAAATTTTAACCTTATCTTTCTAAAAGTATAAAACTTTCTCATATTCAATAGCAATGTATAACAAATAGAGTAGTAAAAATAACATAAATCCTTGTTTGAGTAGGAATTAAGGAGCAAATCACAATTCCTTTCTGAAGAAAGACATACAATAGGGCTAATTGGTTCTTCTTTAAATTCATGATCATCAGTCTCAAATGAACCCTCAGTATTGCTTGGCTGCTCTATACTGCCTTTCTGTGGTTTACTCTTCCCCTGTCACTCTACGCAGATGATTTCAAAGAAGAGAGAAGCTGTTTATCAGAAACCTCCTCATTTTTTGAATAACAAGTGTGCAAATCTGTCTGCACCTCTACTCATTGTATTCTTTCCTTCTTTTAATATAGAGGAGTTTTCCTTCCTATCTCATCTGCTCGGGATGCTTTAAAATATTTGTAATTGCTGAGGCCCCTGGGTGGCTCACTTGGTTGAGCATATATATGACTGTTGATTTTGGCTCAGGTCATGATCCCAAGGGTTGTGAGATTGAGCCCTGTGTCGGGCTCTGTGTGGAGCATGGAGTCGGCTTGATATTTTTTCTCAGTCTCCCTCTCTCTGTCTCTCTCTCTGTCTCTCTCTCTCTCTCTTTGTCTCTCTCTCTTTGTCTCCCTCCCTCTCTCCCTCCCTCTCTCCCTATCTCTCTCTCCCTGCCCTCCCCACTGCTCATCCTCTCTTTCTCAAAAAAATAAAATTATCATCTCTATACACACATATATTCAGTCTCCCTCTCTTAACTGAATTCTTTCTATTTTTATTTTAGAGTGGTTTTAGACTTATAGAAAAATTTAAAAGGTAATCTAAAGAGTTCCCATATACCACATACCTAGTTACCACTATTATTAACATTTTACATTACTGTAGTGTGTTTGTCACAACCAAGGAAACCAACATTTGGTACATTACTATTAACTCCACACTTTTTTCATATTTCCCCAGTTTTCAGCTAATGTCCTTTCTTTGTTCCCGTTTCCTATCTAGGATACCACATTACATTTAGTTGTCATATCTCATATTAAGGGTATTGGTTATTGGATTGGTGAAGTGTTACTTAATACTCATTTATGGTTGATTAGAAATGGATGTTCTAACTCAACATATTTTGTTAAACATTAGATTAGTGGAAATCCCATATGCCAATAGTCATGATGCATTAGAGCATTGATGTACTTAGAATGATGGCATGCCCAGTGGAAATTTGTGAGACTGCTATGTGCAGTTTTAGTAGATTGAAAGTCTGTATATGAAAATTTGCCTCATTATATTGAAATTGTAGGTTTTACACATTTACAGAATCTGCTTGTGCCTAACAATGAGTTGGATTCCTCATTCATGGCTTTAGCAATATGTAGCTTATGTAGTCCTTTCTTTTTTATTTCTAATAATAGGTGAGGAAATAGGGTATCAAGTCCTGATGTCTCTCAGAAATAATAAGTATATTATGGAGTGTGAAAGTTAGGCTCAAAATCCACTCAAAATTTAACTTACCATTGGCATATTATATACACAATTAAGATACTATCCATACTGATGGTAACAACAATTTTTGTAAGAAAACTACCAAATAGAATAGAGGTTCACAATCCCTTTTCTGCCCCCCATATTTCTATCAGTAACATCAACTCCATAATTGTTACAAGGAAGGAAATGGGTGTTTGAAAAAATCTCCCTTTGTCCCCAGTGTTTCTTATATATGTTCACTTTTAGGTTGACATCTATAAAACTTTTGCATATACTTCACTTGTTTTTAAGTTCAGACTATATTGCTAGCATGTTAAGACATCTTAAGGACAGCACTTGTAATGAGTACTAGGTGTTATATGTAAGTGATGAGTCACTGAATTCTACACCTGAAATCAATATTAATTAACTAAATTTAAATTAAAAATTGAAATTGAAGAAAAAAAGACATCTTTACAACTGTGATACAGTGATTATGTTGGCAGATCCAGAGTAATCCAGAAATTTCCCATAATGCTCAAATACCACTTCCAGGTTACAGTGAATTATAGGAAGGCTTTTGCAACTTATAGTTCATCTTGGATTTAAAAAATTTTTTCATGTGCTTATGCTCTAAGAGTCATCTGAACAGGAATTTGGGGCTGCCAAAAAGCCAGGTATTCCCTTGAAACAATGAAGTAACAGAAAAAAATATCTTTATTTGTTTGGAAAGTAGAATTAAGGAGGTTTTTATATGTTATTAAAATATGAAACTTACTGTTCCATTTCTTTAGCTATTTTTTTTTCTTTACAAAACTTGGAAAATAATCTAATGATGGAACTCAGTCTAGATTGTGAACTCATGAAAGCAGGAATAATTTCTGTCGTCTTCACTATATCCCCAGTACCTAGCATTGTACTTGGTAAATGTTGAATAAATGAGCTTTGTCCTTTGTCCTCTGAATAATTTCTGTAGGAGAGCATGTCAACAAGCTAGTCATTATATCTATTGTTAATCTTGTCATGTTCAGCAGATAAAAAATGCAAGCAAAATTTTCTAAAAATTCCATTTAAAGATTCAGTAACTAATATTTAAATGTAATTAGTAAAGTCTGGGTTGGAAATTATTAAAATGGGCAATGAGGTAAAAACACTTTACTCCGGCATATAATTCACTAGTGTAACTGTGCCTTTTGTCTGAATTCTCTGCCAGCCTGCATGATGAAATTCAGTAATGCTCTTTATCTTATAGATTGATTATTCAAATTTAAATTCAACTTCATAGCATAATTATAGTCTAGTATTTACCTCCTTTTTAAAAAGTAGACTTTCAGCATATGTTAATGATCTCACTGAATGTCATTCTCTGACAAATGACTTTGCTATTATTAACATTTGATCATCTCTTAGTTTATTTCTTACATACTTTATAGGATATAGTAATCTCGGTAACATTTTTATTTTTATAGTCTTGAATTTGTAGTCCACTTATATAATTTTTAAAGCAAATGTCCACATTTTTGTCATAGCCACTGGACCATTGTATATCTGATGTTTTTAGAGAATGCTAGTATTTTAATATAAAAGAATGAATTAAAAAATTTCCCAACTCCTAATAAGAAAAACTTTCTGCCTTGCAGTCATATTTTTCTTTGTGGTTCTCATTATTATAGATGGTATTTTTATTTTTCTCAGAGACATTCATTGTTTTGTTTTTGCTGTTTTCCATTTATCATCAATATGGTTTTTTCCCCTTTGTTAAAGATATGACACAAGACTTAAAATTCATGGCAAAAGTGCAGTAGTTCCTATTTGTGAGTTTAATGAATTCTAGAGGTAGGTGTAAGAAAATAAATACATTCCACCATAGTTTATGTGACGCTGGCAGTTAGCATTTTTTCAGAGGTGTTAAGATCATATCTTAAATAGGCTATAAATAAAACATAACATATGCTAAAAGAATATTCAGGATCAGGTTCACATGTACCAGGTAGTGGGCTCTTTGCCACATTCTCCCTATTAAAGCTAAAAACTGTATTTGTATTCAGAAAGTGTTACAGTTTTACTGTTTTATTCTGCAAGTTATTGATAATAGGAAGCAAGGACTTAATATCTCTGAGTCATATGGAAGACAATACAGGCATGGATGGTGTATGATGGTTCCAGAATCTCATTTTTTAACTAAAATATTTTGAAAATACCACATAAAAAGTCTTAAAGAGTGCAAAAAGAAGTTTTGCAGTCATCCATTAATACCACCTGTGACCAAAGTTTTAATTAGTTTAGCAAAATTGAATTAAGTACTTTGGACATAAAGTTTTTCTAGTCTTTTAACTTTATATAAATCATAACAAAAGGACAAAATCAGTGTTAATGTTTATTGTTTTAAAAACAATAAAATTTTTTAAGAAGATAAAAATCTCTTTGAGGGACCTCTTGCTATTTTTGGCCTTTCAGCTTTGGGCAGTTTACCCCTACTGTTCAGAATGGTAAGTGATGTTAAGTCAGACCATCAAGTATCATTTTTGCTTTATTCAGCACCTCTAGAGAAATTGCATATTTGAACCTCCAGAATTGGACTAAATATTTCCTTTCACTGGCTACTCATTTAAGGGCATTAACACCATTCTAGGTGAGAAGCAAACCTTTAGATTATTGCCTTTTTCACTAACTAGAAGGGGTACTAGAAAGCAATTTTAAGAAAATTCTTATTCTCTCTTGTTAACTTTTTCTGTTTTTGCTCTGTCAATCCCTAAGTTTTCATCTGTGTATATTTTTCCTTTTTTCTTAAATCTTTTATTTTGTTTTGTTTTGTTTTTAGTTTTTAAATATTTAGTTTCCTTTACATATTTGGGTGTATTCCATCTACCTCATTTATTGACTCCGTACAAAAGTGAGGCAAACAAGTTCAGGGTTTAAAAGCAATGGTTTAAAAGAACTCACTTTTATAAAGACGTTTGATGTAGTGCAGGGTGTCAGATTTAGACTTAACTGCTTCTGGATTAGTTTCCTGATCTATAACGGAGTGTGACTTGCAGTTTGCCTTTTTCATTACATTTGGTTAGAAAACCTGAAACAAATAGAATTTTGTTGTTTGCAGGCCTTCCTAGGGAACTTGAAGATTGATGAATGAAAATGTGTCAGAAAATTACTTACTTTGCAATTTTGTTTAAAAAAAAAATCATGTAGTTGTCTTTTATAAAAATCTTAGTATCTTAAAATGCCTATGGTATCTTAAAATCTCAGGGTCTTAAAATAAAACAAAACTTTTTATAGCAGAATGTTAACCATCTATATAAAAAGATGGTTTGGCAGTTTTAATTGTGAACTTTGATGTTTTTGAACCTTTGAATATTCCAACATCGGGTATATTTTAAAACTTGACAGATGTTCAACAATTTACTTATAGTCAGATTTTTCTATTTTAAGACACTCTTTAAAGCAGGAAAGTTTCAGAAATTGAGGAAGGGGGCGCCTGGTTGTTTCAGTGGTAGAGCATGTGACTCTTGATCTTGGGGTCATGAGTTGAAGCCCCATGTTGGGCGTGGAGCTTACCTTAAAAAATAGAAATAAAAATAAAGTGCACCTCAAAAAAAAGAATAACATTTAAAAAAGATACTGAGGAAGAAATGAATTGAAATTTCAGGAATACTAAATTTATAATTGTTTGCTTTCAGTCAGAAATTGGGTTTGGAAAAATGGAAACCTATATCAAATTGGAAAAACTTGGAGAGGTAAGTACATACTTATCTCAAAAATATAAGACATGTTCATTAAACTCCACAATTAGTCCACAGTTTTTACCAACCTAGAAAAAAAAGATGTAAGCACCGATGTCTAAAAGATTATATGTTGTACTGAAAAGGCAACAGAATGTTAGAAGGAAAAAAACCTTCCATTCTTGAAATTATGCCATCAGTTTGAGAGGAAATGAGTATTTTTTATAGCTTGTAATTTTTTATTGCAGCATAAGATGTTGTGCTCTCTTGGTAACAAAATAGGCATCTATTTGTTAGCAGTCTGCTGTCTGAACTGTGATGTGGGAAAATTGCCTGAGTTCAGACCTGCGAAGAATCAAAATATTATCTCTAAAGATGAAGACACATGTCATTGAAGGTTAAGGAAATTTGGGGCTAATAAGACTTTGATTTTCTTGAACTTGGTACTAGTGTTGACTAAGTTTGAAGTGGTCTTCCTCCCAGGGTGAGAAAGGGCAAGCCAGAAATAATGGAATTAGCTAATCAGGAAGCCTTAAGAGAGTTTGAGGACTATGATAGAAGAAATCCATAGAATATATTTGTTCTTTAAGGGCGAGTGAATGTATAAAAATTCTGGTAAGTCTGAGAACCAATAAAATTTTTCTAATTTAACAATGTGTTAGTACATTTTCAGTTTTCAGTTAATATGCTCAGTTAATTGCCTCCAGTCCACATACCATTACACATAGAGTGCCTTGGATTCTGAAGCTACTGATCCAGTTGTTAGTCTATACAAAGTACAAAAAGTAAATTAAATATTCTCCGTATGTTTTCATATTTTGAGGCACTCCATAGGGTTATAGGAATATGGAGGCTCTGCAGATAGTAGTGAAAGTCCTCTTAGCTATAAAAAAAACAACCAATACTAATCATTGTAGAGTTTTCCCTACAAAATGGACTTTAACATACGCTTACAAATTAGGAATTTAATTAGGTCTCTTTATTGTATAGATTCTATAGATAGACTCTTATGATATTTTGATGTGTCTTTCCAAAATGTATTTTATAGGGTACATATGCAACAGTATATAAAGGAAGAAGTAAATTGACAGAGAATTTGGTGGCGTTAAAAGAGATCCGGTTGGAACATGAAGAAGGTGCACCCTGCACAGCTATAAGAGAAGGTAAAATTTGATCTTTGTGAACAAAATGTATAAGGGAGTTTACATAGAATTTATATAGGTTTAAAACCAAAGCTGCATACAAAGAGTTCATTTTTTATAAGTAAAAAGAGCTCAGATATAGAAATAGTAGATGACTGGGAGATATATTTAGACCTTAAAAAAGCTGATATTTAATAAAGGCAAATTATTTAACATAATTATATTATTGTATAGCTTATGGTGAAATACTATGAAGTCATTAAAATTATGGTCATAGATAAATATTTGACATTGGGAAATGTTATATACTATCTATGGGAAAAAGCAACTATAAATTAGTATATACCGAATGTAAATAGTATGATACCATTTTTTTAAAAAAGGTTAATTATCTAGGGGGGCCTGGGTGGGTCGGTTAAGCTTCCAACTCTTGGTTTCAGGTCAGGTCACGATGTCATGGTTTGTGAGGTCGAACCCTGCGTTCGGCTCTGCACTGACAGCATGGAGCCTGCTTGGGATTCTCTCTGCCCCTCCCCTGCTCGTGTGCATGGTCTTGCTCTCATGCTCTCTCTCTATATATAAATAAACATTAAAAGAAAAAAAAGTAAAAAAAGTTCTGTATCTTTAAAAAGATAATCCAGAAAATGGCTTGAAGAAACCGATTAGCAATTTGGAAGGAAAACAACTGGTACCTTCAACTATATCTAGATCTTAGACGTCTCAGTAAGTTAGTATTTGAGAAAAAAACAGTTATGGAGAATATTATTGTAATATGGAGGACAATTTTAAATATTAAAAATATCACACTCAAAACCATAAAAGAAAAGAAAAAACTGAATTCTATTAAAATTTGTACTACAGGTCCTCTTGGTGAATTATTGTTTTACACTTAAGAGAATCTTAAACTCAATCAGTTCATGTGTTATACTTCAGGTTTTTATAGTCTGGCTACTGCAGACTGAATAATTGACTTTCTTTTCTGTTTTCCAGTTTCACTATTAAAGGATCTAAAACATGCAAATATAGTAACCTTACATGACATTGTTCACACAGATAAATCTTTGACTCTGGTATTTGAATATCTGGTAAGCATTTAACAAAAATTCAGTATTTACTTTTGGTGTAATAAAACATAGGAAATTGAGTGTTTTAACAGTTCCAGGGCATTATTGTTTAATTATCAGTATTTAATTAAATTATGTGTTGTACATTCAATATCTTTACTCAAAAAAAAAAAAACACTTTTAAAAATTAAATACTATTAAGTAAATCATTCATGCCTTCTGGGAAGTATGTGTCACATAGTAAAGCACTATATTTTTTTAGGATAAAGATCTAAAACAGTACATGGATGACTGTGGAAACATCATGAGTATGCACAATGTAAAGGTATGCTTTAGTGTGTCATTTTAAGTTTTGTTTAAATAGCCCTTAGATTTTCCAAACATAGAAAGTAACAGGAATATATAGAAATCATAATTTTAGAGTTTTCAAAACATAAATATGTAGTGTGTGGAGACTGCTGCTTGGAATTTCTTTGGGCTGTTTTTCCCCTCCTGCACTGACTTATTCTTGATGTTCTAATGCTGTGTTTTCTACCTACAAGTAAACCAAGGGTATACTCTTAGATCCTCTGAACTTGAGACTCTTCTTTGTCAACTCCAGAGAATTGAAGACCTTCTGTGTTCCACATCCTTTTTTCCACCAAAATCTAGGAATTGCTTTTTTCAGACAATCATTCAGAGCTCTACTGTGCTAATTCCCTTTTCTGAATCATAGCAGATTTTGAAGGCTGAGTAGGAGGTGCAGAAAGTAAAGTACCCAGAGGGTGGGTGATAGAAGCTGGTTTAGGTTATTTTTATAGCACGTAATTTGCCAGGGCTATGCAGCACCATTCTCTCTGACACCTCAGAATTTTTATAAAACCACCAATTCCATTGCCTTATTTTAAAGACACTGTCCCAGATCAGGTATTTTTGGTGGATGGGTAGAGGTTGGTTAGTTGTTTTGCCAGAATATCATAATCAACCTATAAGGCTTAGTAGGCCTGTAAGCTTATGAGGATATATTTTATATATATTTTTTATTTTAAATCATTTTCTATAATAAATGGATGATTACTATGGGGACAGAGCTTCATTTCACTTTATTTTTAATATTTATTTTCATAGAAATTGTCAGACTGGAAAATAGATGCTTCAAATAGTATAATAAATTATAAAATTCAGAAAACTACATAAGGAAAGGCTTTGTACTTAAGGATGCGTTTTTTTTCTTTGACTATTCTAAGCCTGTTTTTTGTTTACCACAGCATGCTTACCAAAGTATATCTTATTATTTGTAAGACTAATTTCTGTTTATTTGTTTCTGTAGCTGTTTTTGTACCAAATTCTACGTGGTTTGGCATATTGCCACAGAAGAAAGGTATTGCACCGAGACTTGAAACCACAGAACCTACTCATTAATGAAAAAGGAGAATTAAAGCTAGCAGATTTTGGTATGGAATATATGAGATATTTATAAATAGTTCTATCTAGGTGGTTAAATTGATAAGAACAACTGTTGACACTGTGTGATTGCTTTTATGTGAGTTTGGAAATTTTCTCTGTAGCCCACGGAGTAAGATATTTGACAAAACTTAGGTGGGTGAGTTATGTTCACGAATGCTAAAAGGCCTGGGTTCTCAGGTGTGGACCCATCTTGAGACCCTTCCAGGGCATCTCCAAAAGTATCTGTCATCAAAATCATATTGTTACTTGCCTTTTCCACTGTGTCAGTATTTGCAGTGATAATCTAAAAGCAAGCAGTAAGGAGTAGAGCTGCTAATGCCTTAGTTTAAATCAAGGCAGTGGCACCTGATTGTACTTACTAGTCATTGTGTTCTTCACCAGTATACGCTTGTAGGAAAAAAGTGTCAATTCTATATAAAAAGGTGTTTGATGAAGCAGTAAAATTTATTAACTTTGTTAAATCTCCAACTTTACATGTCTTTGTAGTAGTTTATGTGATGAAATGAGAAGTATACATAAAACATGTTTGTTGTATGTGGAAATACTGTATCTCAAGGAATAGTGCTTGTGTGACTATTTGAATGCAAACTGAACTAACCCTTTTTTTCAAGGAACACCATTTTTACTTGAGAAAAATGACTGACAAGTATGGGCACTCAGACTTACGTATTTGGCAGGTGTTTTTTTTGAAATGAAGTGAGCCTATTGTATTTCTTGCCAATGGGAAGGTTTGAGTTTTAAAGCAAAAATTAGATGTTGGAAATTTGGACCTGCAACATTGAGCTTGATATTTTTCTGATACTTAAAGACTTTATTGCTGATGAGATCAGTGGTGACATTAAGAAATATTTTTTGATATGCTAAAGAAATATGTAAATATTTGGAATATCTGTATAACTTAGGGAATCAATATATTCCAGATGACTAATACTTACATGATATTATAGAATCATGCCTGGGTAAAAAGATCCACTTATAGTGGAAGACAGACCAATGAATTTTAATGTAACGAGTATGAGAAGTTTACTAATATGATTTCAGTTACCATCTAATCTTTAAGAAACTAAATCTGATTCAGTATCAAAGAAGAATATGCAGTTTTCAGAAAGGCTATTTAAATGTTCTTCCTCTTTTCAACTTCATTTCTGTGTGAGATCTGATTCTCTTCATATACTTCAAACAAAGCAACATATCACAACAGATTGAATATAAAAGCAGATGTGAGCATCTAAGAGTCTTCTTTTAAAATAGACTATAGGGGCTCCTGGGTGGCTCAGTTGGTTAAACATCCAACTTCGGCTCAGGTCATGATCTCACAGCTCATGGGTTCGAGGCCAGCGTCAGGTTCTGTGCTGACAGCTCAGA
Organism: Lynx canadensis; assembly: GCF_007474595.2. Lineage (NCBI taxonomy): Eukaryota > Metazoa > Chordata > Mammalia > Carnivora > Felidae > Lynx > Lynx canadensis. Next base: position 116,843,034 of record NC_044309.1, on the reverse strand, counting down.
GCCTGGAGCCTACTTCAGATTCTGTGTCTCCCTCTCTCTCTGCCCCTTCCCTACTCGCATTCTGTCTCAAAAATAAACATTTAAAAAATTTAAAATAGACTACAAAAATATAAAACAAGGCCATTTGTACTAATTTTTATTTTCCTGTAGAAAAAGATCTTTTTCATAAAAATTCATGTTTAATATATAATGAATGGTGTTTTTAAATGAATACGTTTTAAATTTTCTCAGTTTTTCTAACATGGCAAATATCAATAAATATAATCTATATAAATAAAAGCTCTTTGGGTCTTCAATAATTTTAAATTATAATAAAAAGAGTCCTGAGACTAAAGAGTTTAAATGCCACTTCTGAAAAAGGGTTCTGTAATATGCCTGTCACCATGACTTTGTACTTATTTATATGCTTATTAACTAATTAATTATTGCTTAAATAATAGCTGTTTATCTCTCTCTGTTTAGCTAATCAGTTTTAATGAAATTACATACGCTTTATGCTTCTAGGAAGTAAACTTTGTTATATTAGAGAAACTTTGTATAATAGCTTTCTTGTTTTGATTTTTGATTTTTTTTTTTTTTTAATATTCTACATTTTGAGAGTTTCAGTACTCTAATAGAATTTGGTTTTAAAAATCCAGTGCAAGGGTGCAGGGGTGGCTCAGTTAGGCATCTGACTTCAGCTCAGGTCATGATCTCACAGTTTGTGAGTTCGAGCCCCATGTGAGGCTCTGTGCTGACAGCTCAGAGCCTGGAGTCTGCTTCAGATTCCTTGTCTCTCTCTCTCTGCCCCTCCCCTGCTTGTGCTCTGTCTCTCTCTCAAAAATAAATAAACATTAAAAAAATTTAAAAAAAAAGTAATAAAAAGCCAGTGCAGTTTTCATAATTAGCATTTATCATTTTTCATAAGTGATTATAGTAGTTTTACTTTTGGAGTATTGCATTAAATTTGACAATTTTAAGTCTCTCAAGTATTGCTTTGTTAACAAAAGATTAAAAATTCACTAAGTGGTGAGTTTGTTCAGGAAATTCCTATGCTTTTACTCATTTAACACTTTGTTGTTTGTTTGAAAGTAGATTGGTATTTGTTTTTACTTCCTTAAAAAGGAAATGGGTAGGTCACATGTGTTTAAATAAGAAATTACAAATTATTCGTATATGCTCACATAGATTATATATAGTCTCGGGCACAGTTTTGTTGTTGCTTTCCTTATAATTGTTATTTTCTCTCTCTTTCATTCTTTTTTTGGCCAAAGTGCATTTACTGCTCCTTGTTCCTTAATCCCAAAACGAATAGCAGTGATAGAGAAACCCTGTTTAGCTATTATAAATGCAAAAAAAAAAAAAAAAAATGGCAAAGGCCATCAAAAACTTACTTTTTGGGGAGAGTGCTTTAAATCTTGCTTCTAACAAAGCAGACCAAGTAAATTATATCTTTTCACAGGTCAGTAAGAAATTCTGATTATTCCATGAGGTAGTACAGTCAATTTTGTCTCTGCTTTTAGTTACTTATTTTTTCTTGGTCAAGTAGTAAATATCCTTCAGGACTGCAAGTGAAGGAGGGTCATACAACTTTGAGTATTGTTTTGTTTTTGTTTTTTTTAATTTATTTAATGTTTATTATTTTTGAGAGAGAGACAGAGTGTGAGTGGAGGAGGGGCAGAGAATGAAAAGGAGACACAGAATCTGAAACAGGCTCCAGGCTCTGAGCTGTCAGCACAGAACCTGACACAGGGCTTGAACTCAGGAATGGCGATATCATGACCTGAGCCAAAGTCAGATGCTTAGCTGACTGAGCCACCCAGGCACCCTGAGTATTTTTTTGTAAATTGTTTGTGATCTCTATGAAAATTCTATCCCTTTTCCTGTGATGGATGAAATTCAGGTGTAGAATGTACTAATACAGACAAACATTTCATTAGTAGTAGAAAATGGCTTGTATAATTATATCATATCACAGTTAACTTGGTTTGGAAGAGATGATTGCATTTCATGCCACTACTGAAATTCTAATTGTGAACCAGGAGACTATTTGAACAAGCACCCCAGTTCAGAATTCTCTCAGGAGCAGGAGAGTAAGGTATTGAGGAAACTATAACTTGCAGTTGCTTTGATGCTATACATACAGGATATAGAATAAACAAACTTGTAGCCCTGTCCTTTGCCCCTAAATAACCCACTATGAATATCAGGAAGAGAAATTAGAAAGTTGCCCCATCTTGCTAATTACAAAGTTGGTAGGAAAATTATTTGTTGAACTTACTTTACAAAGCTGGATTGGTAGAATAAGACTGGTAATTAAATAAGATAGTGTCAACATTGTTCCAGTTACACCCTTTAGCTGTTGTACTAAACAAAAATAGTATGAGTGCTGCCTAATTATTAAAATTTCTACTTTTATTTGAGTGACTTTATCTAGTTTACTAAAGTGTTGAATTCCTTTTGTTTGAATTCCATTTTTCTTATTTAATGTTTTAATCGAATATATAAAGTTATACATAAATGAGTTATTTGAAATAAACTATATTTAGAATGAGTTTATATTTCTTCAGCTATCTTTTAAAGTTGCTTCTTAAAGTTATTAGAATTTGGAGGCTTAGAGAAGTAAAAACAACTCTCGTGCCAGTGGCTCAAGGGATAAAGTTGTGAACTCTTGCCTTTGTTTCTCGATAATCAGTGAATTCCACTTTAAATTGGAAAGGAATGACATTTACATTAGTTAATAATCTAATACATTAATTAATAATATCCAAAGGCAGCCTGGTCCATCTTACTTAAAACTGTCCTTATATATAACTTAAGGTACACAGCAGCAGTGTAATTTATTCCAAGAAAACGAAGGTTGGTATAGCAAATGAAAATTGGACTTGGGTTTAAAAAAGTAACAAAAGCCTAAAAGGTAAAACTGTTTATCTCTGTGTCATTGACCTGTTTTGTGTTAATTTTAAGTTCAGCTCGGAAATAATTTTGGCATCATGATTCATAGAAGAAAAGTATCTTAAGTTTAGATTAACCCATCAGATTATCAGATGCCTTCACATTCATAAAAGCAAGCATAGGCTCTGATTGTGGAATTGTTATTAATTACATAAGGATTTGCTGACCCAAGACTATTCACACTCAAGAAAAATTCTTAAAACTGATTTTGTTAAATTTCAAGAAACTACAGAGTAGCAGCTATCTTGGACATCCTTGTGACTGGAGTCATGGTGAGGCTATGGGCTGGGGAATCTGTTACAGCCATTTCTTAATTGTTTTCTTTTCCCCGTGAAGGGCTAGCCAGAGCCAAGTCAGTTCCCACAAAGACCTACTCAAATGAAGTCGTCACACTGTGGTACCGGCCGCCTGATGTGCTTCTTGGTTCCTCAGAGTACTCAACACAGATTGACATGTGGTAAATATATGCACATGTTATTGCCATTTATAATTTTGAAAGAATATAGCCATTGGTACAGGGCATACTGATAGATATCTGACTTATAAGAGGATATTATTTTAAAGAGCCACAATATAAGCAACAATTAAAGAGTTCTAACACATGAGGGGTGCCTGGGTGGCTCAGTCAGGTAAGCACCTGACTCTTGATTTTGGCTCAGGTCATGATCTCATGGTTTTATCTGTCTCTCAGATAAAAAACAACAACAAAAAACCCATCTCTGATCATTTGTTTCTCCCTATCTCTGCTACCTGCTACCTAAGACATAATAAGCATTCAATCACTATTAGCTATTGTTAGTGTTATTCTTCAAGGAACGTGCAGAGGAGAGTTGGACATTTTAAGGGTCATGAAGCAATGGATACAGCAAGATGGAAGTTGAGACAAATAAGATAAATGTTAACAAATCAGTTGGAGCTGAAAAAAATATGTGCAGGAGGTTTTCCATCAGGCTAATACAAAATTCTCCAGAAAGGCAATCTTAAGGAAAAGATAATTGTGCTTCTTAATATGTAAATGGATTGATTGCTCATTTTTTTATGATATATTTTAAAGGGGTGTTGGTTGCATTTTCTTTGAAATGGCTTCTGGAAGACCTCTATTTCCAGGATCAACTGTGGAAGATGAACTGCACTTAATTTTCCGACTGCTAGGTAATAGAAATATTTTCCCAGTAATTTGTTACCTGCAATTGACTAGCTGGATAAGACTACATATTTTAAAATGTGGTACTGAGACTAACAAAGAGCTGTTACAAAAATTATAATTAGTTGGGGTGCCTGGCTGTCTCAGTGTAGGATTTGTGACCCTTGATATCCAGGTAAGGAGTTGGAGCCCCACAATGAGTGTAGAGGTTACTTAAAAGCTTAAGAAAACCACTACTGATTAAAATAAAAAAAGAATTATAATTAGCGTAATTATAAAGATAGAGCCTTCTAGGTAACTTCTTTTCATTTACTGAGTTCTGCCTTTGCAATAAAAATTTTGTGGAAGAACAGAGAAAAATATTACTGAACATTGACCTTTGGCGTATTATTAGGAAATATCTGTAGGTTAGATGTCATTTAGGTGGCATCATTTTTATGGCATCATTGCGTAGTCCAAAAAAAGGTCCATATGTGTTTACTGTTTCTGTCATTTTGCTTTCAGTTGAAATAGTCAAATCATCTACTAAATATAAAGTGTTCTTTAAGACACTTTCTCATTTGTCCTTATTTATATATATTTGCATATATATATATACATATATATATATACATACATACATTTTTATATATTTATAAATACTTTTTTTTTTAATTCAGGAACACCATCTCAGGAAACTTGGCCGGGTGTTTCTTCAAATGACGAGTTCAAGAACTACAACTTTCCAAAATACAAACCACAGCCTCTCATTAACCATGCACCCAGGTATTTTTTCTTTTTCTTTTTTCTTTTGTTTTTAGTGTTTATTTTAGAGAGAGAGAGAGAGACCAGGCGTTGAGTAGAGGAGGGGCAGAGAGAGAGGGAGACACAGAATCCGAAGCAGACTCCAGGCTCTGAGCTGTCAGCACAGAGCCCCACACAGGGCTCGAACTCAGGAGCAGTGAGATCATGACCTGAGCCGAAGTCAGACGTGTAACCGACTGAGCCACCTAGGCGCCCCTCTTTTTCTTTACGTTAAAGGGTGGAAAACCCACTTGATTCTTTCCATTCTCTTGAAGCATTAGCCACAGATGGGTTTAGGAAAAAATACATATAATACATTTTTATATATTTTAGAATCTAATTTAATTGAATTTCTTCCTCCCTTGTGTCAGATTAATTTTATAATTCAGAGATCAAGATATGTAAATCACAGAATTGAGCTATAAATAAAATGAATATAAAAGCAACTATATTAGAATTCTAGAGTTTATGTAGGTTATTTCGTTTCTCAGAAAGAAGACATTGGTTAATATCTTTTTCAATACCATGAAGACCATGATGAAACTTCTGTTTTGCTTTGTATGGGATTATTCTATATTTACTTAAAAAAACCTAAGGAACTGTTATAAGTAAAATCTTGACTCAGACACAGGATGACTTGTCAGTATTTGGCCAATGTTAATGACCTAATTTGTATTTGAGGAATGTAAACTCTTTCTGACCCTTATATCCTAAATTTTGGCCATTTCATTAAAATTTCTTATCAGATCTATCCCCAGATCCATTTAAAACCCCCATTAAAATGTCAGTCAGAAATTTTTATTTATGGAATTACTAAATTTTCAGTATGTAGCAGAGAATAACCCCTTTGACTATATTTTTTCATCTTTCCTTAGAAAAATCAAAGAGTACACCCAGGTACCAAATAAGGTCAATGTCTATTTTAATCAAAGCCATTCTCATTGCTGACAGTATAACATACTTGCTCTAATTCCATTTGTTCTCAAGCTAGAGAGAGTAGAAAAACAAATTCAGATACCAAAAATATTTTTAAAGTACTTATGTGAATTGATGTTCTTATTGTTACTATAGCAACTAATAACATTCTAAGTAGACTTTCTTAGGAAGAATAATATGTGCGGGGCTTTTTTGTGTGTGTCTCTTCCTTCTGAGTAGCATAAATCCTATTTTTGTAATTTGTACGTTGCTTCTATTGTAATGTCCAGTGCAGAAAGTTGAAGCTCTTCTTTAAAGCAGGTTCTCCATGACCTTAACTCCTAGTTTGTGCCCAAGGAGCTCTGGATATCTGTCAGAATGGCAAACTACAAAGGATTAGAAGAGTCTGGAAAATGTCTAGGCCATAGCATCCATGGAACCCATTAAGAGCACTTGGGGAAAATATATTGCCAGTGAAAGGCAGTGCAAAATAGAACCTATGGTTTCTGATCAAGAGATTATCCCATTAAGATAGTCCCCAAACCCTCTACTGCTCATTATATGAATATCATCACTATAATTATCTGTCTTTATCGACAGCTTCATTGGTTTTGTAGCTCTAATTTTTTTTTTATTTTTCATGTATTGATTTATTTAAGTTTTTATTTAAATCCAGTAAAAATATAGGGTAATACTGGTTTCAAGCATAGAATTTAGTGATTCATCATGTACATACAACACCCAGTGCTCATGACAACAGGTGCCCTCCTTAATGCCCATCACCTATTTAGTCCATTCCCCAGCTACCTCCCCGCCAGCAACCCTCAGTTTGTTCTCTATAGTTAAGAGTCTCTTAGGGTTTGCCTCCCTTAGTTTTTTTTCTCTTCACCTATGTTCACCTGTTTTGTTTCTTAAATTCTACATGTGTAGCTCTAACTTTTAATTAAGTTTTATGATGTTATTGAGGCAGTTGAACTTTATAGGGGTGCCTCGGTGGCTTAGTTGGTTCAGCGTCCCAACTCTGGATTTCAGCTCAGGTCACCATCTCATGATTCTTGAGTTCAAGTCCCACATTGGGCTCTACCCTGACAGAATGGTGCCTGCTTGGGATTCTCTCTCTGTCTCTCCCTGATTTACAGGTGTTTTCTCCCTCGCACTCTCTCTGTCTCAAAAAAATAAATTGAACTTCATAGCTTCTAGTACCTAGTTCTTAGTAGACTGTTGTGTAAAAATATGTTGAATGAGTCATCTGTGTTTATTGTGAACCACAGTGACACATTTTGGGGTCACTTGTTTCTTTTTTAACCTATGTAATAAGAAAATGATGCTTTTGTAGCTTGCCTTTCGTAGAACACTATGAAAATGATACACTTTACTTAAGCTATCCTGATAATAGAGATTACTTTGAGACAGAATAGTGCTTTTTAAAAAAAATCTTTAGTAATCTGATTTGTTCTTCATTATGGAAAATTTGAATTGGAACCTAGTTTTTTCAGTTTTCTTCTTGAACAAGTGGCAAGATAAGTCTTAAGTGTAGCACTTTTGAGTCTTTTGAAAGCAAAAAGAGTGGTTATTGTAGAGCACTTAATGTTTGCAGATTAAAACACTTGGAAAATAGTTTTATTTGAAAAGTTACTGTCAGCTAAGATAAAAGAATAAATTGCCACTTTTTTGTTGTTTTAGGTTAGACTCTGAAGGAATCGAGTTGATAACAAAATTTCTTCAGGTAAGTTACATCTTTGTAATTGTTAAGCCTCAGTTTCTGCATCTGTAGAATGGGATCAGGAATACCTCCCTTAAATATCTGTCATGACCATTAAATAAGATTACTTATGGTAGTATCTGGCATGCTTAAATCATATGCTTAGATAAAATAATAATAATAATAAATAATGGTTTCACTTAATGTGTCTGGGTCTCTTGTGCCCTAGAATGGTCTGAGGTTGTCACCTTCTGGCACCAAAACTATGTCAAGGGCATGTTGTCTGTAATTTATGTTCTCTTTCTTTTCCTTATACTTACTGCCTTACAGGCTGCTGCACCTACAAATACCATTCATATCTTCTGTTCAAAGCAGGAAGAAGAGAGAGGATAAGGGTGTCAGCCATAATAGTCCTCTTGTATCTGGAAAGCAAAGGCTTTTCCAGAAACCCCTGCAAGGCTTCTTCATAAGTCTCGTTGGCCAGAACATTAATTGTAAGACAGGGTGGGAATTGGGGAGCAAGATTATCATAATTAGCCTAAACTTAGAATAGTCATGGTTCATGTTGGTCTGTTGGACTTGGAAGCATGGACACCTTATACAAATTTATGTTATCTCATCAAGGAACAAAGGGAAATGGGTATCCAGTAGGTAATTTAATAATATCTTTCATAAAATATTGGGTATATTTCCAATGATACTTTGGTGTTCATGAGGAAAAGTAACACCAAAGGTCAGGTATTTTAATTTTTCATCACTTAAGAAAATACGGGAAGTCTAAGTTTTTATAAAAGTGAAGATTTAACTTCATCTTGGAAATTTGGAACTAGATAAAGTCATTACTACATAATCGCAGTAGTACTCACATTAGAGTATATCTGGTGTAATCCAAGTTGGTTCTTAAAAAACAGTCATTGTATTAAATCATCTTATTAGCTCTACATGCTAATCTACCTCCCCTCATGAGTTTAGAGAAAAAGTTAATGAAGCAGTTCTTCGCTTTTTCACAGTACGAATCTAAGAAACGGGTTTCAGCAGAAGAGGCCATGAAGCATGTGTACTTTCGAAGTCTGGGACCAAGAATACATGCTTTACCTGAAAGTAAGAGAAATTCTAAAGACCCCTCCTCCCATTTTCATTTGTCCAGGGTAGGAGACTGGGTGGTAAATTAGGGGTTTGGGAAGAGATTGTTGTTTTTTAAGCCTAAAATTTTAACTCTTTTTGTAAGTACATCAGAATTCCTTGAAAGGAGGTGTATGTCCTCTTTGCCTATGTTTTAATTTATTTCTTTTAACACTGAGCACATTGCCACTGCTTTGTAAGAAATCAATAGTACTTAGACATGGGTTATTGATCTTACTGGACTTAAATTGGAAAATGCCATCTGATGATAGACATTGTCATTAGGCCCAATCTAGATTTCTTTGATTCAGAGTTTCTAAAAATAGATTTCAGGCAAAGAGTAATGGAGCACAACCAAAACATACGATTGTTTCCTTGTGAAAGTAGATTTCGTTTTCAAGATATAAAGATGATTTTTCTTTGCTGTGGTCACTCTAACTTTACTATCCTCGTGACAGTGGTGAGCATATTGTTAGTCACTAAAAGAGCTGATTTCTCATGCCTGAGGTGACTGCTTCATCTTACTTATAAGATCCTTTTTAAAAATTACCTCAACATTTTGCTTTAAAACTGAGTAAGGTGAATGGAGAATTAGAATATTTAGGAACTGAGATTTGCTGTTTGGAATCAAGAATCCTTAAGACTTTTAACTTAGAGCTTACTGGATATTTTTTAATGAAAGACTACCTCTCTGGCAGAGATTGGAAATGAGAAAGAGATTGGAAAAAGAAAGATTGGAAATGAAAAGAGAATTACAAGTGTTTTTAAGATGATATTTACATTTCATTGTTAATATCAGACAATTATGGTTGGCAATTTGAGGTAGGCAATTATGGTTATACAAACCTATTCCTTATTTTTCTCTGAAAATCTGAAGATAGTCTGAGGCCCTGATACCTTCATGCCATCATAAGAAGACAGGTAAAGGCAGAGAGAATAAAAACCAAGTAATGCCTTTTGATTAGGTCTCCCCAATCCCAGTAGGTCCTAGAAATAGACAGTGTATATATTCTCTGTCTGTATGTACATACTCGAAGAGAAACATATAGTGGAAGTGTGACTCAGAGCAGAATTGTGGGGGAAAAGTTCTGAGGGGAGATTATTTTGTTTGGTTTTCTACTCAGAACATTGGGACAAAGGGGAAAAATAGTTCAAGGCTGTAACCTTGTGAATGTAGCATAAATGTTTCATGTTGAATCAGTATACATTTTTAAACAATTCTGTCGATAGTTGGATTATATTTGTTTTAATAATGTCAGACCTTTACCTGATAGTTTTTGTCTGTGCGTTTTAGGTGTATCAATATTCAGTTTGAAAGAGATTCAGTTGCAAAAGGACCCGGGTTTTCGAAATTCTTCTTATCCAGAGACAGGTGTGTTTGTCATAAACCATTTCACGTGTCGATCATGAAATTTTGCGTGGAACTAAGTTTTTGGTTTATAAATTGATCAGTAAAATTATTGATGTAAAAACCAATGTACAGTGCATTCCACAGCTGTATGTTTAGCATTGCACGTACTCACTTTTCTGTATGATGTGGGCAGCTCAGTAATTCTTCAGAGAGAAATCTGACTCAGTCAAGTCAGGGATCCTGAAAGCTGCAGATGGCACAAAGACCTTTTACAAGTGGCCTGGCTTGATCACTGCACACGCCATTCCTGGTACCTGAGGCAGAAGACACATCTTATGCTTCCCTAGTCATCAGGTTCATCACTTCGAAGCATAGAAGCTGTAGACTGACCCCATCAACAAAAGGGTCATTTCAGACAGTGCTGATCACTCTTACGTGGAAGATTAGTTTTTGCTGGTGGGAACATTAGCTTCCTAGAGTCACCAAATACTGTATGTGGGATAAAACTGAACCTTGAACTGCCTCATAAAATGACTTTATATTTTAGGACATGGGAAGAACAGAAGACAGAGCATGCTCTTTTAAATCTGATAACATGGTTTCAAGCCCAGCCCCCAGCCTTTCTTATCAATCAAGGACTCAGATCTGAAGGCAATTATTTCTTTTGGTGGACTTGGAATCTCCGTTTGTCTACACTGTCCTCTTCACAGTGGAGTCTTTTTATTTCAGACCTACAGATTGTTTTTATATTTGTTGTCACAGTGTGACAATTTTTTTGTACAGTTGGTTTTAAGGTCTTCTCTGCCATTAGAGCCAGTAGGTTACAGCTATTGATGTAACTGTAGCTGCAATTTTTGTGCAGGACTGAGAAACACAGTGCATTATTTATTGCGGAATCATTGCTGCTAAATAACTACTGTCTGTTTATTTAACACAACAGTTAAATGCCTGAAGAAGTTGCAGTGGCTTTATTAGATGTGAATGCATCTGTTTCTCCCCATGAATTGTTTTACTGCTGCATTTCTTGTTTGTTTTTAAAATTAAACTGCAGTGTTTCCTGGAATGTAAGTTTAGCTTTGCTTAACAGTAAAATAAGTGAGCCATCTTGAACACTCTAAGTTCATGCTGTATAATCTTTCATTGAACATCAGCAAATAGAGTAGCTAAAAAATTGATGAGTACATCATGTTTAGAAAAGCATGTGATGCAGAGGTTGATTCAAGCAAGTGAATACCTGACATGGGGATCTCACATTAGATACCAGTAATTTAAAGCACCAAAATTATTTATTTTTACCTTGCCTCATTTTAGAAATATTTACTGCATATTATTGGATATGTGTATACTAATACACTTACCTATTTTACATTGTGCTTTAATTTAGTTAAAACTAAACCATACAAGTCCAGTGAAATATGTGAGGTCTTGTTTTCATTTTAAATACAGTTCTTTTATTAGAAAGGATGATACTTTTGGGGGGAGCCATTTATTTCATTTGGGGGCTGTCTATATGCGTGTGTTTTAATAACATTCACTTGGAATCAGCTAAAAGCTGTAATATGTCTTTGAAATGAGCCATGATAAATACAAATGACAGAAAGGAGAACTGAGGATTGTTTTAAAGCATTGTAGGTATCAATGTGTTTATCAGAGATAGTAAATATTACAGTTTCAATTATGCATCTCTTTGAACATCATAAACACGCCTTGGTGTTGGTAAGTGTTTTAAGCATTTGTGTTAACTTTTAAGGACTATTTGTTTAGTGCATCTTACAAACTACAAATCTTAATTGGTATATTTTGAAATGGTCATGTAAATTTTTGGCTTATATATCATGAAAATAATCATAACTTAATTTTTTTCCTGATATTCACTGTAAAACATTCAGGGGTCCTACCATTTCTGTTCAGGAAATCTTGTAGTTTATTGTTATTTAACAGTATTAAGTGAATTTTTGTATATTTCATTTTAACTTTATTTGTGAATAGTGATTGTGGCATGTTTGGGTGTTATTTTAATATTTCATGAGACAGAAATTTTAATTTTTAAAAAAAATTTTCTGGAAGAAACAGATTCATGTGTAATGGTGAATATTGGACCACTACTGCTTTTCACATTTGTAAATTGGTTTTATGTTAAACCCTGTAGCCTAACAAACTGCTGTTATTTCTAACTGACAGACATGTATTAATATTGTACTTTGAAGGTTATAAATATTATGTGGAAATTCCTCCATTTTGTTTTGAAATTTATAATAACAAGATCTTCATGTTGTTAAAATGTGGTTTTGTTGAGTCACCGTTCTTTCTGGGGGAAGAAGGCTGTGCAGAATGGGATCATTTTCCTTTATGGGTTTCATTTTTAAGAGAATGAAGTCTCACTGTGTCAGTAATGATATTTAATTTATATTTGTGCTGGCTGTTCATTTAGTAATCTCTACCATAATTTTATAGGATAGCACTCTTCAATTATAAAGTTGTCACATTTTTCATTTTATAGGTTACAAAAATGTTTTGCAAATTTTATATATTTATCCATAAGTTTGATATTCTTGCAGATAAAACATGAAAAAATATATCCAGTAGTTATATAAAATTCTTCTTCCTAGGAAGTCCTAGGGATGTTTCTTCATTTTATTAAGGAATTTGGTATTTTTTTTTGATACTTGAGCACCACCATTCAGATCCTGAAAACTTTGCAATGAAGAGAATTGAAATGTAGAGATTTTGAACCTTGAACACTTATGATTCATCTTAAACTGACATGGTTTTAAAGGTAAGAGAGGATGCGTTTTTGTTTTCCTTCCAAATGATGCTATTAACACACATTGAATATGTCACTCTAGGTGTGTAGAAGTCGTTCCATTCTATCTGGTGCTTTATTATATTTGAAAGACTACTTGTTAACATGTTATAATAATTTGTCGTTTGGGCCCAGGACAATTCGTGAGGTTGAGGCTGGTTTATCTTGCCATTTTTTTACCCATTGTAAGTATACAATTTGGTGGCATTGATTAGAGTATTGTACAGCATTTACACTGTCTTTTTCCATAATTTTTCATCTCTCCAAATAGAAATTCTATACCCATTAAGAGCAACCACCCCACTTCCCCCTCCCCACAGCCCCCCGTAACCTTTAATGTGTAGGCATAACTCATTTTACTGCACTGCACTTTATTGCGCTTTGCAGATACTGTGTTTTTTTAATGAATTGAAGGTTTGTCGTAACCCTGCATTGAGCAAGTCTGTGGGCGCCATTTTTCCAACTGCATTTGCTCACTCCATGTCTCTGTGCTACATTTGGTAATTCTTGTAATATTTCAAGTTTTATTATTATATTTATTATGGTGATTTGTGATTAGTGATCCTTGATATTATCATTGTAATTGTTTTGGGGTGTCACAATTCACACCCATGTAAGACAGTGAACTTAATAAATGATAAATGTTGTGTGTTCCGACTGCTCCACCAATAGGCTGTTCCCCCATCTCTCTCCCTCTCCTCAGGCTTCCCTATTCCCTGAGACACAACAGTACAGGAATTAGGACAATTAATTACCCTACAGTGGCCTCTAAGTGTTCAAGTGAAAGAAGAGTCACACATTTCTGAGTTTAAATCAAAAGCTTTGAAATGATTTAAGCTTAATCAGGAAGACAGGTCAAAAGCCAACATAGGCTGAAAGGTAGGCCTCTTGGTCCAGGTAGCCAAGTTGTGAATGCAAAGGAACAGCTCTTGAAGGACATTAATAGAGCGACTCCAGTGAACGCATAAATGATGAGAAGGTGAAACAGCCTTATTGCTGATATGGAGAAAGTTTTATTGGTCTGGGTAGAAGATCAAATCAGCCACGGCATTCCCTCAAACCAAAGCTTAATCCAGAACAAAGTCCTAACTCTCTTCAATTCTGTGAAGGCTGAAAAAGGTGAAGAAGCTGCAGAAGAACAATTTGAAGCTAAGGGAGGTTGGTTCATGAGGTTTAAGAAAAGAAGCTGTCTCCATAACGTACAAGTGCAAGATGAAGCAGCAGGTGCTGATGTAGAAGCGGCAGCAAGTTATCCAAAAGAACTAGCAAGGTAATTAATGGGGGTGGCTATGTTAAACAGATTTTCAATGTAGGCACAGCAGCCTTCTCTTGGAAGAAGATGCCATCTAGGACTCTCCTGGCTAAAAAGGACAAGAGGTAGTGCTTGGCTTCAAAGCTTCAAAAGATAGGTTGACTCTCTTATTAGAGGCTAATGCAGCTGATGACTTTAAGTTGAAGCCGTGCTCATTGACCATACTGAAAACCATAGGGCCCTTAAGAATTAGGCTAAATCTGTTCTCCCTATGTTCTGTCAGTGGAACAACAGAGCCTGGATGACATCATATCTGTTTACAGCATGATCTGAATATTTTAAGCCTGTTTAGAAAAAAATTTTTCAAGATATTATTGTTCATTGAAAATGCACCTGGTCACCCAAGGGCTCTGATGGAGATATACAACCAAAGTGAATCTTGTTTTCTTGCCTCTTAACATCAATTCTGCAGCCCATGGATCAAGGAGTAATTTGGACTTTCAGGTCATACTCCTTAAAAATACATTTTGTAAGTCTATAGCTGCCATAGATAGTGATTCTGATGGATTTGGCCAAAATAAATGGAAAACCTTTTGGAAAAGATTCACCATTCTAGGTGTCATTAAGAACATGTGTGTGATTCATGGGAGAGGTCAAAATATCAACAGGAGTTTGGCAGAAGCTGATTCCAAAACTTCAGTGGAGGAGGCAGCTGCAAATGTGGAAATAGCAAGACAACTAGAATTAGAAATGGAGCCTGAAGATGTGACTGAATTGCTGCAGTTTCATGATAAAATTTTAATGATGGGAAGTTACTTCTTGTGGATGAACAAAGGAAGCGATTTCTTGAGATGGAATATACTCCTAGTGAAGATGCTGTGAGGATTGTTGAAATGACACCGAAAGATTTAGAATGTCACATAAACTTAGTTGATAAAACAGTATCAGGGTTTAAGATGACTCCAGCTTTGACAGAAGTTCTGTGGGTAAAATTCTATCAAACGACATGAAAGGAAGAGACCCCATCGTTTCAGTAGACTCTGTTGTCTTATTTTAAGAAATCGCCACAGTCTAAAAGAAGGGCAGGGAGGGGGGCACCTGGATGGCACAGTCGGTTAAGTGTCCGACTTCAGGTCAGGTCATGATCTCACAGTCCGTGAGTTCAAGCCCTGCATCGGGCTCTGTGCTGACAGCTCGGAGCCTGGAGCCTGCTTCAGATTCTGTGTCTCCCTCTCTCTCTGGCCCTCCCCTACTCACGGTCTGTCTGCCTGTCTCTCTCTCTCTCTCAAAAATAAATAAAAATTAAAAAAAAAAAAAAAGTCAACACAGTCCCCCCCCCCCCCCCCACCTTTAGCAACCACCACCCTGATCAGTCAGGAGCCATCAACATTCGGGCAGGACCCTCCACTGGTGAAATGACTATGACACACTGAAAGTTCACTCAGATGCTGGTTAGCAGTTTTTTAGCAATAAAGTATTTTTTAACAAAAGTCTATGCACACTGTTTTTTTAGACATAATACTATTGTACAACTTAATAGACTACAGTATAGCATAAACATAATTTTTTTTTAAGTTTGAGAGAGTGAGATAGCGTGCAAGCAGGGGAGGGGGCAGAGAGAGAAGGGGGGAGAGAGAGAGAGAGAAAATCTGCACTGATGATGCAGAGCCCGATGCGGGGCTCAAATTCATGAGCCATGGGATCATGACCTGAGCCAAAATCAAGAGTCAGAGGCTTAACTGAGCCACCCAGGTGCCCCTATACATAATTTTTATATGTACTGGGAAACCAAAAAATTCACTTGATGCACTTTATTATGGTATTTGCTTTATTACAACAGACTGGAACTGAACTTGCAGTATCTCCAAGGTATGCCTGTACTTTTCTTTTTTATTTATTTACTTAAGTAATCTCTGCACTCAACACGGGGCTCACACAACCCTGAGATCAAGAGTTACATGCCTTTCCACCCATGGTATGCCTGTACTTTTTGTGTCTGAATTTGCCTTTGTAGATATTTCATATACATTGAGTTATACCACATTCACCCTTTTGTGTCGTATTTCATTCACTTAAGATGATGTTTTCAAGTTTTATCCATGTTGTACCATGTATCACAATGTTATTTCTCTTCATATCTGAATAATATTCTGTGAATATGCAGCATTTTGTTTAAACATTCATCTGTTGATTTCACACTGACTTTTCCCCATTTTTTTGGCTTTTCTGAATAATGCTGTCCTGAGTATGGGTGTACCAGCATATGTTTGGGTCCTTGTTTTCATTTCTTTGAGCTTAAATACCTAGGTGTGGAATTGTTGGGTCATGCATAATCTATATTTACCTTTTTGAGGAACCATCAAACAATTTTCCATGATGACTGTACCATTTTACATTCCTAATAGTAATATATGAGTTCTAATTGCTCATTTTTACCAACACTTCTGTTCCTTTTTTAAACAAATTATTATATTCATTATAGTACATATGACTTGGTATCTTATTGTGCTTTTTTGATTTGCATTTCCTGAACGAGTAAGGATGTTGCGCATCTCTTCATGTCCTTATTGGCCATTTGTATATTTGCTTTGGAGAAAACTCTATTCAAGTCTATTACCCATTTTGAAATTGTGTTGTTGATGGTGGTGAGTTGGGTCATAAAGCTGTGTAGTTCTTTATATATTCTAGACATTAGACTCATTAGAGATACGATTAGCAGTTATTTTCTTCTGTGCTGTGGGTTTTTTACTTTCTTGAAAGCATCCTTTTGATACACAAGACTTTTTATTTTTTTTAGAGTTCATTTTTGAAAGAGAATGTACTCGCACAAGCACGTGGGAGAGGGGCAGAGAGAGTCCCAAGCAGGCTTCTCGTCAGTGCAGAGCTCGATGCAGGGCTTGAACCCACAAAGCATGAGATCATGACCTGAGCTGAAATCAAGAGTCAGATGCTAAACTGACAGAGCTACCCAGGAATCCCAGGACTTCTCATTTTAAAGAAGTTCAGTGTATCTTTTTTTTTTTTTTTTCTTTTTCTGCTCTTGGTGATATATGTTAAGACACTATTGCCAAATTTAAGATCATGAATATTTTCCTCTGTTTTAATATTCTTATAGTTTTAATGCTTACATTTAGGGCTTTGAGTTAATTTTTGTATGTAGTGTGAAGTTTGGATCTAACTTCATTCTTTTGCATGTGAATGTCTAGTTTTCCCTGCACTGTTAAAAAGACTATCCTTTTCCCATTAAATGGTCTTGGCACCCTTGTTAAGTCAGTTGGCCATAAATGTGAGAGTTTATTCTGTTTTACTGGTCTGTATCACTTTTGGCCAGTACCAGTGTTTTGATTGATTGTAGCTTTGTAAATTTTGAAATCAAGGAGTGAGTCCCCCAACTTTGTTCTTTTTTTTTCAAGGTTGTTTTGGCTATTCAGGGTCCCTTGAAATTCCATATAAATTTTAGGATGGGATTTTTCTATTTCTGAGGAAATACGCCATTGGGATTGTGATAGGAATTGCATTGATTGACTCTAGATTAATTTGGGAGTTCTGTGATCTTAATATTAAATCTTTCAGTCCATAAATGCAGGATGTCTTTAATTTCTTTTAGCAATGTTTTGTAGTTTTTCAGTATATAAGTCTTGTGCCTCCTTGATGAATTTTATTCCTAAGTATTCTATTCTTTTTGATGTTATTGTAGACAGAATTATTTTCTGAATTTTTCATTTGCTAGTGTGTAGAAATACAAATGATTTTTGTTTTGTTGATTTTGTGTCCTATAATTTTGCTGACGTTATTAACTTTTTTTTGTGGGTTCTTTAAGGTTTTCTACATGTAAGACGATGTCTTCTATGAATAGAGATCCTGTATAATTTGGATTTATTTTTCTTGCCTAATTAACTTTGGTTAGGACTTTCGGTACTGTGTTGAAGTAGAATTGGCAACAGAGAGTATCCTTGTTCTTTATGTTAGGGGAAAACACTTTCAGTTACCATTGAGTATGATATTAGTTGCAGCTAAAAGAAATGATCATTTGTTTTTTTCCCTTCCTCATCACCTACCCTATCTTTCAATGTAGAATGATTGGTAAACCTTAAGATTTAAAAGATGAGGGGACCACTTTTCAAACCCATTCTCCTCCCCAACCCTCACCAATTCAACCTCAATAATTGTTTGTTTCATTAAATATCTCTTTGAAGCAGATTACATATAGAAGAGCATGTTTTGATGTATCATATTTGAGGCTAGAGGCCAAGACTTATTTTTCAGCTCTTACCCATATAGAAAAGCAAAATTTGGATCGTTCCAAGTAAATGGAAGTAAACCAACCCATTTGCCTCCTTGCACCTTTTATCACAAAGTATTTATTAAACAAAAATAATAGTAAAATTGATACATATATGAAAGTGAATGAAGATATGCACTCATAGAAAAGGTGTGTACAAAGAGACCAACATTTAGGTTATAGTTCTATAAAACCTTAGCTATAGTAGTAGTTTAACACTGATCAAGCAGACAATAAAAAGGAAAAAGTTATTTAATATGTTCTTTGAAATCTATTCTCTGACTAAAATAACTGTTAAAACACACACACACACACAGAATGAGGCAGAGCTATGAGTTACATTTCAATACCTCCAATTCTCTATTTGTGTCATAGTTTTCTGATCCATAAAAATTATGGTGTTTTTCCGTTTCTAATAAACAGCTAGAGTCCATAGTATTTCAAGGAAGGAAATATAGGAATTGGGTTTATAGTCATTTGAATATTTCCAATCAGCATATACACTTAAAAATATTTTTGGTTGAAGTTTTTGTACATTGATTAACTTTCTCTGTAAGAATCTTCCATTTGGGGTATGTTCTTCACTTATCCGATGAATTTTTTTTAATGTTCTAACATACAGCTTGGGGCCAGTAGTTAGTTACAGCCAGGAGTGGAAAAGCATAACTGGACTGAGCACCAGTCACTGTTCTATCTTTAATGAGCTGTGTGGCCTCAGGCAGCTCCCAGTTGTTTGTGTAATTGCCTTATGTGGAAACAGTGGTGAGAAGCATTCTCAAAGGCCCCCCTCTACCTGTAGCATTCCATGTTGGGTACATCTCAGTTCCCCAGACCAGCTCTTTTATTTTAGTACAGAATTTTCCTCAGCCTATGAGGGAGTGACAGTAGTGTCTGTGGATTTTGGAATTTATATCCAGAGTTGTATATTGGAGATGTACAGAGATGCTTAATTCCAATTGAAAAATCTCAAGATTTTTAGAA
Source organism: Lynx canadensis (assembly GCF_007474595.2). Lineage (NCBI taxonomy): Eukaryota > Metazoa > Chordata > Mammalia > Carnivora > Felidae > Lynx > Lynx canadensis. The sequence continues at coordinate 116,823,765 of NC_044309.1, read as the reverse complement.
AATTGCAGAAATGTTTGTGTTTTTACAAGCTTTATTTTTTATGCTTTTCCATAATCCTTGCCACTTAACACCTACTTTGGAGTCAGTTATTTAGCCATATTTCAAATTGGTTACTTACAGTTCAGGATGATAATCTGATCTTGAATCGAAAGTGCCGGACACTTTCCAGTTCTCTCCACATTAGAATTTTCCTACCTCGTGTACAGAACAGTGCCTTAGAGTGGTGCCTGATGTTTGTTATCACTGCTCTAAACTGTGCTACACAAGAGAGTTAACTGCTGAGTGCTCCAAATTGTTACTAATTCAGTTCCATAATGATGAGGTTCCTGAAGAATTTTATATTTCTTGTATCCAGTTTCCTTCATTCTCCCCATAAACTTAGTAATACATAAAGCAATGTATCCTACCTCTCAGTTTCACAGGCAAGGCTATGCCTATACACATGAAGATACTTGGTGTTCTAATATTGTTGTCTGTGAGCCTCTTCCAAAGCATAGGTATTTTAAATGTTAATTATGGTTGTAGGGGTTTACCCTAACTCATAATGGTACAGGAAATATATCAGGGGTGTGATTCTCTAGGGAAACTGGGAGAACCACAGCTGATTATTTGAAATAAGAACATGCTTACATAGATATTTCAAGGGCATGGGTAGAGTGAACTTGATGTAGATTTCCATCTCTGGTTTATGCTTGGGAGGAGTCTAAAAGATTGTAAACAGCTAGGTGGCTAGCCTTTCAAAGTTCATTTTTTAAAAAATGCACTTTAGAACATTTTCTTTTATGAATGTTTATTTTCTAAATATGGCTTAGTTTATTTTATAAAAACATTAACTTGGACATTTACTGAATTTCAGTTCAAAAGAGGTTCTAAGGCAATTCTTATACAATTGAAAGCGAAAAGGAAAAATATGAATATGCTTTCATGTTGCCTACTTGTGGAAAATAATGAAATTCTACTAGAGAGCTGTTTGATACTAATTTTTGTCTTTCAAACATTTTCTCTTAATACTAAAAAATATATAAATCATTTACATAAAACTAAATGCAAAGGAAGGCACAGCTGGTTATAGTGTCTATAAGCATAGTTCAGCGTATGCGGAATTAAAGAGAAAAAAAGCTTCACATCCTTATTAGTTATACTGAAAACCATTAAAAGTTCTTCACTGTCAACAGTGTTCAACACTTAAGAGCTAAGAAGATATAAAACAAAAACATTAAAATTCACTTAATGCCAAACAGATCTTCATATATACTTGAATATAAAAAAAAAAGTTTTAAAAATGCTAACATAAATCTAGACCATCCATGTTATGAAAAGTGCAAACCAAATTAACAGAGGGTTTCACAATGTCCTTCTCATGACACAGGTAAACTAGCCCAGGGGGACAAATTTGTCTCATCAGTTAATAAGTCTTTAATTGTGGCCAGATGTCATCAGGATTTCTGAGAGTTCGAAGAAAGCAGTACTGGAGAAGCAGCTCTATCCAGACTGGGGATTGGCACTGGCATGTGGCCATTAAGCAGTGTTGGAAACTGTAAGGAACAAAAGAGTTTTAAAATAATTATTGCAGACCCATTGGGAAGAACCTGAGTTCTTTACATTCCTAGACAGACCATGGTGGATCACCCCTGGGAGACAGGTCGGTTGCAAATTATTTTACAGAATGAGATCACGGTTACACAGAGCAAAGAATAGGGCCCAGAAAATTTCCCTGATTATTAAATACCTAGGCCACTAGAAAAAAAAAATGTATATATGTTGCTAAAGCATGTTCTAATACTTTTAAAAGGTTCCAAGCTACTCAGAATGCTGATTTGCTTTAAATATTGTTTTTGAAAACCAGAGACAACACACTCAACCTGGTTCACATGTAAAACTTCTAATAGTATTTTGAAAATGGCCATGGTTTGTCCAGAGTACTATAAAGATGCTTCTCAATAACTATTAAAAATAAGTACTTTACCTTAAAAGGCTTAGAAAGCAAGAATATATTTTGGGGCTGAGGAAGTATTCTTTTTAATTACAATGAAATAATATCCCACTTCGGTAACAATACTTAAAAAGTTAATTTTTGTATTGTTGGCAACTAAGATGATAAATGGGATAAAGGTACCTGGCTTTGATAACAACTGTCAGGTCTGAAAGAAATACCACAACTATACTCCCAACTGAACAAGAATAATTAAAGGCCTCCCTTTAATACATTACTATGCATAACTAGATTTTCATTGTCCAGAATGATAGGTGTCAAAATGATCTCCCGGCTATCTTCTAGTTTAATTGCTATTTCGTCTAGATAAGTTAATACTAAATTTCAATACTGAACATCAAACTGCAAAACCTAGCACAAGGTAGAAGTACTGTACAATAAATACTTATAGATTTGTCCAATTTTCAAACTATTTCAATAATTTATGTCTGGTGCCTTGCAGTTTATCAGTGGTTGTCACTTCAGTTGATATCTAGGATCCTGTAAGGTAAGTTTGGTTATCCCGACGGAGCATGTGGGGGTGCTCTTTAAATACTCTTTCAATTTCCTTAATGGTCATTAACATATTCAAGGATTTGTTTCTTTTCTGACACTTTGGAATTTTAGTTGTTTGTAGAATTTTACCCATTTCAACTGAGTTATCACACCTATTAAACATATAGCTTATGCTCTTTTAAAAGATCCATGCTCCTAACTACTATTCTCATTGACTTGATTTTATTTTATTTTATTTTTTTTTTAAATTTTTTTTTTTCAACGTTTATTTATTTTTTGGGACAGAGAGAGACAGAGCATGAACGGGGGAGGGGCAGAGAGAGAGGGAGACACAGAATCGGAAACATGCTCCAGGCTCTGAGCCATCAGCCCAGAGCCCGACGCGGGGCTCGAACTCCCGGACCGCGAGATCGTGACCTGGCTGAAGTCGGACGCTTAACCGACTGCGCCACCCAGGCGCCCCGCATTGACTTGATTTTAGAGTAGACCCTGGAAGAAGAGCGGGTTTTGAATTTTCATTCCTTTAGCTTATTTGCAGTCTTATCTCATTTTGGTTTGTGACCATTTTACTGGTCAGCTTTTGGTTTTGTTAATCTTCCTGTTTAAATCTAGATATTATTGATTTCTGCCCTCTTCCCTTTATTTCTGTACTCAAGTTGTAGTTTCTCTTGCCTGGCTTTTCTGGCATGTTTCATCTTTATTGACTCCCCACGTCCACTCTCTTAAGTTGCAGCATTCCCCCAAACTTTACCCTCTGCCTGCCTTTCTCCCATACTGGACTCAACAGTCATTTCCTGCTATCAGTTAGATGTCCCCATCAGTGCGTCTTCCCCAATAGCCTGCAATTCTGTGCTCACTCAAGTCAGTCAGAGTGGTGATAGGAGCATGACCCTAAACTTGAAGCCAGGTTTTGCTGCTTATTAACATGCGGTCTTGGGTAAACTGAGCAACATCTCTGGGCCTTAGTTTCCTTAGGTTTTCAAAAAGAACTACTGGGAGTACAGTTGACTCTTGAACAACACAGGTTTGCAAATTTTTTCAGCAAACAGCATAATACTGTAAATGTCTTTTCCTTACAATTTTCTTTTCCCTAGCTTACTTTTTTATAAGAATACATACAGCATATAATACATGGAACATGCAAAGTATGTGTCAGCTGTTATGAGAACGGTTTCTGGTCAACATTAGGCTAATGTTTTTGAACAGTCAGAAGTTATACATGGATTTTCAACTGCAAGGGGGGGTGAGCACCCCTAAACCCCACATTGTTCAAGGGTCAACTGTATTAAATGAGAAGCCACGAAAAGCACTCTAAACAATGTCTAACATATAGTAGCCCTCAAAAAATGTGAGCTTCTTATACAAAAGTAATCTTTGTCTCTTCCTAAATTTCACTACTTCTTACTCCTGAAACCCAACTAAAAGTCTTCCTCTCAATTTTACCTCTGGAATGTCTTCTAAATATATTCCCATTTCCACTGTAATCTAAAAAATGATTTTCCCATCAGTGTTTGAAGTAATACAAATTTTTCTCATCTCTTCCTTCCCCCTCTTCAATCCTTTCTCCACATGCTGTCAGCAATATGTTTCTAAAATAGAGATTATATAGGGGCACCTAGGTGGCTCAGTCAGTTAAGTGTCTGACTTTGGTTCGGGTCATGATCTCATGGTTCATGAGTTCGAGCCCCACATCGGGTTCCATGCTGACAGCGTGGAGCCTGCTTGGGATTCTTGCTCTCTTCCTCTCTCTCTGCCCCTCCCCCACTCATGCTCGTTCTCTCAAAATAAACTATAAGAAATATTTAAAATAGAGATTTTTATTACACTATCTCCAGCTAAGAAAGCCTCCCATGGTTACTTAAGAGATTAAGGTGGAAAACTCTGAGCATAATATTCAAGGCCCACAGCTGCTTTTCCAGTCACCCAGTCCCTTCCTGAACAGACGGTGTACCTGCATAGTCAAATGATGCAAATTATCTAGAAGGTGCTTTTCTCTCACCCAAAATCCTGTCCTTTCTTCCCAGCTCAGGTGCCACTTGTTTCCTGGAGCCTCCATCTAGTCCCCAGCTAGAAAATTAGTCCCTGTTGGGTTCCTACAACGTTTTGTTTATATATCTATTCCCATATTGTATATCCTCTACAATCCCTGATAACACAGCACTGCAAATCTCTTCTGGGTTAGATCTGTTGAATTAAAAATTACAGAAAACCTTCTTAATTGAAAACCTTAATTAGCCCTGCCTCGTTTTGAGATATTAACTGTACCTATTCCAAATTTGATCAGTCTGTTTTGAAAGTGGAACAGACATCCTATAGATAAAAGTTCCAAATACCAAACTGTTCAGACCAGAATCACTTTATTTTTAAATATACCTCTTCCAGAAAAACTAGTATCTTCTCTCCCCTTCCTTTAAATTCTTCAGTATCTGCTATAACTTGCCACAATAATTATACCAGTGGACCTTCTGTGCAAAAACTCTTCCACTCTGTCAACTGTTACCCTAAGGATTCTGACTTACTTTTCTAATTATCACAACGGGAAACTTGCCAGCATCATTTAAAGCTTACTGTAGCCCAAGTGTATTTCTTTTATTCCTCCAACACATTTACAGTATATGTGAAAAGTTTGTTATTTTTAAAGAAAATTATTAGTTTGAAAGGAGCACTGTTGATAATCTGAATTTCGAATATTCTTACGTTTTACTTACTGTTTTAAAAACTGCTGGTTCCAACTTCTATCACAACTGCTCTTATCATAGGAAGAGTGATAATATTTTAAAGGGCACAAAGTTGTTTTTCCTCAGTTTTATGGACCCTAATGACAGAGGGCACAAGGCCCTGCCAGCCATCTAAAAATGATTATATTCCTCATCCTGACCTTGGGTTGTAGTTTTGTTTTGAATGGCTCTGGTGAGAGGAGAGGTACATTTTGTGAAATGAAAATTTTGAAGCAGGTGGTCTTTAAATGCAGCAGTTTCTTCTGCAGAATTCTAATTGTAAATTAGGAACCACTGGTCTGCAGTGGTTCTCAAAGTGGATTCCTAGAGCAGCAGCATCACTGCGATCTCGGAAAGATGTTATTTTCAGGCCCCAACCGAGATGTTCTGAATCAGAAACTCTTGGGTTGGGGCCCAACAAGTTTTTAACACCCCATTTAAGCTGATTCTGTTGCACACTAACTTTGAGAGCTACTGGTTTCTCCATGACCGAAGAGAAGAGGATACGTATATCCACCCAGAGTTCCTATTATCTTGACAGTGTGTAGAAACACTACGGACACGGACAGTTGTCACTGTTAGGAGTGATGGGCTGGAAAAGGTTTAGATTCTAAGGCAAGGGATCCTAAAGAACTCCCAACTAACAGTTTTCCATGGATTCCTTAGGAGATCACTAAGCCCTGTACCAGTCAGGTGGCAGAATTCCCAGTAAGGAAGGAAGGGAGATTCCATTCGTCATTCACAAACATCTAGTGAACCCTACGGAGGCCTCGTTAGATGTAGGACTGGAGTAGGACTTCAGTCCCCAGGCCCACAGAGCTCACCATACACATGCTCCAAACAACTTGTGCTCTAATCAGGAACTCGAATACTAGAAGACTGCTGTTCCAACCTGAATACCAGGAAGTAAGCTCTTTTAACTCTACCAAAAGATTACTAATCTGAAACTTTGCCAGTACTTCGCTTGCTCACTGCTTTTTGCTCACTGCTTCTAGTTTTTGTTTCCCTGCCTGAGTTCAGATGGATAAGAATCAACATGTTGGCCGTGTATGGCCATAGCTCAATTTCTTGTGATGAGAAGACAGGCCTGAAGAGAAACTTGATTACTCTAGGGATATACAGTCCCTACCTCAACCTTCCTAGGAAACCAGAGAAGCAAGATAGCAATCAAAACCTCTTTAGCTCTACCTTTCTTCCAAGACCCTAAATCCCAGCATGGATAGCCCCTGGCACAGAGAAGGTAAATATTAACTTTGACAAGCAAAATGACCCACTCAGAAAAGCATGGAGACCTGATCTTTTTAACAACATTCTTAGACAATTCTTATTCTTTTCTTTTTAAAATAATCTCTACATTGAACATGGGGCTCCAACTCACGACTGTGAGATCAAGAGCCACATGCTCTACAGACTGAGCCATGAGGTGCTCCAGTTTCTTGGTGAATTCTTAGACATCCATTCATTTAGTCAGTCAGTGATAATTACTAAGCATCATTTGTGTGCCCAGCGATGTGCCCGACACAGGGGGCACACCGCAGTCAACAAGAAACACGATGCAGTTCCAGCCTCCTGAGGGCCCACAGTCTAGTGGAGATTGCCAGGCGAACAGGCAATCATAAATACAGAGTGGTCAGTGCTAGGTGCAAGGGGAGAAAAGAACTACAACTATCTTGGGTGAGCCACTCGGGGGTGGGGGTGGGGGCAGGCATGGGATTTAGGGTAGATGAGATCAACAGGCTAGAGAGAGGGTGTTTTCACTTCCCCCAGCTTTGCTTCGCTCCTATCCCTAGGATTCTATTCTCTTAGTAATAACATCTTGGTCTGTGAGAAACAGTCTTTGAGTCTTTCAAAGAGGAAATACTGATTACCACACGATAGCAGGCAATGCTACTGCGTAATTGCAGTGTGTGAATGAATAATAAACGTGCCTACCTAGTAACAGGACTTGTGCAAGATAAAGCAGCTAAGATTGTTTTTAACCAAATGCCCTGGATGTTCCTTTCTTATGGAACAGGGAGAACTTGAGGACGATTCACAGAATTCTACAGATCACTTTTCTATTACAGTATGGAAATTCTTCATTATTTTTGTTTTTCAGTTTATTTCAAGTTAATGTCAATATGTTGATTAATTTTTTAAAGTATGAGCTACTATAAAATCGTTTTAAAGTTGTCCCTTTTCCAGAATAAATGTCCAGTTCTTATAGGCAGTGAAGATATCCAGATACTTCAAGAATTAATTGTTCCATTTGTGGATATCTGACACAAATACGCTATTTCTGCCTCAGTGAAAATGTCTGCCTTTGAAGGCTGGCTTTTACAGCCCCATCATCTCCCTTTGGAAACTTCACATTTTAACCATGGAGGGTAGTGGTCTGTAACCTATGCAGGATTTACTGGGGAAACACATCCCTTAGAAGTTTAGTGTGTACAAGTTCATTTCTAAATGCTCACCTGGAACAGCGTGTTTGGCCCTTGCAACCGGGCAGGACTCAGAGGAGCAACTGGACTAAGGCTGCTCCAGAAATGTATGCTGGATAGCAGTGGACTCGGGGTCAGAAGCAATCCATTTGGTGTCTGGGAAAAAAGCACACAGATTTTGATAAAGGTATCAGCTGACTCTAGCCGTGATCAGCATTGAGGCTAGGTACACTAGCCTTGAACCAAGAAACAAGCCTCACCATCTTAGGAAAATCTGGAAACCATGTTATTTCTGCAAGGCTGTGCACAGTTTAATTTTCTTCAATGCTAACTGTATTAGCAATTTTATAAAGGAGAAAAGTATGGACAAGTTACCTCCCCTAAACATTCTAGTTGTAAAACAAGTTTATAGCAACTTTTGTCCAGGTGGTCTCTTCAATTTGCCTCCCTTCCCCCATTAAACAAGATTTAGTGTACAAAATAGGACTCCATGAAGGGGCTATATTTTTCTCTCTTTTCTTATTTTCCTACAATGGACATCCATTACTTGGGTTACACACACACACACACACACACACACTTTTTTTTTTTTTCAACGATTTTTTATTTATTTTTGGGACAGAGAGAGACAGAGCATGAACGGGGGAGGGGCAGAGAGAGAGGGAGACACAGAATCGGAAACAGGCTCCAGGCTCCGAGCCATCAGCCCAGAGCCCGACGTGGGGCTCGAACTCACGGACCGCGAGATCGTGACCTGGCTGAAGTCGGACGCTTAACCGACTGCGCCACCCAGGCGCCCCTCACACACACTTTTTAAAGAGCCTCTCGAGCTTCACTTTCCCAGAAAGCAGCAGCCCTTTCAGATTTTAGGATTTGCTGTTAAAATACCCTGTAGCAGCTTCTTCAAAAGTTCTGAACTAGGTTTTCCAAATTCCACTCCGGATGTGGGGCTGATGAGAATTCATCTCCCTGGCAATGGTTTGGAGGGGGAAAAATTCTTTCTTGTTAGACTGGGTGTAAAGCCAAAACTCTGGGTTTCCCAGGGGAGTGCCAAGGACTGCATCTGCTCGCACACACACAGCAGGAGTCCTGGCCTGCAAGCCAGCTAGAGGGCAGAAGAAACAACTCGCCCAGCTGGTAAGTCTGCATGGCTTTTGTTCTCAGCTGAGGCAGCCTCCTGGCCCAGGGTGGTTTTGCACCTTTGGTGACTAGAAGGAGCCCCTCCGCGGTTTTATGATGTCAGTAAGGTGCTTTGTGTAATGAGAACCACAGCAAAGGCTCCAGTGTGCACACTGCATCATGTTGGATGCTAGAGTGTTATTTTTTCCTAGAATTGGCTTCAGCAGCTTTGTTAATTATCGGGAACATTTGGCATAAACCTAAGTTGAAAGGTCTGCTGTGTTCAGTGGAAAGGAGACAAACCTCCAAAGGTTCTCAAACTGTGAAGCTACTGAAAGGTGAACTAATTTATACCAAGTCATTTGAATCTTTGATTCCACAGCATTGCCTACACGTGGAATGACCAGCAAGGTTATTAGGATAAATACGTGTTCTGGAGGTGCTTCCCAGTTCTAATGCAAGGCCGTTTCACAAATGCACCAGGCCATCTGGTCTGACGATTAAGACTTTTTTCGCATGGGCTCTGCCAGTGTTCCAACCTCAGAACCACTACTTACTACTAAGGTCATCTCTCTATGCCTTGGTCTCCTCATCTATAAAATGGGGAGGAAAAAAATGCCTACATTACAGGATCGCTAGGAAGATGAAATAAGATGGTCTATGTAAAACTCTATACATGTGCCTGGCACACAGCAAACGCTCAAGAAGTGTTCATAAAAAGTGAACCTGACGTATTCTATGAATTTCATCTGTTCATGGGAGAAATTCTCAATGTATATATAACCGTACTCAATGTCCTGAAACCAGGCACCTGCCGGTACCTTCAAGGCTCTTCTCGGCCATATTAGGCTCAAGTGCACAAGCTCAAGTGATCGGAGAACTAATAGTTGCACGTTGCACTGGAACCAAATTCCCACCACAATATGCCACGATTAACAGTGTGTTCAGGGCCTCCTAGCTTACTTACCAATGAAGCTCCCCAAGCTCGAAAGAGACAATAAGCCTGGACTACAAAACCCAGCTAGCTAGCTTTCTCTTATTCATGGCCATAAGTAGACATCCACTCCTCTGTGATCTTTTGAGCAATACATGAAGTGTAGAATTTGTATTTTAGTCTAAAATGTGTGCACACTTGTTTCTCAGGGATGCAGGATGTACTCAATACAGCAGCCATCTATTTCGCATGTCTGAAATATCTTCCATTAATATATGCAAATAAATATTTTTGAAAGGACTTCATTCACTCTTCTCCCTCCCATCCCCGTTCTCCCTGAAGATCTTCTGGCTATAAAGAAAAAACTATTTGGGTTGCTCTTTCAAGGGACGGCCCTCTTAACGCTCACCATGGCTAATCTCCAGTACAGCGAGTTTTCAGAGCCTCTTTCCACAAGCTCTTGGAGTCAGGCAAGGTGGTATGGGCTGGGCCCGAGGGCTAGAGGCTAAAGAAAGAAGCCACAGGCAAAATGCATGCTTCCTCTTCCTTCACCAAAGGATATTTTAGTAAATGGGCCCTTCGGGATGGCAGACAGGGAGTTCTTGATCCCATCAGCTGTAGGGAAGGAGAGGCCCGAGGACCCAAGGCAAAGGGTATTGATGTTCAAGGGGAAAGACCTTCCTATCGGGATCTTGTTTTCATCTCCCCCACCCCAACGCAGTTCTTCTTCTGCATAATACAGGGTCTCCTAAAAAGCCTGCACATTTGAACTAAACCTGGTGAGCTGGCATTGCCCAGACATACCCCATTTGAGTTCCCTGGTTCAAGGCCCTCTGCCTGGACCGTGCCCTCAGACCTCCTCCTCTACCCTACCCCTGCTTCCCTCTGCCCATCAAAACACCACCCCTTCAAAGGAGACTTTTCTGCTTTTCCCTCAATCTTTCCTCTTTTTCCTGAATCTGTATAACACTCTATAACCACTTTTTCCTTAACATTTTCTACCTCATTATGTTAATTTGCATATCCTTATTATGCCTCTTTCTGTAGCGTGTAAGGCATCTTGCTCATCTTTATTCCTCCTGTGGTACCCAGTTTCTAAATACTTGATGAGCTGAAGTGATCTGTAACCCCAGGTGCATCCCCTCACATATCTGTCACCTGTTGGACGTGTCAACTTGGAATGCCCTGCCTGTTCAAACCGGCCTTCCTCACCTTCTTTCCAAACCTAGTGTTTCTTAGGACTCCCCGTGTCTATCAATACCACCACTGATCTATCCACTCAAGAAATACTGAGCACATGGTATGTATCAGGTGCCAAGGATACAATGATAGGACAAGACACGATCCCCGGTCTACAACCCAGCATCCTAGTCACTAAGATACAAAATGCCTCCCACTTGCTACAACCTCTGGGCACGGCCTGTGGATCCTTCTTTGAAGTGACTCTCTTATTTATTTCCCCCATTTCCATTTCTGCTGCATTCAAGGCCTATCACCTTACTAAATGGCATTCAACAAATGCCACCTAAACCAGTCCACCTCTGGCCTCTCTTCCAATCTAGTCTTCATTTTATTTTATTGAGTGTATTTGTTTTGAGAGAGAGATAGAAAGCAGGGGAGGGGCAGAGAGAGAATCCCAAGCAGGCTCTGCATTGTCAGCACAGAGCCCGATGTAGGCCTCCAACTCCCAAACTGTGAGATCATGACCTGAGCCAAAACCAAGAGTGGGACACTTAACCAGCTGAGCCACCCAGGTGCCCCTCTTCCAATCTATTCTGAGCACCACTACCAAATCAGTCATCCTAACATACTATCTTCCTTTGAAATTCATTGTTTCCGGGGGAAAAAATTTGTTAGCCACAATTCTAGGTTGCCCCATGACCTGGTTTCATATGCTCCCTAATTTCCTTATATGAACCCTCCTACTTTGCTTCATGTGTCCTGAACACTAAGAATTCCAGCCTACCAGTCCTTTAGCACTTGTTCCAGAACCTTCCCTGACCACCCAGACCTTATTTCCCTGGGGTACCCTGTTCCCATGATTTTAAGCACCCCTTACATGTTGGTGACTCCCTAACTTTATCTTCAGTCCCAAACTCCTTAGCTCCAGCTGGCACTGGATGTTCTACGTCATACAGGCTCCTCACACTCTAGATGGCCCAAAATGGACATGTAACCTTTCACCACGAGCTTATTCCTATCCCATGCTCCTCATACTCAACTTCTGGCACTCCCCTACCACCTTCACACCTGTGGATGGCATTCCCTATGTCTCTCTCACATCTGTCCCCTTTAGCCCCACCCAACTGTCACAGCCTTAGATCCCCCTTGTCTTTCATCTGGAATATTATAATAGTATCCTAACTGGTTCCAGCTTCACCCCTCCCCAATCCCCGTCATCAAGATGAGTTCTAAAACACAACTATGTCACTCATGCCCCATCTCCCAACCACGGGCTTCACCTTTGCAATTTGTCCCCACTCCCTACTGAACCACTGTACTGCCCCTCATTCACTAAGCTGTTTCATATCTTTATGGCTTGGTTCAAGCTGTTCCTCTGCCTACAATGCCCCCTTCACCTTATGTGCCAGATGGTCGCTACCCTGCCCAAGTGTGCTCATGCCTTCCAGGAAGCCCTGTCAACACCCTTCCCCATCCCCAGCAGAATTAATACCTTCTTAATATTTCTTCTGTACTGATCTGGGATAGTGTATCAAAGAATTTAAGGCAATTTATAAGCTCCTAATGATGAGGGACTAATTCATGTTTGTATCCCCAGCTCCAAGCGCTGCATCTTACATGTAATAGGTGCTCACTTCCTATATGTTGAATTGGACTGAATGATCTTTCCCCTCTTCTGTTCCTATGGTGCTTCTCTGCACTGTGTATTTGACCCTTGCCACATGCCGTGTGTGTGTGTGCGCGTGCGTGCCTTGTTTTGGCTAGGTCCTAAGGTCATAAAAATAGGCACTGTACATACTCCTGGTATCCTTTCAGTGATTCGCAAATAATGCTCAATAATTATTTGTTGATAGATTCTAAAGGGAATTTGTTTCTCTTTAAAAATCCCAGCAAGCTGTTAATTTCTTATCAAAACGAGTCTGAATTCCTCATCCAGTTTTCAGCGTCCCCTATAATTTCACATCACCCTAAGTTATATTACCCCATATTCTTTACCTGTTGGACAGCAAGCTCATGAGAGCAGGAATGGTCTATCTTGTTCACCTCTGTATACCTCAATCACTAGCAAAGAGTAGGTGTTGAACAGTTATCTCCTAGATGAATTAATTAACATAGTAACTGTTCATTACTGACCAAATAGGATGTGCATGAGCCGCTCAACAACAAGTATATGTGGCTTATTTGACTTGGGAATATGAGATACTGGTAAGTCTTTGGGGCTCTAGAAAATAAAGGAGAGGAGATCAGGATGTCCACTTAACATTCTGTTGTACCAACAAACATCACAAATCTTAGTCTCTCAGAATCCATGACAATGCCATTCTGGGGTTAAAAACGAATCCTCAAATAAATGTCAACTATTTCTGGAAGACTCCTGGAGTTGCCCAAACTCAAGTAAAAACAATGATTTTAAAGACTTTAAGAGAGAAGTTAAATCACACAAAAGTTTGTGTAGCACTCAATGTGCTGATCTTAATGAAAGGGTTCCACGAGAGTTCCAACAGAACTCCATGCGAGTCTACAGGAGGTGTAGCAAGTGGCAGGAGGGGGAAAAGAGTTAAGAGCAGAATTGGGGAGGAGGCAGTGGAACCAAGAAGGCAAAGGAGGGAGATGAGACAGGCCTCCACAGGAGGTGGAGAGAGGGAGGGCACTATCACAACTTGTTTATCCTGGGCAGCCCAGAGCCCAGGGAAGGAAGAACCTTCAGCTGGAGTGTCAAGTCACACAAAACTCTACCAGCAACATCTTCCACTGCCGAGAGCTTCTAGAAGGCCCACCAGTCCCCTATAGGGTCAGTATAGAGAAAGCTTTAGGCTAAGCTGGAAAAGTGTTGTGGAGAGTGGTATGAAGGGGAAAATCGTTTTTGCTTTTGTGATAATGGCAAAGGAGACAGTAGGATGAGAAACCAGTCCAGAGCTGGGACACGAGGCAATATATCCTCAGTGCTCCTCATCAGACACATCCATTTTACTCCAAATTCCCACCTCATGATTTTGGCCCAAAGCTGTTACCTCCACCAGCACGTGAAGAAAGGAGGTTTTCACATTTCAGTCCTCTGCAGGTTCTCTCCACTCAATTAATGCCAATCAAGGCCGCTGCTAATAAAACAGCCTGGGGCATGCATGCTCAGACTCTGACGAGGAGTTCATGCCCCGATACCCGCGCATATCTGAGTTCAGCATCTTAAACATCACACGTGAGATTAACAGAGGCCTTGGCATAAATAAAGGGAAAAGCAACGTGGCAGCCTCCGGTTCTGAACTAACTGCACATTGAGAACAGGTGAGGAGGGAGACACCGAACAGAAGAGAAGAGTGACAGACAATACCACGGTGCAGAGGACGCACGGAACCAGCCAGCTGGCTTTTGTACGCTCTGTCCTCAGTTCCTCATATGCACCCTTGAGGGGTGTTTGGGTGATCATCACGTCCGTCTATATTCATAATCTTGGTTCCCAAGAGTAACCACGACTGGGCAGTACGGGTTCCAGCGGATGCGCCACACATAGTTCGGAAGGGCACGGAGGCTATGGTTTGGGGCATAATACACATTTTTTCATGCGCGTCGTACCCTAGGTGACGTTTCAAATCTGAATTTGGGCCTGTGCAAGGTAGGTGATTGAAGACGATCCCCGGAGGGAACTGTAACCACATGACCCTGCTCATGCCAAGATGCTCTTAATCCTACCATTCCTCCTGCCATATTTCTGGCTGAAAGTAACTGGGAATTATTCTTGGGATGAGTAAAAAATAAATAAACGGTTCTTGGGATAAATAAACTAAATTCTTGGGAATTTCGTTTTCAGGGTATCAAGTTATTACGGCACACCTTTCATTTCTTCTAAAGACAAGGGTTAAGAAAGGTTGATAGGAGGTTCCCACTGGTAACAGTGTTTACGTACAAAGGTGTCGCTGCACACAGCACAGTCCACAGAGGAAAGTGATTTCTGTGATAGAAAGTGCGAAGGTAGGAGGGAAACCAATGAGCTGCAGGAATGAGACATCACTGCTGCCTATGGGGGCAAAGGCCCAAGTCTCCTTCAGGCGAGGAAACCCCTGGAGTTGACCTGGAAGCAAAGGGAAGGTTTTCACTCCCACCCCCTGGGAGGATTTCGGGGAAATGGGCTCACCCCTCGGGATGAGGCCAGCCGCTGAGAGAGCTGACCTTGCCTCTGACTGTGCACTGAGGGAGAACCGTGGCTCCAGGGTTAGTTTCTGAGGCACCCAAAGCAGTTCCTGGGGGAGGGAATCTCTGAGAATCCAAATCCTACACTGACTCCAAGCCTGCCCTAAACACCTGGAGGACTGTCAAGCCGAGACAGGTGTGACCGTCCTGTCCGATCTCGGAGAAACGACTTGGAGGAACACCTGACCCGGGTCCTGCCCTTGCTCTGGCCTCCCTCCGGTTTCTTCCTCCCTGTCAGCCACCATTGGCTGCACTGGGTGCAGAACTGACGCTGCTGGAAGGTGAGGGAATTCAAGTCCTGAGATTCCACCATCCCCCAAAGGCAACCCTTAACTCCTCTGAATCCATTCAGAGCACTACCCAGTGGCCACCCCCTGACCCCTCGGCTTGGTCCAGAGGCACTCTCAGCCCGAGGCCAGACCCTGCCCTTGGCCTCTCTCCCTTTGGAAGCCCCGATCCCATTTCTTGGGCTTCCTGACGCCAACTCACAATCAACATCCTACCCTCGCCGCTTGGCTGAGGACCACTCACTCTCATCTGCCCAAGGCACAAGTGGTTTATGAAAGCATCTGGCTTTCCTCTGGTTTCCCCTCCCTGGCTTTAGGCTGTTCTAGTGGGTCGTGTCTCCCAGTCCCGAGTTTAGCCTTCACTTGTTCATGTCCATGCTCTATCCCTTCTCATGTCAAGGTTCCTCCTCTCCTCGGCCCAGCCATACCATCCGTCCTCAGTCCCACTGAGCAGAGCCACCCTAGACCCACCGTGTCCAGTCCAAAACCACAGGGCTAGCCTGAGCTGCGTTCCTGAGACAGCTACGGGACTGGCATCTGTTCAGAGACGGTGACACAGGCTCACAGAGAAAGCAGATACGGAAATCAGAGTTGGCCTTGGCCTTGCTCAAGACCTCTCTAAACCTTACAGTTGTAAACACAAAGGAGGCCAGGGGAGATCATCCTCAGATTGTCCACCCTGGCAGTTACTTCTTGGAGCTACTCCAGGAACCGGTTTCTGAGCCATTTTACTCAGCAGTTCTCGGCCCCTGGACAGTTGCGTTTGATTAGAAGACGCCTGATTGAAAGCACACGTGCTCATTCTGACCAGTAGCTGAGCCCTGCGCCCTCCCTCCGCACAAGGGCAGCATGCTCGTTCTGACCGGCTCACAAGCTTGAGCAGACACAAAATCCCGGTGACACAATCAATTTGGGAGAAGCCATGGAGAGGAAAATGGCCAAGAGTGGCTTTCAGTGGCTTTGGCAGACTCCACAGACTGTTATGATCAGGGACAACTGGGTGTTTTCCCAGAGGGCATGCCAAGAACATTTTACCGAAGAGGATGGATTCTGGAGCAGACTGACAGGGTTCACATTTGCTTCTCCCACCTGTTATTGTGACTTTGGATGAGTCACTTGACTTCACGTGTCTCATTTACCTCAGCTGGAAAAACGGGACCTAACGGCATCTACTTCACGGGCCTGCCATGCAGAAGAGCTGAAGTGGTGCATGGCCAGCGTTTAGAACAGTAGCTGGCAGACGTGAAAATCCATGGCGCTGCCTCCCCCCGTGATGGTTACAGCAAGGACGTCTACGGCAACGAGTGCAGAGGCCAGAGGTGGCGCTCCCACCTGCCTCCAAGTTCCAGGATCATACCTGCCAGCTGTAGCTAGCTCTCTTAGCGTGCCCATTATCCCGTTCGATCCGCACAACAACCCATTTCACAGATGTGCAAACAGGCTCAGGGAGCGAGAGCCCACCGTCACACTGCCACCAAGCAGCGTAGCCAGGAACGGAATCCGGTCTGAGACCCCAAAGCCAATATGTCTAACCTCGGCCACCAAAGTGTGCCCCACTTTCCAGAGGAAGCAGAGATGGGGTTTACCAGCACCTGCTCTGCCTTTGCCCTACAACTGCCAGCTGGACAAGAAAGGGCATCTGTGTATCGTATTTAAAGGAAAAGTCCGGGGGTGCCTGGCTGGCTCAGTGGGTAAAGCATGTGACTCTTGGTCTCAAGGTCGTGAGTTCGAGCTCTACGTCAGGCGTAGAGATTACTTAAAAAACAAAACAAAACAAAACACAAAACAAAACAACCAGCACCTTAGCGGAAAAGGCTGCCTTCTCGCAGGAGTTAATAACACTGAAGACTTTCTTACTCCACAAGTTTGCTTTCCTCCCCCTCGTGATGTGGACCCGTGAAACTGGGTTTTCTCAGAGGAGCACTGCTTTTATTGAAGAATCTCTTTCTCACCACTGGGTGTGGCCCTTACATTTCTTGTCAGAGAATACAGGACGAGGCACATCCACCCTGATGACTGCAGCGGCAGTATCGGTTAACATCTATCTTCTCATTAACGGAAAACAAACAGCTACTTTGTCAGGTGCCCCGAGAGAGGACTCTGTCATACAAATTTCACAAAGCCCAAACGCCTTCTGAAACGTCACTCGGCCTGCTTAACTTTCCCTAGGAAATGGCTGTTTGGATCTCCTTTGATGGCCAGGGCACATGCTCCATATTATGATCACTTTCAGCCACTTACAGCAAGAAACCAATCGAGCGTCACACTGCAGTCGATATCCCAAACCTTTTCTCTTTGAACACCTTGGTCTGGGGATGGAAAAGCAACTTCCCTTCACATCTACACCGTGACTTTGGTCTACGGGCCCTAAGGTGATCTTTCGAAGGGCAGAAGGAAGTTGCTTTGGTTGCTCTTTCTTCCTTTCTGCCCTGCCACTGAGTCTGGCGTGCAGCCCGGATGACAGGGACGGCTCTTACCTGTGCGGTGAAGAAGGCTGGGGTGAGGGATCCCGAGGGGAGAGCTGGGCTGTTGAGGGCGATGGAGCCGATGTCAGTGCCAGAGAGCACCAGCGGGGGCGCAGAGATTTCCAAGCCTTTGGGTTTTTTGGCCTTTGGGGGAAGAGATGGAGACCTGGTCTTGGAGCCCGATGACAGGTTCAAGGGCTCTAGGGAATCGGAGTCATGGCAGGCGGCCTCCAGGAAGAGGCTTCTGTGTTCAGAAGGGAGGGGCGAGCTGGGGGACAGGGACGGGGACCGAGACGAGGAGGGTGAAGCGGACGAAATGCTGGCGGCATTTGGCAACATTAAAGAGGAGACCTTGGCTGAGGCGGACGAGGCCAGGAAGGCCTCAGAGGTGGAGGGCAGGGGCACCACGGGCCTGCTGGTGTGCTTGTCGGTTTTATTGGTCACAAACCTGATGACAGTCCTGACTTCTTCCACGGGAGGGCTGTCTTCTGGCTGCTCCTCCAGCTTCTCTGTCTTGATTGCCTTGAAGGTTTCTGGTGGGTTCTGCAGGGAATTAATGGTGAAGGACGAGTACAGGCCTGAGTGGATGTATTCGTTGCGGCTTGCGCTTTTGAGGGCCGACAAGCCGTGTCTGTGTGCCTCGCGGCCCTCGGGAGGCGCCTTGCAGTCGCTGTCCTGCAGCAAAAGGCTCTCCCGGCTGATCTCCACCGAGTGAGGGTCCATTTTCAGTATCTCCGGGAAAGAGACAAACTTGTACACAAACTTCTGCCCAATCACCTTTTTGATGATGTTCTGTGAATACAAAAGGAGACATTGAAAAGATCAATGCACCAGAGATATGGAGTACAACGTGCGTGGTCACGGGGAGTTTTGCCGGCAGAAGCACTATAATATTCCTCCTGGTTCACGCTTCTTGGCGAAGGTGTAGTGGAAAGAGGACTCAAGTTGGAGGCAGCAGAACTGGATTTGCGATTTGCTTCCTGTTCTGACTACTAATGGTGTGATCTTTAGCAAACTGGCTGTCTAAATTTTTAGTTTCCTCATCTGTGAAGGACTATCACACCTAATGTCATAAGTCACCATTTATTCAGCACTTACTAGGGGGCTGGCAGTGTCCACGCATCGTCTCATATACCCTGTACGGCGATCCTAAAAGGAAGGTATGATTAACTAAAAACTAAATTATTAAACTCTCGTTTTAAAACTTCAGGAAATAAGCTTGCAGTGCTTAAATAACCCACATAAACCACACGGTAGGTAAGTGGTAGAAGCAGCATTTCCTCAACTGTGATGCAGTATTGTCTTACCCACCTCTGGGAGGTAATTCACTTACGAGAATTCAATGAAATAATAATAGGAAAGCATTCTGCAAGCTGGAAAGCATTACAGAGATGTAAGCTATTATCACCAAACACCACAATGTTTTCTTAAATCCTGTAGCCATTTTTTCCTTTCTAATTTTCTGCCAAGAAAGCCACTGGAGGAAAAACAAAGTGTCTACTTTGATATTTACATCACTCCCACAGAATTTCCAGTTGCTAGTATCTACTTCCGGATCTTCAGTTTATGGCTCCAGCCCTCACACATTAAGATGTAAATGAAAACCAATAATCACTGCAAAAGTTTTCACATCCCTTTGGGAGAAGGGACCTCCTATGAAAGGCTTTATACCGTTCTTGAGGTTTATTAAATTGGAACATCAGCAAATATCTATCAAATGTCTGTGGGGTCCAAGGTGCTCCAGGAGACAAAGATGGTCTTCCCTCAAGCACAAAGAGTCAGCAGCGCCATCCTGTGGGAAAAAGATTCAGAGTGGTTCCTTACAAACTGTTCCTCCTAAAACTTCGGTATGAGTGAGGGTAAAAAAAAAAAAAAAAAAAAAAAAAAAAATATATATATATATATATATATATATATATATATATATATATATAATTTTGGGGAGAAGTACTTTAGAAGTAGTAGCTCCTAGTGAGCACCTACCGTGTACTGGGTGTTGCACATAAGCTCTTATCTGCTTTCACACTCACCCTCCTGCAGGGTGGAACATGTCATCTTATGACACAAGCTCAGAGATGGGGACTCATCTGCCCAAGAACCAAGATCTACTCATTCTGAAGCCTAAGCTTTTTCACATTTCCACAATAATTTGAGTGGAGAGAATCAAAGAATCCCTTAGTAGAGGTAAAATTTTCATTTTTTTTAAGTTTTATTTATTCATTTTGAGAGAGAGAGAGAGACAGCATGAGCAGGGGAGGGGCAGAGAGAGGGAGAGAGAACACCAAGCAGGCTCCACATTCAGTATGACGACGTGGGGCTCGATCTCATGAACCTTGAGATCATGACCTGAGCCAAAATCAAGAGGTGGACGCTTAACTGACTGAGCCACCCCGATGCTTCCAGAGGTGAAATTTTAAAAATGGAGATGTAATTGACATGTAATATTGTTAGTTTCAGATGTACCAGTAATGACTTGACATTTGCATATATTGTTAAAGGACCACCACCATAAGTCTAATTAACATTACCACACAGTTTAAATTTTTTTTTCTGGGGTGCCTGGGTGGCTCAGTCAGTTAAACACCTGACTTCGGCTTAGGTCATGATCTCACAGTTTGTGGGTTCGAGCCCCATGTTGGGCTTTGTGCTGACAGCTCAGAGCCTGGTCCCTGCTTCAGATTCTGTGTCTCCTCTCTCTCTCTCTCTCTCTCTCTCTGCCCCTCTTTCACTCATGCCCTCTTTCTCTCAAAAACAAACATTTAAAAAAATTAAAAAATTTTTTCTTGCGATGAGGGCTTTTAGGACCTACTCTCTTAGCAACTTCCAAATATACCATAGAGACAAAATTTAATTAAATGCTGATGTTCCTTTTGCAATCATTGTTGGGTTTGTAATTATGTTCTTGCCTCCCCTCTTGTTACATCACAGCATTCTGATTTGCAGTTTTCTTCCTTAGACAGATCATCAAATCCCGGAAGTGAATTTATCTAGCAGTCAGGAGGGGAGGGCATATTTACTATGCCACTGAGATTTTTGAGCAGGAATCCCTCTGGGCAGGTATCTAAGGGAGGGACACACAATGTCCCCATTCAGTACCGGAAATCCCAGTAATGCAAATCCTGGTGAATCTTTGCTCAGCACCAACACACAGGAGGCTCCCACCCCTGGGCACTTTCAGATTCAAAGCTGAACAATTCTAGTGCCTGGCATCCTGGCGCTGGGGACCGCGATTTAACTCACGGAATGCCACTTATACCCCCATCTGATCTCATTTGCACACTCAACACTAGCAAAGCTGAAAAAGTCACAAACCTTCAGAGAAATTTGCAAAACTTGCAAGTACCACCTGGGCCTGCTTGGCATTATCTCAGCGGCGCTCCAGCACCTAGGAGAAATCTGCTCCCAGTAGGACAGGGTTAAATAAGGGTGTCACTGGAGCCACCTGACTCAGAGTGGGCTCTCAGCGAACAGAAAGCATGCTCGCCTGGTGTCTACCGCTGCTAAAGTATTTTTGGTTTTCACGAACATTTTTCTCCCTAGGGTTGGAAAACTTTCTTTGTCCTCAGCCAGTCTGAACATCCCTCTGAACTGCCTGAATTATTAGAGCCTAAATAATTACATAGAAGAAAAGAGAAACTGTATGGTCTGAATAGTTTCTTCAGGCACGTCTTGTAAACTTTCTCTTTAAAACCTTTAATTTTATTATGGGTATTCAAAACATAACATCTGAGCAGGGATTATATTCGTAAGGAAACCAAGGAGTAATTTGGGGCTGTGATAAAAATAACAAAAAGGCCTCGCCTCCTGATAAAATGGTTGGGAACTGAAAGGCAGTCTCAAAGAGTGGGGCTTTGATGTGTTCCAAAGAACATAAGGGACAACTCACATGACCGTCAACTGACAAATGGATAACCAAGATGTGGAATATTCCTACAACAGATTATCCAGCCACAATCAGGCATGAAGTATGGACGTCACTGTGGATGCACCTTGAATGCATTATGCTGAGTGGAAGAAGCCAGCCCCAAAGGCCACATATGTGATAGATTCTATTTCTATAAAATGTCCACAAGAGACAAACCTATAGAGACAAAAAGTAGACTAGTCATTTCCTAGGATTTGGGAGGGGGATGTGGAAGAATTGTGGGGTGACACTAAAAAGTAAGGGTTTGGGAGGGGTAGTGAAAATGTCCTAAAGTTTATTGTGCTTTTGGATTCACAATCAATATACTCAAAACCATTTCGTGTATACCTTCAATGGGTCAATTGGATGGTATGTGAATTATACTTCAATGAAACTGTTTCTTTAAAACAGAACATGAGAAATCTTCTCTGTCCAGCTTTACTGAGATATAATTGACATATAACATTGTGAAGTTTAAGATGTACAATATGAAGATTTGATGCACGTACACATTGCAAAATGTTTACCACAATAAGGATGGTTAACACACCTATCACCTCACATAATTACCATTTTGTGGTGATGGTGGTGATAACATTTAAGATCTACTCTCTTAGCAACTTACAAGTATACAGTAGGGTATTGTTAACTATAGTCACCATCTATAACTTAGATCTCCAGAACTTATTCATTTGTGGTTAGAAGTTTTTGCCCTTTGACCAACACTTCCCCATTTCCACCCCCCTCAGCCCCTGGTAACCACCACTCTATTCTCTAAGACTTCTGCTCTTTTAGATTCCACATGTAAGTGATTATACAGTATTCGTCTTTTTCTTATTTCATTTAACATAATGCCCTCAAGGTCCATCCAAACCACTTACATGTTTAAATGGCAGACGGTGGGAGCCTTCTATGGCTGGATGGTGACTGCCTTGACCCTACTCTGAATATAAAAAAGGAGCCTCCGCAAAGGTTACTGAACTCAACCACAGAAAAAGGGCCCTTCAGTAGCTGTTGCCTCTGTGGGGAGAACTGCCAGGACACCACCAGAGCTTTTTAGGAAAAGGTTATAGTGACAGGGATGGAGATGATTTAAGGAGCTGACCAAAAGGAGGAAGAACCTTTGGAAAGAACCAGGGAGGGGCTTGTTGGTCTATTCCATCAGAAAAGATGGATGGGGCGCCTCGGTGACTTAGTCGGTTAAGCATCCAACTCTCGATTTCAGTTCAGGTCATGATCTCATGGTTTATGAGTTCGAGCCCCACATCGGGCTCTGTGCTGACTGTGGAACTTGCTTGGGATTCTCTCTCTCCCTCTCCCTGCCGCTCGCCTGTTCGCACTCTCTCTCAAAATAAATAAATAGACTTTAAAAAAAAAAAAGGAAAGAAAAAGAAAAAAGATGGAGTCGATCTGGCTACCTAGATAATCCAGAACCTCTGGAAATGAGGCTGGGCAAGAAGGTGTGTGGAGGGTGCAGGAGGGAGGTCAGAGGCACTGTGTAGCCCCACTGTTTGAGAGCCTAACACATCACAGGAAAATCTGCTCAGGAGGGGAGCTGGTAAGGAAAGCTCCCCAACTAGGATGCCCATGGCCTGAGACCTAGGTAGTAGGTAGACTCAGAGGAGGTATGTGCCTGGAAGCTGACGTCACAGCCCCTTAACTTCCAGGACAGACCCTGGGAGCACATCAGTGGCATGTATCTTCGGAGATCTCTCTGTGGTCTCCGAAGGGAGATTTCCTTTCAAGAGTTTGCCCCAGGAGAAGTTTGCTGAGAACAATCATAGTATAGGGGAATAATAGGTAGTAGTTGGTGAGCACATATCATCTATCAGGCTGCGTACTAAGAATTTGACCGCTGTGAATTCATGTAATCCTCCGAGTGACTAGAACTATTATGATCCCCATCTTAGAGATGGGCAAACTGAGGCTCAGAGAGTATAAATTACCTCCGGTCACAAGCTAGTATGCGGGCAGTCTGATTCCAGAGTGCTTGGCCACAATGGAAGGTGACATAAGACTCAGGCTGAGACTATTCAGGACAGAGGAGCACTTGGGGACAGGCTCTTATTATGAAAAGTGATGAGAGTATTTACAGAAAGTCTGGTTTTTTTCACCCCTTCCTCCCAGACCCACAAGTATGTGTTGCTTACAGTTGCCTGGTAACCTGACCAATGCTGTCTGTGTCCAGTTGAGCTAAGTGACTTTCTCCAACATGGTTTTAGACCAACAGTTGCACACATCTGCTGCCCTTTACACATGTGAGATCAGCCTCCCTGCTGGTCATTTCCCATTAAGTATATATTCACAACCAGGGTGGACTCCTGACCCCGCATTCTGTGTGAGATCACAGGCAGCCAGGAAGAGACGGACTTGAGGAGGGGAAAAGAACGTCCACCTGACACACGCTAAGTGGGAGCTCCAGGGGACAGTGGGAAGCTGCTCCCACCATTGCCACTCCCCAGTTGGTGTTCTGAGATTGCAGGAGCCTAAGGGCAAGCAGCCTGTTGGGGGTAGGACTGTGGCTGGCCATCCTGTGCAAAGGAATCCTTCCTGACCCACCAGCTACCTCTGGCAACTGAGGGTGCAGTGAGTCTCCCTTAGTTATTTCATGCTAACAGGATGGAAAACACAGAGAGCAAGTCAAATTTCCATTTCCCCCGGTGCTGTCTGTTGCCCTGACAGGGTCCAGGCTTACTGATAAAAATAGAGGTGTCCGTAAGTGTGGTTTAAACATGTACACACATACTCAACTCTGCTTTCTCCTCCCACTGAAGAGAAAGAAAGAGCCTGTGTAAATAATGCCATAGAGCGGATAAACTAGAAATGCATCTATTAAGTATTGTGATCTTTTTAAAAAAATGGTAGGCAGTGCTAGGTAATGAAGAGATGCTTGAGGAATTCAATTTGGCCTCTGAATTTTGATGTTATTAAGGATAGTATTAAGTTAACTACATGTTTGTTGAATGAATGACTCTCACTGTAAAGAGAATTGACCCGGGCAGGAAACCAGAGGCTTCACCCCATGAGAGATGCAATTTTCTGTGGCTAATCCCCAGGCTGGTTCAGGCTGCATGTGAATGTGTCCCACATGTATAACTACATGTGCTTTCTTGCTAGCATTTTCAAACGGAAAACTCCCAGACACCGAGGGCCATATGCGAAACACTACAACCCCACGCCCCCTAAGAGAGTTTAATACACTTTAATTTCACTTATCCATGGACTCAGCACATATGTGTTTCATGCATTGGCTCTGCCCTGGCACCCCAGTTGTGATCTAAGGTCATGCATCGGGCTTTCCAGTGTTCAGACTTCTTATCCCAGTGCTCCCCTGCCCTCCCCACTGCCGTTCCTGGACCAAGGAGGAGCCAGACTAGTTATGGGTTCTCCACAGGTATGGCTACAGCTCCCTTGATTTTCCACCAATTGAGGGCTTCCAGGAACGGCAGGACTCCTACCCTCTGATTCTGCAATTCACCTGTCTTGTTCTCAAAACTGGAAAATGTCAGCGGCTCACTAACACGGCAGGAAAGGCCGTGCAGGAGATTCTTCCTAACAGCCCAACCTTCTCCTAATCCAACAGCAGCAGCAACAGGGCTGAGAAGAGTGATGGATCCTTCCGCACACGCCCACTTGACTGTGTCACAAAGGCTGTCACTGGGATTATAAGGAGTGGCTCTAGAGTCACTGAATTCAACTACCGCTCCTGTCTCTTACCAGCCACGTGTCTCAGTTTCCCCATCTATAAAATGGGGACTGATCTACCACCTGCCTCACGAAATTGAATGAAATAATCCATTTAAAGCTTAGAGCAGAACACCTGACATAGCCACACACGATAAGCCCACAATACACAGTAGCTCTTAGTATTATTATTTTTACATTCCCATTTAAGCGAAAGCAAAACAAAACATAAAATCCACTCTGTATCCACCCCAGTGACAAATACATCGTCAAAATTATACCCATAGAAGGCTGCGTGTATTCCCCTTACTTTAGCCACAGTTCTGGGTACTGAGCTGGGTCATATGGAAGACAGAATTACATCTGGTTTATATATCTCAACCAACAGAGGAAACACGATGTTTTATTTAGTTGGGTTCAGACAAAAAATAGACACAAGGCTTACAGCAGATCATACCTAGCATGGCCAGCACTCAACATGCACTGTGAAAAAAACCTCACACACTCCAACGAATTCAGGGGTGGGGTGGAGGGGGCTGGCCCTCAGGGCAGCAGATGTGGAATCCAAGTGTCCCGCTCAGGAGGGAGAGAGGCAGCCCGTCTAGCCCGGCAAGCGGTACAGACACTAAGCAGACACTCCAGCCGATCTCCGCTGTTCTCCATTGCCTCTCAGAGCAGGAAACACACTGCCCAGACAGGAGGGAGCAGCCCCGCTCTGCGGTGTCTGCTGGGGCTGGGTCCCAGGGGAGGGCAGTGCGGGCTGCTGGCCCTGCACGCCTGTCACCAAGATCCTTGGGCAGGGGAAGCAGGATGGAGTTATTTTGAGGACATTCATCTCACCACGGTAGATACCCTACATGAAAGGAACCCGGGGCCAGAAAGAGCAAAGGCAAGAAGCAAGCATTTACGAGAGCCTACCACATGCCATACTCACACAGCCACAGCCCAGCACTGGGATCCCATTTTAAAGATGAAGAAGTCAAGGCTATTGATGGGAAGGGAGGTTATACCCAACTTCCTGTCCCACAGGAGTGGGTTAAATACTGGGAGGGCCCTACAGTGGAATACCATGTGGCTATTTTACTTTAAGAATTTTCTTAATGTTTGTTTATATTTGGGACACACACACACACACAGAGAGAGAGAGACAGAATCTGAAGCAGGGACCAGGCTCTGAACTGTCAGCACAGAGCCCGACATGGGGCTTGAACTCACAAGTCGTGAGACCATGACCTGAGCTGAAGTTGGATGCTTAACTGACTGAACCACCCAGGTGCTCCCCACATGACTATTGAAGACGACAGTGCATTGTGAACATTTCCTATGCCTTTAAATAAATGTACAGTAAGTGAAGGGGCACCTGGGTAGCTCAGTTGGTTAAACGTCAGACTCTTGGCTTTGGCTCAGGTTGTGATCTCAAGGTTTCGTGAGTTCGAGCCCTGCATCGGGCTCTACGCTGACAGCACAGAACTTGCTTGGGATCCTCTCTCTCCCTCTCTTTCTGCCCCTCCCTCACTCACATTGTCTCTCTCTCAAAATAGATAAGTAAACTTAAAAAAATAAAAATAAACGCACACTGGGGCGCCTGGGTGGTGCAGTCGGTTAAGCGTCCGACTTCAGCCAGGTCACGATCTCGCGGTCCGTGAGTTCGAGCCCCGCGTCAGGCTCTGGGCTGATGGCTCGGAGCCTGGAGCCTGTTTCCGATTCTGTGTCTCCCTCTCTCTCTGCCCCTCCCCCGTTCATGCTCTGTCTCTCTCTGTCCCAAAAATAAATAAACGTTGAAAAAAAAAAAACTTAAAAAAAAATAAAAATAAAAAAAAAAATAAACGCACATTAAGTGAAAAAAGCAGCATGCATGGGATGCTTCCATTATTTTACCGAAATAACTATATAAAAGAAAAGAAAAAATCTCAAAAGATGTATAATAAAACAGTGGTAGGATTGCCAGTGATTTGTAATATTTCTTTTTGCTTCTCTGCATTTTCACATTAAATAACATATGTTTCATATGCACTAGTTGTCAAATCAAGCCCTTTGTTTTTCTTTTCAAGAATGAAGCAGGCTCTGAAAGAAACACTTACCAGCCCAAGACCAGCAGCTTTGCAAAGGGTGGAGATGAAGCTTAAACCAATCCTGTCCCTGCCACGCCCTCCCCCAGAAAGCAGCCACTGTTGGCTCGGAGGCTGCTGCTCAAGTCAGCAGGCTGGGACCCTGGGGCTCTGCATTCCAGAGTAACGGGGTGGGGGGTACCTGCAGAGAGCCTGGGAAAACCAGCTTTGTGCTAAGGAAGCAAGGTCCTTAGGAAAGGTCATTTCTGGCTCCTCGTGAGGAAGACCAGCTTTCGCTAAAGTCTATTCCTTAGCTGGAAATACAACTGCCTCTGCCCACCCACAGAGGAGAGGAGGGGCCTGCTCTGACAGGTCACCCTGCACGAGGCACCAGGGACCCGGCGGCTCCACTGCAGCAGACCGGACCTCAGAAGCCCATCTCAAAGCGGGTGACAGCCAAGAGATACGGTTGACCGAAGAAGAGCAGGAAGCTGGCATCCACACCCACAGCCTGGTCGTGGCCCCCACTAAGCAGCAGAAGTGCTCGCAGGTGAGCATGGGGAGCACGGACCAGCATCTCTGAGCGTCCACAGGCCGGATCCCGGGGGGGCCAGATGTTAAGGAACCAGCACTGGGGGAATGGACCTGGCTGCAAATCCCAGTTTCTCTACTTCCTCTGACCTTGAGAAAGGTATTGAACTTCTGTAGGCCTCCATTTGCTCACCTCTAAAGGCAGAACAAAAATACTGCGCAGGGTATTGATTTTTTTTTTTTTCTAAAAAATCAATATATATCAGTGCCCCACTCAGAGGTCCTCAACACAGGACCTCTCATCAGTGCAATTCTGCTTAGCAAGCAATGATCTAATTGTATAGCATCCCCATTGTATCACAGTATCTTTTCATCGGATTCTGCCTTCAAGTAACCTAAATTCTTTTTTTCTTTAAGATTTTATTTTTAAGTCATCTCTACACTCAACATGGGGCTTGAACTTACAATCCTAAAATCAAGAGTGGCACATTCTACCGACTGAGCCAGCCAGGCGCCCCTCAAATAATCTGAATTCTCTATTGGGGCACCTCACCTTATAGTTTACTGAAGGCTTACGCATAATCTCACATAATCCTTACAACATGCTGATACCCATTTTACAGATGAGGGACGTGAGGTGCCAAGCTTAGTTCACAAACTGGTAGCGGAGACGTGTCTCTGGGCCACCAGTTCCCAGCCAACACCCTTCCTTCAGCGCCTCATTTTGGGTTCCCATCCAGACCACTGGCTGACTCACTCTTTCCTGACACAAAACCTGACTGTCCTCTCTCCAAAGTTAGAACAAGTACTCACTGTAGGAGTCAGGCTCAAAGTTCCTCCTCTCTAACAAGCAAGCATTCTTTCAACAACATTTCAGACGCTTTCATATGGAAGGCTCCTTGGTAGGCCCTGAGGAACAGAAAAGGAAGTGAATCCGGCCTCTGTCCCTGAAGCATCTGACGGCTGCTTGCATCTGGCCCCTCTTACTCACTGCCATCTGAACCCAAAGGCACACAGAGCAGTTGGAGGGCCATACGGAGCTCCGCTGTGAATCTGTCGTGGGCAGGCTCACCTCACACCTGCCATCCTAAGGAACAGCTGTGTGAGGACTCCGACCCACCAACTTAAGCTGCCTCTCCCTGGGGCAGTCTTTCCTTTCCCTAGTGAGTTGAACAGTGCCTCCCCCAAATTCATTTCCACGCAGCACCTCACAATGTGACTTTATTTAGAAACAACATCTTTGCAAATGTCCTCGGTTAAGGATATTGGGCTGGAATCATCGGGGAGAGAGTGGGCACTAAATTCAACACGTAGAGTCCTTACAACAAGAGGAAAGGCACAGGGAGACACACAGGGAAGAAGGCACAGAAGAAGGAGAGGCACAGACACAGAGGCTGAAGCCACACAGTCACAGCCGAGAAACGCCGAGGGCTGCCGGGGCTACTGGAAGCTGGAAAAGGCAAGGAAGGATTCCCCCCTAGAGCCTTCAAAGGGGGCATGTCCCAGCTGACACCTTGATTTTGGACTTCCGGCTTCTGGGATGTTGAGAGAATAAATTTCTATTGTTTTGAGCCACCAAAACATAACCACCCTCCCTTCTTAAAGGCTCTGTCTAGCAGGGCAGGGAGGCATGGCCCTTCCTGAGAGCTTGGCCTGCCTGTACACGGCCAGGCTACCGAAGGCACCGAGACAGATGACGCCAGGGCTGTCCTCTGTCTAAAGCTTAAGCTTGGAGCACACACACTAGCACATGCACACACACACACATCCGCCTTCCAACTTCTAAGAATAATGTGCTGCCAATAAAGGGCTCCAACTCTGTCTTCGAATTGGCGGACTCCCGGCGGAGGTTTCTTTGTGGTTTGGGTTGAGATTTCTTTATTCTCTGGCACCGCTAAACTGCCGTGTGAACCGTCTCTCCAAATTCGGCCAGCCTGACATTGGAGGGCTCCTCACCCTCGCCGCCCGAGTTACTGTGCTATCCTGGGGGCCTGTGAACAAGAGGAGCCTGGCCGGATGCCCAACCTGCAAGTGGACATTCAGAGCATTTTTCCATCCCCTCCGGGCTTGTGGCTGCTTCCCCTGGAACTGAGAGTCTTGTCTCCCTGCTGGCTCTCTTTCAACACTCAAGGGTATTTTTATTAAAGGCCTCTGGAGTGTTAATAAAACCAAATGTAAAACCGTTCCCCCAGCACATGCTTTCCCGTTTGCCCTGCGGGGCAGGGAGTTGCCAACAATGACTTTGAGCAGCCACCTCCAGCGCTGGGGCCGGGAGCCACAGGTGGTCTGGGAGCGTGTTCTCACCCTGCCTTTGCCATGGATTTTCAGATTCACCTCCTCCTCACTTACTGGAGGGCGGGCAGGCAAGCAGGGCAGGTTTCTTAGGCCCTTGGCAGTGCTGACATTCCACGATGACGGACTTCTTTCTACGCTACAGAGAATCGGGTTTGCTTCAGGCTTGTCCATCCCGTGTCCGTCCTACGTTCCTTTGGCACCCACTGCGTGCCAGGCGATGCACAGACACGAGGAATGGTAAGGAAGACCAGCACCCCATCAGCGAGGCAGGCACAAGGGCGGGGGAACACAGCGGAGAAGACAACGCCAAGTGCAGGCATCGGGTGGAGGAGAAGCAGAGAGGCATCCGAGGATGAGCTATAGTGGGCCAGGCAGGAAAAGCGGAGGGAGAGCCCGGGGAAGGATGAGGTCGGAGTAGGTGCCATGACGGGGTGGCAGGCTGGGGTGGTGCGGGAGAGGCAGTCTGGCTCGGGCCAGATGGTGAGGGAGTTTGGAGTCTTTCCAAGAGGCTGTAGGATGCTGGGCAGGTGCACAGGCAGGGGGGTGCTCTGCCCTGCTCTGGCTTCTTTAGGAAGCATCACTGGACACGTGGGAAGCGGGTGGGGGGGAGGGTCCGGGGCTGCCAAACCTCACATTTTCGGCTGGCTCCGAGAACTCAGCCAGCAGTTCTTCCACTGTCATTTTGAACAAACAGGGGTTAGTCTCCTTTCTCTGCCTACCCCGGGGCAATAACCAGCGATATTAGGAATGCGGGATTCAAGTTTGGGCCCGTGGCTCTGTAGCTGTGCGATCCTCCAGTCTCACAATCCTCAGCATGAACGGGGGGGGGGGGGGGGGAGGGTGTCAAGCCTCCTAGACGGAAGGTTCTGCTGCTTTACCAGCTGCTCTGTCTCGAGTCTCTTACTTAACCTCTCGGAGACTCAGTATCCCACCACTAAAATGGGCCCGTTGCCAACTGTGACGACAGGCCTTTCACATGTTAGAAAATGAGTCAATAAATGTAAAAACATCTACCACAGGGCTGGCTTAAGACAAATCCTCCACACAAGCGAGCTTCCGCTCCTTATGTCACAAACAGGGGGTAGGAGCCGGGGTAAACTGTTGTCAGAGCACAGGCAGGAGGTGGGGAGGAGGCCTGCCCAGAGGAGCAGCTGGGCTGGTGGGTGGGTGGTGGGCGGTATGATGGGAACGTTAAGGGTTCTGTCAGCGTGTCTACACAACCACTGAATTTTCCTGCAGCGAGAAGCCGCCCAGAAGCAGGAACACTCTCGCCGGCAAACCAGTGTGGGCTTGGGCAACTGCCTGACGTAAGTGGATCTGGCCAGGCTGCCGGGGAGCACTGGCAGCTGAACACGGTCCACAGCAGCCCCGTCAACACAGTGTTGAAGGTCCTCAAGACTCCGGGTGTTTCCTAGCAACGGCCCTACTTGGGGGGGACGCTGAGTGCCACCACGAAGCTAGCTTGGAAGCATGTGCAGAACAGACAGCACCCCCCCACCGACGTGCGGTGCCCCCCCTACAGCCCAGCCCCCTCGGCCGGCTGCTCACGCCTGGGGCAGTGTGACCAGGCTGGAAGACCTTCGTGAGGCAACCAGCTCATTCCCCGCCCCGCCCCGCGCCGGTCTCTAGGCAGCTTCCAGGACCAAAAGCTTCCAGAAAGTCCCTAGTTTTCCCCTCGGCCCCCAAGCAAAGTGTAGTTACCATCTGTGGTACTTCAAACCATCTGAGCAGCTTGATGTGACAGGAAGGGAAAAAAAAAATACCCAACAGAAACACCAGACCCTTAACACTCAGATCCAGGGCTGGGCACAGGGGGGCACAACTTTGATGTACAAAACACTCCTGAACACAGCCCAGGATACATGGGGCTTCTGTGGAATTTCACAACCAACAAGAGTGTTCTAGAAAGTTCCAGGATGCAAATGCTTGCTGGACTTTTGTTCCTTCTCCACTCTGACAGACAATACATCGTTTTATCTTTGTAAAATTTATTTTGGGGAATTAAAGAACTCTGCCAGGGCCAGGCTTCTTGGCACAGGCAGGCGGTCTCCGATATGTATTATTAACACGAACATTTTCCTGTCGTGATTGCACACCCAATTTAAAATGAATTATCCAATTAAGTTAAGAAGGTGACGCGTTCTACTTCCAGGAATACTCTGCCAATGACTCTGTCTTGACTGTTCTCCCCTGAACTTCTTCCAATTAAGCAAAGACCGTTGGGTACATTGTGAGGATAAGCCGGGATGTTGCTGTGGAGACAGGAGGATTTTTCATCATATCGCCATTTCAATCTCCTGATGAGAAGGGAGCTGGCAAAGCCTCCAGCCTCCCCCTGGGATGAATGCTCACCGCCAACAACAACAAGGACAAGAGCTCTGCTGGACGAAAAAGGACAGGGATTGCGTAAGCCTCCAGGTCTCCCGCAGCCAGCTCAGGGAGTCTGCGGTTGGGGCTTCTTCCACGGAAGTCAGCTGCTGCGTGTGCAAGGGTGAGCAAGCGGCAGCCCCACTGGGCTCCTTCTCCCCCTGGGAGGGGGGTGCACACCCCGACCTGAAGGGGGGATAGAGCCCACTCAGCCAGCCCAGAGAGATCTGTATGTGGTAACTGGCCAAAAAGATCAGCGGGGTGGGGGGGGGGTTAGGGGAGGTGCAGACTGGGACAGCATCAACACCAAGAAGAGCAAGAGGAGACAAAGATTTTTATTTCTAAAATGCAAATCTGGCCACGGCACTCTCTCGCTTTCAGCCCTCGCCACGAAGTTCCAACTCTTCAGCATTAACACGCTCCATGCTCTATTCCCCACTCATTCTTCCCTCCCTCTCCTCCCCTTCATTCCCTGGAAAAGCCTGGGAATTCCCCTGGGAAACCAAAAGTCAAACTCTCTCACGCCTCCCTGCTTTTGCACATGCTGTTCCCTTTCTCAGTATATCCTTTCCCAACTTGGTTCAGCCTGAAACCCATTCTCCTTGCTCCACACTGGGGCAGGTGTCTTGCCCTCCGGGGGCTTTCTCTCTGCCTTTACTTCCCTCCCCTGTCCTGGCAGATGCTGGTGTCACAGCCAGGCTAACGCTCTATTATAACTGCCTGGCAGTTGTGTCTCCCTGACCAGCCCTGGAGCCATTCAAGGGCAGGGGGTATGTTTTCAAAGGAAAGGCTGAGCCAGGGAAGAAAAAAGGCAGAGGTGAAAGAAAGGGTGAAAGAACGAGATGGACATGTGACTGCAAAACCACCCAGAAGCTACTCAAGAGGTGGACAGATGCTGTAAATCATGGCAGTGCCTCACGTGCCTCGAGCTTGGGCCCTCGGGTGTGGCTAGTTCACGGGGCCACTTACGGGCGTGCTCTGGCCTTTGACCCCCCTCGCTTCTCCACCCCAAGATGATAGATTTAAAAACCAAGTCTGTCTGATGTTAAAGAGTGAAAAAGAGTTGTTAAATTCGTTAACAAGGAAAATCTCTGAAAGAGATCCTTACTATCGCATCGGATTGTAAAAGGACCTTCCAGAAGATTCAGTTCAGAAGACTCTAAGAAAGGTAAAAAACAAACCCTCCCCCCAAAATCCAAACATCAGAACAACAACGAACAAAGCCATGTCCTAGGACGTACAGGGAGACCGCAGGAAACACGTGGTTTGGGGAGAGTGATTTTGAACTGCCCAAGCACAAAGGAGCTCTGCTTTCTGTGCTCGCGGGCTCAGACACAGGCTCCTCCCTTGACCTGCATGTTTCCAAGCTGACCAGGGGCCTTCAGTCCAGGCCGGAAACACAAAACATGCTGCATCCCAGCCTGGGCATCGCTCCTTTCCTGGGATTCTACGTGGGTTTGCCCAGCAGCCTCTTCAAACGTTGGGCAGCAGGTTCTCGGCAGTGCTCAGTAGCAGATCCTGACCATCCAGCCTTCCCTAACACACGTGTGATGGGCAATCCACAGAAATGCAGGGCCTCACGCCACAGGTGCTGCGAAGCCAGGATTGGAGCTATTAGGGTAGTCTTTGTTTTCCCCCCTTAAGTACACTTCACGCCCAGCGCAGGGCTTGAACTCACGACCCTGAGATCAAGACCTGAGCTGAGACCAAGAGTCAGACGCTTAACCTATGGAGCCCCCCAGGCGCCCCCAGGGTGGTCTCTTCTTCCCATCCAAGTCCTCCATTAGAACTGTTGGCTCTCGCAGAGCAGGAAGGTGTTGAATTCCCAACGACCCTGACTCATTCCAAGGCCAGACTCATCTTCATCTTTGCTTCCACCCTGGGAACCCAGCACAGTGCCACTGCCATGATGTGCCTGGCACACAATCTAGCTTCACACCTGCTGTTGGGTCTAGCCACTGTGCATGTCATGGGATGCAGTTTTCCTTCAGAGGGTGTTGCATCAAACCATCATCTCCAAGGCTCCCCCTTTGTAATTTTGTAAAACTAAAAGAGCCTAGTAGTGTCTGAAATACATGTATACATTACAGATTGAAGTATGTCCCTGAAACGAAAATGTGGAAGTCCTGACCCGTGGTACCTGTGAATGTGACCTCACTTGGAAATAGGGTTTTGCAGATGTATTTAAGAGGAGGTCCTCAGGGTGGTCCCTAATCCCGTAGAACTCGTGTCCTTGGAAGAGGGAAATTTGGACACAGAGACACACAGGAATAACATCACGTGACAAGACAGGCAGAGACTGGAGTGATGCAGCTAAAAGCCAAGAACACCAAGGACCAACAGCCTCTTCCAGACGTTAGGAGGAAGCAAGGAAGGATTTACCTAGGGTCTCAGAGGGAACACGGCCCTGCTGTCACATTGATTTCGGACTTCTGGTCTCCACAATTGCAAGACTTCTGTTGTCCGGACCCCACACTTTGTGGCTACGACAGCCCTAGGACACTAACACTCTGTGAGTTGAGCGTGTACTTAATGTCACCTTTCATTACATAAGTGATTTGTATCTGGGTAGCGTCCGCTTCATTACGTTATCCAATCGCTCTTTCGTTTCACATTTACCGAGCAACTCTTATGTGCCAGACCATATACAAGGTGCCAGGACAACAAAAGTGGGTAAGCCGGGAGACCACAGTGAAGATGGTTTTGTGAGGAACACAGCTCTATAACCAGGCGACTGTCACACGATGCAGTACGTTTCATAAGCACAGATCAGAGAAATGACAAGCATATATCGAATGTCTACCTAACAGGTACCTGACGCTGTGCTGAGCACCTCGTACACGTGGTCACATTTAATCCTCACACTATCCAATGAGGGAAGGCGCTACGGTGATGCTTCCTCTCCCATGGGTGAACTGAGACTCGGAGGCAGAGGGACTGCTGGACTCCAGCCCGGAGAGCGGAGTGTAACACCCCTGCTGACTGCTCAGGGAGCACAGGGAAGATGGAGACCGGCTCCAACTGGGGGTGCACGGAGAGGCGTGCACTTTGATTCAGAGGGGCAAGGAAGCATCATTTAAATATTAAAGCATCTTGGGGGCACCTTGGGGTGCCTCAGTCGTTTCAGCATCCGACTCTCGATTTCAGATCAGGTCACGATCTCATGGTTCCTGAGTTCAAGCCCCGTGTCAGGCTCTGTGTTGACAGCACAGAGTCTGCTTGGGATTCTCTCTCTCCCTCTCTCTGCCTTTTCCCCGGTCGTCCTCCCTCCCTCCCTCAAAAGTAAACATTAAATAAATAAATAGACAAATAAATAAATAACTATTAAAGCGTCTTAGTCGCTGAATTTCAGAACAGCACACATAAATAAAGACAGGCAGTTGGGTAAACAAACCGTGGTCATCCATCTTTAGCCACCGAAAAGCATGACGACAAAGCACTCGTGGTAGCTCATATGCGACAGGAGCTGTTAACCCCCAGACCTCGTGTGCTCGTGCGGGAAGGAGGTACACAGGTCTTAATTTTCTTCTGCGCACCTGTCTCAAGCTTTCAAGTTACAAGGAAAATATCATCTGAATCATTACTCTGGCTAATACTTTGTAGCACCTAATGTATTTTGAGCACTGTTCTCTGAACTAACCATGTGTGAACTCAGCTAACCCCCAGCACCACCCCGTGGCTGCCCCATGGTGCAGGCTCTACTGTTTTACCGGTTTTAGGAAGGAAGCCAAGGATGCACAGGACGGAAGGACGGAGGAGGGGGCTGAGGAAGACACCAAAGGGCAGCAGGGTCACTCTGAGAGCCAGGTCACTGTGAGGAACGCCAGCAGTGAGGGAGGGGCACCTCTATGAGTGTCCATGGGGCCAGGAGCTTCACAGTCACAAAGACCCTCCTCAATTCTGTCTCTCAGGTTAGAACCCAAACCATGTGACCCTGCCATTTTTGTGGGTCAAAAATAGTCAGACACCAGCAATTTCTTATGGTTCAACATATAGATACAGTCACAGAGTAACTCCGGCAAAGTCGAAAGAAGTGTTCACTGTGAAATGTAAAACCTACTAAAATTTTTGTGACTGTTGCCATCTCTCTTCCTCCTCTCCTCTCCCTCCCCTCTTTTTTTCCTCCCCACTCCAGGCCCTCTCCACTCCCCCCTTCCCCTTCATCCTCTGCCCCCTTTCTTGCCTCCCTTTGCATTTTAAACTGTATCAGGAGCCTAATGATCATACTTACTCATCGCTTGAGAACATTTCATGAGAAAGATTCAAATGCCCATGTGCACACATGTGTATTGTGTACATGCCCATGTATATTGTGTACACACGTGTACTGTGCACACGTGCATGTATATTGCATATACTCACATGTGTACTGTGTACCTTTGGATGTGTGTTGTGTATACATGCATGCATACATGCATGCTGTGTACATGCACACATATACAGCATGCACACACACGTATATTGGGTGTACACATAGTTGTGCATACACATATACTGTGTATGCATATGTGCATGTATTGTGCACACGCATTGTGTGCATGAATGCACACTGCATACATGTACATGTATATCACATATATGCACGCCGTGTACATACACATGTACATTGCACACACGTGTGTATAGTGTGTGCACACAAATACTGCATATGTGTGTGTGTATTACGCTGTGTGCATGCATATCATGTGTATACATATGTATGTTGCGTACACAGACACGTACATGGCATACAAGCGTGTATAATGTGCACACAAGTATAGTGTGTCCGTGCATGTGTATTACATACACACGTGTATATTGTGCACGCACATGTATAGTGTGTCCATGACACATGTGTTGTGTACACGTGTGTATTGTGTACGCACATAGGTATTGAGCACGCATGTGGAAGGAAGGACATAAAGCATCTTGCCCTGGTGGCCAAGCCTTCGTGACACACTGGACAAGAGCTGCTCCTTCTCTGTTAGCACCAGCTGGCTGCTCAAAGGTCACGTGGCCAAACCTCAAGCTCGGCCCCCGTGGGAGAGGAAGAGGAAAACAGGGTGAGTAGACCACACCGGCCATTGGGACCCAGTGCCGTGGGCTCAACCTGAGGCACGGCGCACGCCAGGATTCTTCAGTATTTGATAATAAATAGAAATGTAACTTTTGTGCTACCTGACTGCCTACCTGGAACTCAAATATTCAGGAGGCAAAGGAAACAAACGGCCCAGAGGGTAGGGCATATGCCTTTTGGCCAGGAATGTGGGCAGACAAGCCGGGTTCAAACCCTGGCTCTATTACTGTCTCCTGGGGACAGGAGCGCGGGCATGTTTCTCCTCAAAGCCCTCCTGTGTCGTGTGTAACAGGAGAGGCCGTCAGGTCCATCTCGGGAGGCTGTTGTAGTTTAAATGAGTCAAGGGCAGCAGCACAGTGCCTTAGACACAGAAGGTACCAAAACACACCCGGTGACGGGAGGCCCTGAAATTACTTTCCCTAGACATTTAAGGTCTTCCGAGGGAGATCAAGTATAATTTAAATAGCAATGGTTCTGCTCGTCTTTTGAGGAGTCACTTCCAGCCCATGACCTTCCTTCATGCTGAAGACACATGATCCTCGGCTCCAGTGCCCAAGCCACAAGAAGAGAGAGAACGAGTCAGAGATACTGAGGCAGGACTCCATACCTTTGACACCTTAGTTTAAAACAATACGTTTTTTTAGTCTCAAATCCATGCTTTCAGGCCCCCTGCCAAAAGGCATGATGACTGTTTTCCTTCAGAGGGCCCCAATTCCCATTGTGCAACTTAGAACCTGGGGGAAAATGCAAAACAATAAACCCTCTGCAAGTCTTTCAGACCAGGCAATTTGCAAGAAGCGCTTTCACATCTTAGTAGGACTCTGCATTAGGCCAGAACTAATTAATTGCTACATTAAAGGAAAGCACCTTTAACATTTCAATGACATAATCATATGTAATTACGATCATATAAAGGAACACTTTATAATTAATGATGTCTCCACTTCCTGAGATGTGTAATCCTTCTGTCTTGAATTCCAAAGAGGTTGGCAAAAGGCAGGCACTAAATATAGATCAGGAACTAATATTTAAATCAGCTTTTAATTCACCTTTCAATATGAACAGTAAAACCAGAACAAAAGCTTACCCTTAATAGGACTCTAAGTCTTTATGTCTATGGGGCTAAATATACAGCAACAACAGATCCACGCAGAAATGGCCAAAATCACAGGCCTGAAATGATTACCCCTAAATAGCAATAATTTTGCCCCAGCAGGTGCATTAACTGCTTTTCCAGAAATGCAGTAAAACTCACCCCAACTGTCCCTGCTTTGGCAACTATGCTGTGTTATCGCTTAACAAAGCACTCTGACTCATCTCTGAGACTTAAAAAGGAAAATGGTTTTTCTTTCAATGAGAGAAATTTCCCACGAAAGGTGCAAACCCCAGATTGGTAGCAAGCATTCTAAGTGCTGTACGTGTTTAGTCTTCGTAACAATCCCAAGATGGAACTACTAGGATCAACCATTTTATAAATGAGGACACTGAGGCACTAGATTGTTAATGAACTTGCCCAAGCTACCAAATTCCCAGGAAAAGACCCAGGATAGACAGACTTTGTAGATTTTAACATTCATCCTGTCACTCAAGCAACTAATGATGAGGGAGGCCCTAACGATGGGGAGGCCCATCCCCAATCTCTGTTGTTAGCAAAGGTCTGCAGCAATCGCAGGCGAAAACGCAGAGGGAACACAATCTGACCCATAGGAACACCCAAAGGGCTTCCAGAAAACAAATCCCCAGAGCACAGCTCTCCCCTCCACCAGCCGCCACCCCCCTGCATTAATTGCCTCCATTTGATTTTTCTAATTTGCTTCATGGCCCGTGATTACCTGCTTTCATCAATGAAATAGGCAGGTAGCGCTCTGCCACCCACGGCCGTCTCCCGGTCTCCTGTAAGGTCGAGGACTTACCTTGTCGTAGTAGTATCGAAGGGCTCTGCTCAGCTTATCGTAGTTCATGTTTGTTTTGTTCTTGCGGAGTCCCCACAGTTTGGCCACTTCTTCCGCTTTGAGGAGCTTGAATTCGCCATCGCTGGAGGTCCAGCAGATCAGATGCTCATGCTTCTGGTCTAACAGCAACTGCAACAGGAACTGCCACAGCGTGATCGCGCTCTCCATACCTGGGGGAAGGAGGCTGGGTGAGAACCTGTCCTCATAGGTGCGGCTCAGGGTGCTAGGGAGGGGGTCTCGGGGCGAGCGCCTCAGCTCCTACCGTTCCTCCCCCAGTGAACCTATAACAAAAAAGTCGCTCTCACAGGCCACTTGGACTCAGGTGCCTTCTGAGTTCATTTTCGTAAATGGCCACGATTCAGAAACACAGGGAAGCCCGGTGATCCTTGTGGTCACAGCACACATCCCGTTGGGCAGCAGGGTGGCACTGGGAGTAACTTGAGAGATTCATGAACCGCCCACTTGCAGAATGAGTCCCCAGTCAAGCGATTCCCACTTAACGCTATCGTCTGCTCCCACCCGTCCCATCTATGCC
Organism: Lynx canadensis; assembly: GCF_007474595.2. Lineage (NCBI taxonomy): Eukaryota > Metazoa > Chordata > Mammalia > Carnivora > Felidae > Lynx > Lynx canadensis. Next base: position 116,783,596 of record NC_044309.1, on the reverse strand, counting down.
GTTGGTGGTCAGCCGCCAGTCCTTGGTTTGCTGTGAAATGCTGGATTCCATGATGAGTGCTTTCAGGTAGGGGACTGGGGTCTATCAGTCACTGTAACTACAGGACGCGCTGCCTCCGGAACTGATAAAAACTTGTGGAACTGAAGAATCACCAAGGCCACTCGAAGAGCCCTTGGCTTCCCCATGACATGTTGGGGACATGTTGATCATGTTGCAGATCAAACCCACTGCCACACATGCCGAGATGGGAAAAGCATTTCTTCCCTGCTTATAAAATACTCTCTGGTGTGGACTTTGTAAGTGTTCTTCCTTCTGTCCAAAATACTGCTCCCTAGCCCTGGAGCCTGATAAAGTCCTACTTATCTGTGATGACCCAGTAATAATGAAACCTTCTCAAAGAAATTCTTCCCCAACTCCCCCAGGCAGTTTCATATCTTCAGACACTTAAGAGCTTTCATGGCAATGTGTACTGATTCTACTACTAATAATAATCCACTTACGTTGTCAATATTCATTACGTTAGTAGGATGAAGGAGGTCACTTATCACGATGGGCACTGACGGATGCATGGAATTGTTGAAACCCTATATTGTACACCTGAAACTAATATAACACTGCATGTTAGCTATACTGGAATTAAAAAATAAAAACAATAAATTCTCTCAACTACGGGGGGGGGAGCCATTTGTTATATTAGGAAAGAATAGTTGGTTGGGCTGGCCTCCAAAGCTTCACCTCAGACCACCTGTCATGGTTGGACACATGAAGCGTCCTGGCTTTTAGTCTGGGCAGGATAGGGGCGACATTCCAGTACCAGGATGAGGAAGCCAGGGATGACCAGACGGGGGGAAACTGGCTTCTGGCCCGAGAGAAGCTTCAAAGGCAAGCTGTGAGGTGGGGGACAGAGTCGAGAGAAAGAGGGCTCATCTGCTATGAGAGCAACAAGGAGATGCTGAAGCCGGGGTGCCCAGAACAAGGAAGCGGTGAGGAGGTGCCTAACTCCAGGAGACCCGGAAGCCAGAATAACCTCCTGCGGCGACTTCTCTGTACCAATTTTTGAAACGAAATAGGCAGGTAGCGCTCTGCCACCCACGGCCGTCTCCCAGTCTCCCGTAAGGTCGACTCACATCTTTCATGCATTTGTCTTAAAGGGGCAGCTTTCAGACTGACAAGCTACGCTCCTCCCACTCGGGAATGGACGTGGAAGTACCTAGCCACCCGAGAAGTAGTCACTCACTTCTTCCTTTTCACATGTTTAGCTGAAAAAACACATTTTATTATTTCCCTAAGCCACCATGGGGCTTTCCAGGTAAGAGAACGCAGATTAGGAATGTTCTCCAAAAACCCATAAGGCATTTTATTTACAGCTCTTTAAAGGAGATATCCTTTACAGAAATCAATCTTCACCACAATGGCCGCTCAGTCTGTAAGACAGTAAATCATTTCGTTGTTGGATCAAAACCGCCCCCCTGCATCTCACGCACGAGTCTTGCTAAGCACAACTGCTGGGATACGCAGCCTGCTGGCTCCAGTTCCTAATATGAACCACCCTCCCGACTATTTGTGGAAGCCACAAACTTGTTTCTCATCACTGGCACTAAGAATTGCTAACAGTCGTCTCAAATTTTGGGGTGTTTTTTTGGCCAAACACTTCAGACAGTAAGCTCTAAAATATCTCTGAAACTTCAAGCACATGCTCAGAGGAACCTGCTCCAAAGGGCAGAAGGCTGCCGTGGGTTTGGAGGTCTGGATGGCAGGGTTGGCTGGGCCTGTGGCTCACGTGCCAGGTAGGAAGGCGGTCAGCGGTCCGCACTAAGGGACTCGAACCATCGTGTTCCAGATGGGACAACAGAAACTGATTCATGTATTTGAATGTATTTTACAGTTATTGTTTCTACCAAACAGGACTCCCTGCAGTTTATGTTTCCTGGAATCCCGGTCCATGGCATTCCAGCCCCAGGTATCAGAACCATGTTCTCAGGGCATGACTTAGGGGGATAGATGTTCTCAATCTTTCACCCCTTCCCCCATTCACCGGACGGTGCAGCACTGTGCTCAAGTGGGTGGAGTACTCTTTTCCCACCCACTCCAATTTGGGCTTGACCATGTGATTCAATGTGGCCAATGCAATGTTCAGTAGACAGGATAACCATGCTGATTCCAGGTCTAAGAAGGTTCACATGTTTGCACTTTTCCTCTTGTGCTCCTGTCACTGCTGTGAAGCTGCTGCCCCCAAATGAGACACGTGGAGCCAACCTGAACTCCACCCAAAGCCTGGAGCTAAGTTCCACAGCCCACAGTCTGAGGCAGCATCCCTGAAGCTCATCACGAGGAACACAAATGCCGTGGTAAGCCAGTGACTCTTGGGGCTGCCTGTTATGTGGCACCGTTGCAGCAAAAGTTGACTATGACATTGTCTAACATCCTTTTTTTTTTTAATTTACCATTTTAACCATTTTTTAAAATGTTTATTTACTTATTTTGAGAGCAAGATAGAGAGAGAATGCAAGTGGGGGAAGGGCAGAGAGAAAGGGAGAGAGAATCCTAAGCAGGCTCTGGGCTGTCAGCACAGGGCCTGATGTGGGGCTAGATACCATGAACCCTGAGATTATGACCTCAGCCAAGATCAAGAGTCAGACACTTAACCACCTGAGCCACCTGGGAGCCCCCAAGTGATTTTTTTTCTAAATTTTTTATTCTTTAACGCCTAGAATCGTTAATGAAGTACTAGGTCTTAAAATGCAGGTACAATAGGGGCGCCTGGGTGGCTCAGCCAGGCATCCAGCTTCGGCTCAGGTCATGATCTCACAGCTTTTGGGTTCAAGCCCCATATCGGGCATTGTGTTGATAGCCCAGAGCCTGGAGCCTGCTTTGGATTCTGTGTCTCCCTCTCTCTCTGTCCCTCCCCTGCTCTCACTCTGTCACTGTGTCTCTCAAAAATAAATAAACGTTAAAAAAAAATTTTTTTTAAATGCAGGTACAATAAAGGCCAATTTACCTGGCTGCCATTATAAGGAATGTGGGTAATTCAGAGAGCATACTGTGGATCTTTAAGTAAAATGTTCAAGAAACTGTTGATACTTGAGATTTAAGTTTCATACATTAAAAAACAATTTTTTAATGTTTATTTTTGAGACAGAGAGACAGAGTGCTTGCGTGGGGTGGGGGGGAGGGGGGGAAGGGAGGGAGGGTGCAGAGAGATAGAGGGAGACAGAGGCTCCAGGCTCTAAGCTGCCAGCACAGAGCCCAATGCTGGCTGGAATTCACAAACTGTGAAATCATGACCTGAGGCAAAGGCAGATGCTTAACCGACTGAGCCACCCAGGCACCCTAGGTTTGATATGTTATTATGCAAACAGAGACCTGCTTCAGTTAAAATACTTCATCAGCCTAAGCTCCTGTACTGATTCCCCACAACTCTCTGCCTAAAATACAATGAACACATGAAATTTCTAGAAATCTTTTAAAAATATTCCCTGAACTTTTTGCTAATTAGAAAATTCTTCTCTTTTTCGTTCCCCTGCCCAGACTTTATTTTGGACGTACACATTTTATCCAGTATTGTAATGCCATTCTTTATGCAAAATCAAATTCTGCACTTTTTATATTTAGGAGGAAAAGTCCACTTTTGAAGGCACCATTGCTCTTATAGGAAGAACGGCTTTTCAGCAGTAAACACTTTGTCTTCCATTGGCCCCCCTCAATCTTGCCCCTGACAGTAGATGTTTCCCATCCTCTCTCCTGGAGCTAACCAGAGACAACAGCCTCTCCAGAGAACAAAGCCACCTGCCCTTTGTCCCAGCCCTCCTTTTCCTTTGTAATTTACAGCCTAGATCTACCCACAGTGGAGTTTAGTTACTTAAAGCCATTTGTCCAATTTGAATAAGATGCATGCTTCCTTTTAAAGGGAAAAAAATAGGTCCCCCATATTGACAAATTATTTTCATTAAAATTTTTGTCATATTCTCCCTTCAGTATAAATAAAACTGGATCTAAGCTCAAGGCTTACGATTCTTATATGATGATAAAATGAAGTTTACAAATTAAATAGCTTCCTCCCCTGTCCCACTCAAATTAACAATTTTACAGATGACAGATGATGTTTAGTTGAAAGACGTCCCACACTCACAAAAAGGTTATAGCAATGACCGAGCCAGTGTAAGCTCTTTTGAGTAAGATGTGTTTATACCACTATTCCCTATAAAGATTCAATTCTCTCCTCACTGCTTTCAAAAAAATTTTTTTGAGCATCCACTTTATGCCAAGACACCATCAGGGTATTTGGGAGACATCCATGAGCAGAACAGACGAAGACCTCTTTCCTCATGGAGCTCCCCCTTCCAGTGGGAGAAGAGGCCACAAACAGCAAATGTGAGCATCAGAACAGCGCTACGTAGAACAACAGTGCTATGGCCAGAGCAGGTTAAGGGGCTGGGGGCCTGGGGGCGCATGAGCAGAAGGTCACGGAAGGCCTCAGTGAGAAGCTTTAGGTGGAGAAATTCCTTTGTTATAAAATAATTTTCCAAGTGGGTAAAATCATTCTTCTCATGCAGACATAAAAATGAAGGATTTTATTTTACTCACTGACCAAGGAGGAGGGAAGTAGGCAGACCTTATAACAAGTTAAAAAATACCTGAATAAGAGAAGCATTTATAGATTAGAAATATTGAAATGAATGCACAAATGGGGCAAAACCGAGGGTGGGAGAGAAGCCCACTGAACACTGCAGGACAGAACAGGATTTGCATGTCTCTAGACAATCACTACTTTGCCGTCACTTATCTATAATTAACAAAGTTGTCAAACAGCTTCCCTAAAATCAGAATTACATCGCCCAGAGGGGTTTTCTCCTGAATTCTAGACAATGCAGTTTTTCACCAAAGCACAAGTATTCCCTACAAATTGCAGCAGGTGAGGGAGTGAGCCACTTTGTCTATTTAGAAGTCTACACGGTGGGTCGGAGCAGGTTCAAAAGCCAGCCTCCCTGGGTTCCAATTCAAGTACTGGTCCTGTCTGGCTGTGGGACTTTGGGTAAGTTGCTTAGCGTTTCTGTGCCTCATTATCCTCATAAGTAAACTGGGGATGATGGTAGTACTGGGCTGCTCGAAGGATTGCTTGAATTACTAATTAGGCACTTGAACTATACCTGCTACATAGTGTTACTCAAATGTTTACTATTATTTTTCAAGCAACAAGGAAACCTCTTCATAGAGCATGCTGCTTTCACCTGGCACAAAGGCATCACTTAGATACTGTATCGGCTTGGTTGTTTGTTCATTAGGCAAGGACCCCAATACAGTCACTGGAATCCAGGGAGGATCTTCAGTTATTCAGTGACTGCTGTTTATAAAGTGACTCAAAACATGCTTATATTTTTTTAGACTACCATCAAAAAGGAAAGGACATTTTTTTTTTTTTTTTAATTCTGAGAAAACTCAGATCCCTGGGCACATATTTGCTGACTCCAGCTTAAGAACCACCGGTTCAAAATGCTTAGCCTGAGGCCTCCAAGCTGCTGTGAGCCCCTGGGTGCCCACACCTCCCTTAGGGCTAGTTTTGCTCCATCTCTCTTGTGCTCCTGGAGGGTGTGGGGCAGGGAGTCACATAGATGAAAGCTGTTTGGTCAGGAAAAGAGAAGTGTTCTAAAGTGACAACCGAAGGGACATCTGTGACGACATGTTTATGACCACTGGTGATGGAGCCCACACAGGTACGTTCCCCGTGGCCGGTCAGGGCAACAGATGCGGAATGCAGAGGGGTGGGGCTCGCCACGCCAGTAGACAGTAAAGGGCTTGTCTACTGGCACAGACTGGGAGAGAAACCGAGGCAGACTGTTACTTTCCACCCCCAGTCTGTGTCTCCAACTCTGTTATTTTTAAAGAATGCAAATACTACCCTTGATTCAGTCTTTAATCTGGATGGAGCCGCACAGAGAAGGATCCTATAGACTGAACGCAGCGATCACTCTCATTATCCCTGGTGCCCTCCTCTGCCCGCTTGAGAGCCACCAGGCCACGTGCCACTATCACACCTGCAGCATCTCCATGTCTCTCCCTCCAGTCAAGGGCACTAGCCCCCAATCCCACCCCAGCACACTAACTCCAGGCACACTTCCTCTGGCTCCTGGGGGTCTAATGAATGCCCTGCACAAAGAAGTGGACGCTGCTCCCTCCACAGGACCAGGAAAAACCAACACTCATGAAACAGGGGGAGAGCACTTTCCTGTATTATCTCAATTTGTGTTACACCCCTATGGGTCAGATATATTTACCATTCCCACTTTGTAGATGAGAAAATTGAGGACCAATTGTGGAAGAGCTGGTGCCCCCTAGAACCGTCTATGCAGTATGTGGTCAACACACCAGTGCTAACTGTTGGTCACCAGTCCAAGATAAGAAGAGTATAAAAACCCAGAATAAGTATATAGAGATTTCTACTGAAATTTGTCATTATCACTACATCCAAGTGTGTGTCAGTTTAGGCTCATCTTACTGGCACAAGCTATGCACAAGTCAGAATCACGAAGTAGGACCATGCTAAGATGTGTGATATTCAAGGTTTTTCAACTGTAACCCAAGAGTATACAAAAAAATCTAGAATTCATTGATTAAAAGATTTAAATATAATTATAACTTTACAGGGAAAGTTGTGGGAACTGGCAACTAATGGATTGAAGATGGAATTTTAAAATGCAGCCATACTTGCTTTGTTTTAGGTTATTAATACTTGCTTAATTTTAGGGGCGCCTGGGTGGCTCAGTCGGTTGAGCGTCCGACTTCGGCTCAGGTCATGATCTCACGGTCCGTGAGTTCAAGCCCCGTATTGGGCTCTGTGCTGACAGCTCGGAGCCTGGAGTCTGCCTTGGATTCAGTGTCTCCCTCTCTCTCTGCCCCTCCACCCCTCCCCTCTCAAAAATAAACATTAAAAATTTTTTAAATACTTGATTTTAGATGAAAGTTAAAAAAAATTAATATGCCAAGTTTGTGGAAATGGGTTTCAAAATCTCTTTTCTAGTGCTGTCAACATACCTCTATCAGACTGGCTTTTCTTCAGTGTAATTGAAACAAAACACAGAAACAGTTTACATACATCATCTCCCACAAGTAGCAGTGTGGTATCCAACCTAGATTAAATTCATCAGTTAGCAAGAAGCAAACTCTTTCTACACTAAGCGTGAGGTATTGATAAATGTGGTGTTTGTTTAAAGTGTACTTACAGGCATTTAATACAGGGAATCACCAGTTCACTTAGAACCTTTTTTGTTTGGTTAAAATTACTGGATGGCAAAAAGTTACCAGTATTAATAATGAACTTCTATATTATTTGCCTTTGTATGCATTTTCAATGAATAGTTTTTGTAATTTTTTTCTTATTACATTTATTCCAATTGTATATGTTGAAATGTCATTTCATGCCCATAAAATCACTAAGGCTTATATTTTGGTATCTTTGGTCATTATTTTCCTAGTAACCTAATTTTTCTTGCATTTCACAAAATTATCAGTCCACCGTATGTTGTAAATTCTAAAAACTGGTCCTTTTCCCCTGCTGGCTTGAGAAGCACTGTTCCCGAATGCCGATGTGGTGAGTACCAACCTTTGTTTTGCTTGTCGACGTGACTCCAGCTTAGATCAGTGACAGGTCATACTACACACCCAAGAGACATTTGTCACATGAATGGATGAATAAATAAAACTGAGGTTAGCACACACCACAATGTGTACTCTTACCTGCTCTGTAATACCGCAAAGGAACATGCATGAGAATTTGGAGTAGGCTCCTTTGGAGAAGGCCTTCCAGAGGAGCGAGCGTGAGCACTCATCCTTTAAACTAAAGGGTGTGTACAATTTTAAAGGGGTGACTGGAGAGAGGCAGACGTCTTCCACAGGAAGAGGAGCAAGAGCAAAGGCCAAAGCAAGAATTGGGATGGGGGTCTGGAACAAAATGCACCTGCAATTTACCCAGAGGCAACCTCCCCCACTTGAGCCTGAAGAAGTCACCAAGTAGCAGGCGTGATGTGCTCCCTCCAATTCCACCAAACCTCCAGCAGCTGCTGGGCTGATGGGAGAGTCAGTTCCCCCACGACTGCCAGCCCTGCTTTCACACCTGGAACCTGAGCTCTGAGACCAACTCATGGTGACATTAATAGTGTAAGTTAACGCTTCAGGAACCACCTCATTGCTAGGGGTTCTAGTAATTCTTTATTTCCAATTTGGAGGGAGTGGTACAAAGAGGTACCAAGAGGGTCTCTCCAAACTGCTTAAGCTTCAAGCCCCACAAAGCGTGGGCCTGCCCCTGTAGAGCCTCTTCAAGCTGCCTCTTTACTCAAAGAAGCTGCTTTTCCTCTTCTGGGAAGTGGGCATTCTCTCTGTCTGCCACAAGGTGGCGCCAGACATCTTAATGGGAGATGGGGCTGCGCAGAACCGCTTTATGCAAAGCATGAGGTTTTTGCTTCCATTCTTAGAAGTTGAAATACCAACGTATTTGTTCTTCTTTCTATTGATGGCAACCTATCACTTCTCTTTGCATGTTCCTGGTTTCATTTTTAAAGTTACACTAAGGTGGGAGTTGAGGGGACAGCACTATTTGATTTTCTAAAGCTTACATATTGTGCCAACTAAAGGAATTAGCCAACTTAAAAAAATTTTTTTTCAGTCAGAAATTAGAGAGCTCAAGGAAAGAAGAAAAGTGCCTATGTAAGACCCAAACAGAGCAGGCAGATGCTCAATAAGTACATGTCTTTCTGCTTGCTAAAACCTGAATGGTTAGAGAAAGGAGGTTGAATGTTAACACTTTGTACTGAAAATTCTCTTACCTTCCACTCCTCTGTCCAGAGTAGCATCTAGTAAGCATTTGTATACCATTAAATCATCAAGGTCCAAGAGGAAGGGCAGAAACCATTTCATTATATGAAACAAACCCTACACTTATCAAGAATTGGAAAACAACACTTTGTATTATTTGAGATGGCTGTAACAGTACAGAACACCTTTAAGGCATTAAGTAAATGAGGATAACATTTGGTAACTATGCCCAGACGTGAAGTCTTTTTCATTATAAGGTGGGACAAGGATTATTTAAATTTATTTTCAAACGGCATTTTAATTATCGTCAACCCCTGCATTAAAAAAAAATGCCATCTGTGAGGCCAAGTTCAAGTCCCTCAAAGCTCTTTTTTACTTAGTAGCAAATGTTTGTATTCTCATTCATTCTGGGGACGTATACACAGTGTGCATTTTTTAAAGAGCAAGGTGAACAGGAAGAGAGGGAGAGGAGCCATTGCTCAGTCTACTTATTCACGCTTTATAATAAGTTCGCAATGTTTTCGCAAATACAATTTTTCAAATAACTCTTCCATCTGAGGAAAAAGAGGAGGAGGGCACTGTACTAGAAACTTTGGAAACTGTATTGTCTCTGGGTAAATTAGAAGCAACTTGATTGGTTCACTGGATGACTTTTTATAAGTGAATTTCCTTTGGACAAGTAAATGGATGACTACGTTAACTTGGGCTGGGAAATCACGTTTGAGCCATTCTACTTCCTCCTTCATCTGTATATGCATGCCATTTCCCATGCCACCCCCCTATTGCACAACCCTGCCCATCTCATCCCGTATTTTCAGATAGACCTGCACTGAGATGGAAAATGGCCTATTTTCCCACTATGCTGCCTCACATGGGCACTTCTATGATCCCTAATTTGGCAACATCCCCAAATTTCCTAATGTTTCTGGTACAGAGTTTGTTCTTTTCTGTGCTTGAAGAGGCAGCAGGGAGCAATCAAGCCAGAGGATTAATAAATAATTGGCTGCCCCAGAAGCACACACCTATTTCTCTGTACCTCAAAGAGGCAAGTCCATTTGAGGGGGACGGTGATGGGGAAAACTCAGCACGCTGCCCTATCCATTACGAGCCTTCCACAAGGCTTACTGTTGCCTCCACATATGCCTTCTATGGAGCCTTCAACAAGGCTTCCACAGGGGGAGCTACTCAATGTTGGCCATCATTTCATTAGTGTCATCAGCAATTCCAACATGGCACCTGGCGAACAGGCATTTTCTAAACAGGTGTGTAGGGAATCTAAATTTCTTTGGGTCTCAATTTCTTTTTAAATGTTTATTTATTTTTGAGAAAGAGAGCACAAGCAGGGGAAGGGCAGAGACAGAGAGGGAGACACAGCATCTGAAGCAGGCTCCAGGCTCTGAGCTGTCAGAGTCCAAGGTGGGGCTCAAATCCACAAACCGTGAGATCATGACCTGAGTTGAAGTCGGACGCTTAACTGAGCCACCTAGGCACTCTTCGATCTCAATTTCTTTACCCATAAGGAGGGGATTGTAATATCTGACTTCGGAGGCTCTTCTTTAATGTGCTAATGAGTCCAAACAGAGAATAATTTTTTTCATCTCTTTTTTATCTCAGGAGAAAGATGGACTTACTCACTTCTCCAGTATCTTCTGACTGCATGAGCCCTGCATCTCCCCACTTGGCTCGTCAGGTAGCCACACAAACAGAGTGTGCGTTCTGCAGCCTTAAACACACACATCTCCATTTAATCTCTTCTTTGAAAACATCACACAAAATTTTATTGGGCAGTTAAAGGAACACAAGCCTGCTAGATCAAAGCAGCCAACTGGTCACCCAGCCTTCCCAAAGTGAGGCTATAGTTCATTATAGCCACTCGGTTAACCACATCCACCTCCCTCATATATCAACATGCCCAGGAAACAGATTTAGAAATCCTGGGCACTGCAGGGGAAATGTTTTCAGGTAACCAACTGTATTTAAAAAGCAGACCACGTCTTGACAGATGAGTAGGACTGCAAAAAGAGGTACCTACAACCGGGGACAGTCCCCAGGTCTCTCCCCCCCCCCACCCCCACCCCCCCATAGAATCTCACAGAGAAGCACAGGCTCTACTGACAAACGTCTTTTCTTTAAACAGACGGGTTGTTCCTTCCCAGACAGTTTTGGACTAAAACCCAAACGTTCACTTTCTTTGCAATTGTTTTTGTTGCCCGTGTGTTTTGAGCACATCTTAATTCTGGCCTGAAGCACGTCGTCCCCCTTTAGTTCTCATACTCGGTAACACTCAGCTTCCTCTTCTGCAGGTTGCAGGCAGGAAACTGGAAAATGGGCCACAGGAAACCTGGCCTCCTACATCTGTCCCACTTTGTAATTGCAGCTCTGGTTTCATTTTGCTTTGTGTGTCAGCTCTGTTTTAACCCTCAATACGACGGCCAAACTCTGCTTTCTGGAAGAACACAGCTATTCTCGTTGCCCAAGAAAACTCACTGAGACTGTTTTTCCCTCCTCAGAGTAATTAACCCTATGAATTCAATAGGGAATAAATACTAAGCAAATTCTTCTTCAACAGTAGCCATTTGGATCAAAAGTGCATGGAACTAGAAAAATGATTCATTAGATAAAGCTACCAATAAACCCCTGGGGAAAATCAAGTCTATTTTAGAGTACTGTACACAGAAGTTATTGTAGAGAAATAGGATTACCAGTGGTCCAAGGCTCCCTGACAAAGTTTGACTTGTGAGGCTCTGGTAAATAACGTATGAAAATAAGCTATACTCATACCTCATTATAGTCTCTTTCATTATGACACTGTCTCAAATTACATTACTTAACAATTACCACCATTAGGTTGAACTACATGAAATTGTTGTTTTTATGGCTCAAAAACCAGTCAAATATCCACAATCTCATATAGGCAACTTAAAGCATATAATCATATACATAGAACACACACACACACACACACACACACACACACACACACACACACAGTCACATCTCCAGAACAGTATCTTCTTCCTGTGTTTGGGTCCATGGATCCCTTTGAGAATCTAAAAGTCTCCGGGAGGTGGGGGGGCGGGGAAGGTAAACTACAAAATACACATAATGTCAACGTGATTCATAAAACACTAAAGATAATTTATAAAGCTCCAAGAGCCCCATTCTAAAGGAAAGGTTAGGTATATCCTCCCTGACCAGCAATACTGAGAGTCCATGGAATAATCAAGAAAAGGGCTCATACCAAAATAAAAATCTGTTCCTTCTCTAAATAGGAGCTTTTCTTTTTTAACACTTAACATTTTGATGATCATTTATCATGTGCCAGGCATTGTGCTCAGCACTTCATACACATCTCAATTTAATCCTCCACGAGGAAGTCATGACTTTAAAAGGTGAAATAAGGCGCTCACGGCCACAGAATTGACATGGACAGAGACTCCTACCCAGAGGAATCTGGCTCCAACGTCCAGCTTCTCACCATTGTTCCTCCAGCAGGGGCTTCATTTCTTGCATGCACATCTCACTGCTGCTAAGCGAGAAGTCTCATTTTAACTCAGTGGAACATGTAACATTCCCATTGTGAATCAAATCAGGAAATTTCCTTGTTCATTTCTGGGTTTTGCCTCCTCTGTGACTCCAGTTATTCTGATTGGTTCTGTTTTAAGAAAGAGCCTTTGAACCCATGCTACCATCATTTTTTAAACTCATTTCCCTTTTAAAAAGATCTGCATGTTGGGATGCCTGGGTGGCTCAGACCATCAAGCATCTGGCTCAGGTCAGGATCTTGCAGCTCGTGAGTTTGAGCCCAGCATCAGGCTCTCTGCGGTCCTCACGGAGCCCACTTTGGATCCTCTGTCTCCCTTTCTTTCTGCCCCACTCCCACTAGCGCTCTCTCCCCCCAAAAAATTAACTTTTTTTTTCTTAACAAAAGACACATATGTTGGTTTAGACCCACTCCAGGTTCATTCAACACTAAATAATCAAGGTTGGCTCTTGCTAATAAAGACAAGATGTGGGAAGCTGCACCTTCTGTAACTCAGCTCCTCCTCAGCAGGAGAAGTCTTCCTCTCGCTTGGGGTGTATACACAAGCCAGTGGAACAAGAGGATGCGAGTCAAGAATAGAAATTCTATGGACCGAGCCTGGCTCCAGAGATGGGGTCTAAAACCTGCCTGCATTCCTCCAAACAATAAAAGGAATCATGGGTATCACTTCACCTGAGAATAGGGACAGACTGGGAGCCCCTCTGAAACCACATGATAGGACCTAGAGTGGCACCCAGCAGAAGCTCACATTTGTTCCTTTAAAAACAAACACCTCTGGGGAAAGCCCTGTTTCAAGTTCTAAGAGAGCAATATTTGGGATTTCGTGGAGGATCATAACAAGCACATGAAAACAAAATGTTGCCTTGGGTTCAGTACAACTTACTTAAAATCTTGCCAACCATCCTTAAATGTGAGCTTCCATTGAGTGGAGCTTCCTAATTTCCAGTGGGTATTTTCTCTCCCATACTACCCTTGATTCTTATATTTCATAGGCCTTTGAATGGAAAATCTTTTACCTAAACTTTGTCCTATTCCTATATTTGAAACTTGATCCTGTGCGTAAGAGGAAAAGTTGGAAATCAGAACATAAATTCTCATGACAGCCACGGCCTTAAAGAGTTGCATGATCTCCGGCAGGGACGTCAACTTCTCTGTGTTTCAACTTTTTTTTATCTGTAAAACAAGGATAAGGCCAGCCCTATCCCCTTCCATACATGAGTGCTATCAAATTGAAAGACTTTATATGTTTATTTTGAAAATAAAAATCCAAGTTATCCTTTTGGCCAATACTCTGTACAAATTATCTTTAAAATAGGAATGGAACAATGCCTTCAGCTTCAAATAAAACCTTAACAGAGATATTTTTTAAATCTGTGGTTGTCTTAACATCAGGAAATGTTTGTTTGCTTACTTTTTGTTATGATAGTTTTACAAAAGTCAAAAATAAAGGAAATCTTACATACTGCTTTCACTAGGATGAAACCGTAATCTCTCAGATAAACTTGAAAGCTTTTCTGTGCTAAATAATAAGTTGGTAACCGCCAAAAGAATATATACCCAGCATAGTAAGAAAACTTCTGCATGATACAAAATGATGGTGAATTTTCCACATCCAGAAACTAAAACATTTCCTGCCAGAGCATCCTCCAAACCCTTCTATTGTGTTGAAACTGTAAAATCTTTCTAAATCAGGACTTCCTCCTATTATGCTTTAGAGGCGTCTTTCTGGGAAGGGTAGATCCAAGGCAAAAGGTAGGAACTCCCGCAGCACCACCCAGTGGAAATGTTGGAAAAAAAATACACACACACACACACACACACACACACACACACGCACACACAAGATAAAATACATTTAGTCAAAGAAAATGCAAGCCTTAGCTCTTCTAACTAAAAATCTGGACACCGCTTCTTTTTCCATCAATGGCAAGCAGCGATATATTTTGCCTAATAACAGAGCTCTTCTTCCTGGAACTGTTCCTCAAATGCCACCCAGCCAAAGGATCACCAATATCATCTTCCCCGTCTCTCTCACACGTGTCCACACACACTGAGCGGACACCGGGGTGGGGGAGGAAGGAGGCCCCGGTGGGGTCAGGTGTGGGCTGCGACACCATCTCTTCCTCTCTGGAGAAGTCCCGAGGGACCCTGGGGACGGGGAAATGTGCACAGCTGTGCTCAGCATCCCAGACCTGCTGCAGCTCTGGGCATTTCCTGACAGAAAGGTAACCCTGTGTGCGCCTTCCTCTTCCCTTGGCCGGGCTGCACCCGGTCTGGGCCACCTCCAACATCTGCACGGCAATTCTCCCTCCCTAGCTCCACCCAGGGAAAGGTACAGAGCCTTTCCTCTTGGCCCATCTCCCCCGTGCCTCCAAATCTCTCCCCGGTATGACCATTGTTTCTGCTCCCTGTCCTGCCAAAGCCGCCATGGGTCCCACAGCCTCTCCAGGAGTGGTTCAGTCTCTGCTTCATTTACTAGCATTAGAACACGTCTCTCTTCACCAGTGGCTGCTTCTCACGCATGCATGACACATCAGGCTACTAATCTTAGGAACCCTTGACCTTCTCCTTCCAGCTTTCCTTCACGGCCCTAGTAGCAGCCTGGAGAGGGAAAGAAGCCGTGGTCTTCCCAGAGCAACTTTTCTGGTCTTTTCTATAGAACTTAAAGTAATAAAGTATCATTTCTTCTATCATTTCTGGATGGCTAAGTCACTGAGTGGCTCAGTCAGTTAATCAGCGGACTTTGGCTCAGGTCATGATCTCACAGTTAGTGGGTTCAGCCCCATGTCAGCAGAGCCTGGAACCTGCTTCGGATTCTGTATCTCCCTCTCTCTCTGTTCCTCCTTCTCTCTCTCTCTCTCCTTCTCTCTCTCTCTCTCTCTCTCTGGGTTTGAGCCCCATGTCAGCAGAGCCTGGAACCTGCTTCGGATTCTGTATCTCCCTCTCTCTCTGTTCCTCCTTCTCTCTCTCTCTCCTTCTCTCTCTCTCTCTCTCTCTCTCTCTCTCTCTCTCTCTGGGTTCAAGCCCCATGTCAGCAGAGCCTGGAACCTGCTTCGGATTCTGTATCTCCTTCTCTCTCTGTTCCTCCTTCTCTCTCTCTCTCTCTCTCTCTCTCCCCCCAAAATAAACATTAAAAACAAACAAAAAAAGACAAATGTCCCCAACATCTGCACTCCTGGCAAAGTTCTTTCCCTCTTCCTGGAGTAAATCTACAGAAACCATTTTATAGGTCTTTTTTTTTTAAACAGTATATCTAGAAAATGATACTAGTTAATGGATCTTGATATTCTTCAGAAGTATATGATCAGTGTTAAAACTTTATAATCTAGCATACTTGTGCTGATAATTTGCAAATGGCTAATATTATAAACATTCTTTCTTCCTTTCCGTTTCTGAAATTTAACATAGGCCAAAACGTGATGGCTCCTGGAAATGCCGCGATTTAGTTGGATAATATGGGCATCGGCTTGTGTCTGGGTCCTGCTGTTTACAGTACTGGTGTAAATATAGTTACGAGTTACCGGTATTTGTGACATCTTTAGAGACTGCTGAGAAGCACAAGGCGCTGCCTTACACGGATGGTTAGCTAAGCAAGGAAATGGCCCCTCCGGCTTCTAGATTCTGTGGTCACTTTAGCTGCTCAGCTCTCGTTGGGTGCTCTTCTCAGCAAAACTCTTTCATGGTTTAGGAAATGCAAATTCTAGGCATCACCAGTTTTACATAATCTGCTGGGATAATATATTCACTTTGCAAGGGATCTATAAAAACCGGTGACTCTGCAGTCTTCAAAATGTCATCACCTGCTCATGTGGTGGACACCTGTGGGGGATTTTAGCTGCATCTCAAGCCGTGAAGGTAGACTATCCCTTTTATGCTTTTACGGTCTCCACATGCACGTTTCTCTCACATTTTTGTACATTTTGCTACATATGGTGATTATGGTACCAAACGCAGAGTTTCATCTAAACTTAAATAACTTCTAATCAAGTTCTTTTTAACACAAAGCAAAAATATGATGGCATTAAGATAAAGTGGCACACAAAACGCATCTCATTTTCCACTGAACGTCTATTTAAAATCGAGCCCGACTGGTCGAGAAGCTACAGTAAGTGGAGCACATTTAAAATATCTTCATGTGGAGTACAGTTATTTCTAAGAAAACTGTCGCAAAAATAGACAAAGAGTGACTTCAAAACTAATCTTCGCCCAATGCCATGTTATTTTAAACCTATTTATCAACCCCCCAAATGTACTGAATAAATGAACAAAAAAAACCATTAGAACTGTCATCCAGTGAAGACCGATGATTTATTCATTTGTGTCTGGTTAATGCAGACATATTAACCTTCAAGAGCTCTGTAAAAACATCTGATGGAAGAGAATGGCTGTTGGTGGCATCAGAAACACACATCAGATACATACCCCAAAGTGTCTTGATGGCCCTTCCTTTCCATTCAGAAAGCTGCCATCCACTAACCTGGCTTGGCCCTTTCCTGGAATGTCACATACAACTTGATACTCTACTCTTCCAATTATTGTTCCGCAAGAGTATAGTAACTGTAAAAAATAAAATAACAGCAAGATCTTGCTGTAGATGATCTTCTCCCTCTTGCTAAAGAAAGTCACCCTTCCTACATTTTAATCAGCTGGAGCATATATGATCTCCTATGTCAAGGTCTTAAAGTTTCTACTTTCCCAAAGTCAAATTAGTAGGTCTTAATATTTAGGTTAAGAAAAAAAAAAAAAAAGCAAAGGATGTGGCCAAGGCTGGAAGAGGATGCTGTGCTTGTGGTTCGGCTCTGATTTAAATCAGAGCAGGGCAATGCCCTTATTTAAGAGCAAACACTCTAAGCTCTGGAGAACCTCCATGTACGTGGGTCATTTGTTTGATTCAAGGCATCTTCTAACAGCCCATACCTTTGTAATGAAAGTAATTCACTTTAAGAAAATGTTATCACCACTCAAAATTGCTCAATTTATCCAAGTATCCTAAATGCCAAACTGAGAATTAGCACTAAGGCACCCAAAGAAGTGAATGAAGCGAAGTCAGGGAATGTTGAGGGCTGAGTGGTATTTTTGCCTTGACTCTCAAAGATGAATTTAGCCCTCTGCTACAGGCTCAGCATGGATAGGACAACCTAGGTCTGCTTGGGGCTTAATCAGTTCCCAACCTGCACTCAGAATGTCACCTGTAGAATTTGGAGATATTCGTTCTAAAATACTTTTAAAAAGAAAAAATGAAATAGAAGTAAAAAGTAATTCTCTACCACCCAACACCTTCTCGTCTAAGTGATCAGTATCTTGGATCAGGGCTTGGATTAGCAGAAATAACTTCCCTACTAACGCTCATGGATTCTAGATTCCAGAAGATTTCAAAATGCAAAACCTGCATCCATATATGGTCTTCCAAAGACTACTGAAGGGTTTGGTCTCTTCTTGTATGTTCTTAATGGGACCTGCTGAAATTATCAGGAATATTCACTTTCTCCTCTCCTATACATTATATTTTTTAAAAATCCAAGTTTTCTCTGGGTTCTCACAGTGAAATAATGGTGCTTTTGGATGAGAACTTTAGCAAATGTTCCCTTATGCTCCCGTCCTCTGTACAGAATTAGGGCTCAGATCCTACAGGAGAACAGTGGCTCTGGATGTAGAAGGAGCACGAACTGAGATTATACAGTACCAAGAGAACAGTACCATGTTCTCTTAGATGCCTGCCTCTTATTGCCAACATATGTGGAAGCATACCCACACAGACAGACAGACAGACAGACAGACACACACACACACACACACACACACACACACACACACACACACCTGTCAATGCTTATCTTTTTCACTTTCAAGTGAACTCCAATCACCAAGGCTTATATTTTAGCCTTTAAAGGAAAAATTTCCAAACTCCAATAAGGAGATAGTGGGGAGACTATATTTCCAGTTCACTGAGTATTAACCAGAGAAGCGCTCTTCTTAACTCTAAGTGTTCAGAAACTGGATGACCGTCTACCCCTTTTCTTGCTTAATCGAGCATTCTGACCTTTCTGGGCCTTGGTATCATCTTACTGAGGATGAAGAGAACTTGCAGGTGCAGATAGTGTAGGAGAATCCTGGCAATTAATTCCTACAGAGAATTCCTGAAGTTACCCAGGAGCACATCCTGGAATAAATTCTGGGGCTTATTCTGCTGTTGTTGTTTTGATCCTTCTCTTCTGACAGTTAACTGCAGACAGAGAAATCTGCTTAATCATACGTTCTGGTTAATCAAGGTTTGACTATCAACAAACTGCTATTTGGCAAAACCAGCTGAAATTCACAGCAGAGCTAGCCTTCCTCCACTAAAAGCAATGTAGATATTAGTCATTCATCCCTTCAAATACACAGGCAGAGTCTTTTGTTATTTTAAAAATTAATCAGAAACATCATCCGTTAATTACAAAAAGTTACAAACAAAAGCTACACACGCGGGTTTTAGTATAAGTGAAGGACTTGGAACTGTAAATATTATGGAATTCAGCCTAAAGAACCATGAAAACTTGGTCAATTGAAGTCCTGATAAAGACTAATGATGATTGCTATAGAATGATCAATTTTAACATGGAAAGAATTTTACATCAAGATCCTTCCAAGTTGTACTGACCTATGAATTAACTGTTAGCCAACCATTCCAGGAATAACACCGATATCAGCAACAGGGCTGAGGTTTGTCCTCTCAGATATTAACAAACTTGTTTTCTGTACCGTTCTTATAAGTCTGGATAAAAACTCTGGAAAATGACATATCCTCTATAGAGTTTCTTCCTGGCTGGCTTTATGATTTAACCAAGAAATATGCCTCTTATTAATCCCAAATAATTCACTGTCCAGGAGAGGGTTGGATTTATGCATAGCAATAAAGTGCTTTATCAAGTCCAGTGGCAAGTTTTTTCCCCTTCAGATTGTTTCTAATTCAATGAATGCCAGGTATTGGACAATGTGCTGGGATAAATACGAGGATGAGAAAAACAGAACAGGCCCAGAAGGAGCTTCCAGACTTCACAGACGTGAAACACATCATGGCGCTTTCATGCGCGGGTACCCCTCACTCTCCTAATCTAATGGATTCAAGGGTTTGGCAGAGACTTCGGGTAACAAGGGAGGCTGTGCCATCAAATCTACTTGGCTCCTGAGTTTGGAATAATGAGTATCAACGAATAATCAGGGACACTAGACCCATCTCCAGAAATATAGATCACAAAGTGTTCACTACGTACGTTTGGATAGTAAGAATTTGGAGAGGGAGAATTCAGGTCAATGAGAAAACCTGTAAATAAAGGTGGCAGGGGTTCCAGAGGCCGGGGCTGATGACCAAATGACAGTGGGAGCTGAGCCTTGAAGGATGGCCACAAACTGGCAACACAGAGTGAGAACAATCTATGCGAGTGGGGGCAGGGAAGGGAATTCCCAGGAGAGAGAACAGCATTTGGAAAGGCCCATTGGCCAAAGAGCTCACGACTGGTCTGAGGAATGGATGAAAAGCTAGGGTGGCTGGCCCAAATCACAGCTTACATTAAGGATTTGGGTCTTTACCCTGGCAGAAACCACTGGGAGATTTTAAGCAAAGGCGTGAGGCAGTCAGACCTGTGTATAAAGGATCACTCCAGCTTGTGGGTAGACAAGGGACTAGAGAAGGCAAGAAGGAACAGGGGACCCCCTCAGACACAGCAGTGGAGGATGGACACCATTTTCAAAGACTATAGGAAGGAAGGAGCAGGGACTAAACCTTGTGATCAAAATCCCATCTGGGCCTACTCAGCATATGACCCACACACAGTCACTGGTGTCTCCAAGAATGACCCAACCGTAAGCCATTTAGATATTGTGATGCTGGTCACAAACCTTAAGAAAAGAAGGAAATGAAGCACAGCAGCTAATACCAACCTTTCCTCGAGTGTTCCTCACTCAACAAGGGGCCAGAATGGGATTGAAGGGGAAATTTATGGGGAACCCCTTTTCCAACCACAGAATACTTCACTTAAATCGCTGTGTTATGTCTGAAAGTCGGCTGTTTGCAGAGGACAGCAAAAATTTTCACATTTTCACAACTTTTAGAAGAATTCAAGTTCCTTACTCCAAAAAAATAGTACAACACAACTTTTGGCTTGAAAGGGATTACCCCAGTCTCTACCTGGATCACTTCACCATCCAGCTGGAAAACTGAGTTCCAGGAAGATGGAGGGATAGTGTCTCAACCCAACTGTTTTTTTTTATTATTATTTTTAATGTTTATTTATTTTTGAGAGACAGAGAGAGATGGCATGAATGGGAGAGGGCAGAGAGAGAGAGAGAGAGAGAGAGAGACCCAGAATCTGAAGCAGGCTCCAGGCTCTGAGCTGTCAGCACAGAGCCTGACACAGGGCTCGAACTCATGAGCTGTGAGATCATGATCTGAGCTGAAGTCGGACGCTCAGCCAACTGAGCCACCCAGGCACCCCTCAACCCAACTGGTTTTAAAGGAATCTACTTTTTTCCTGCAGCACACAGATTACTTTGGGTTAGCTTAAGTGGCATTAAATAATGTAGAAGAGACTTTTCCTCCTATCCTATTGCTGAGGAAATCTACACATTTTAGTGATTTATGTTTAACCAAGCAGATTAAATAAAAATACTGCAGTATTTTATGAAGGTGTTCTGGGGTTTAATAACCTACATGGTGGAATCATGAAATTGTCAGAACAAAAAGAAATAGCTAGGGCATGTTTTGGGGTGGTAGAAATATTCTATATTTGAAGGTAAGGGGTATAGATCTCCTGGATGTATACAAAAACACTGAAGATCTGTCCATTTCCATGTATGAAATTATATCCCAATTAAAAAAAAAAAAAAGGACACCTACGATCTCAGATTCCTTGTTCTACTGCTTGGAGTAAAGGACTCCTGACCCCAGTCTAAGAGAAGGCATTAGGTAAGTGTGTTTTATATCTACCCCATCATTCCCATATTTATATGTGGAAAATTAGGAATTATTAGATATGGAATCTTTAAAGATACTTATGATACCATGTGCTTTAGAGCCTTTTTTAGAGCAGATATGTGAGTAAATTTAGTCCAGTTCAAATTAGAATGTTAGTATAACCATCATCTTAATTTCTTTAAAAGTATACAAATAAGTCTTACAAATTATAAAATAACCCCATTTAGTTCTTAGAATTGAATAACTACCTTCCAGGAAATGCAAATTGAAAAATATCATCGATGAGTTACTAATTTCTAGTGGCAATTCACACCAAATTACAATTTATTGAAATGACCAATTCAAGGTTTATTTTTAAACTGCTGACACATATGTTAAGTTTCAGGTAATGGATGAAAGGCCATTTTTATTTTGGTTATAGGCAGGAGTCATAAGGAGTCAAATTTCTGCCCAGAATAGTTACTTAAACTGAATGATCTACCATTGTTGAAGGCCTTTAGGATTCGTTAACAGATGGTTTTATACACACACACACACACACACGCTGATAACTCAATTTCCTGGGGCTGCACTTTTGGTGGTAAAGACAGTTGTCATAGTCTCACTGCTGCAGTTTCAACCAAAAAGTTGGATGATCTTAATTCAAACTGGCCATGAGCAATAGTAATCTTGAGATACGAATCCATTTAAAACACCAATTTCAAAGTTTGGAAACTCTCTGGATATAAAATGAAACACTAATAACTAAGAATTGTCTCAGTGTGCAAGAGACCTCTTCCTCCCTCTTTAAAGTTCAAGGTATATTTTCGGTTTAACCTAGCTTCTCTTTTTTCATCATCTAACATTCTATTTTGATGTGTAGGGCCCTGGACTTCCTGTTACTACATCTTGATATTCTACTGCAAATCATGACTCATTCTTAAATCATAGAGAAACTCATCAAAATCCCAAATTTCACAGCACATATGAATTCAGTCTTTTAAGAGGTCAGCATTCTTAGGACATTACTTGGAGCCGCAGAGACAAAAACACTGAACAAGTCCATGTAGAAATTATGTCAATCCACTGTTGAGTCAACACATTTATTAGATCAATAAATATATGCTCTATGTGTAGTAATTTTGGTCTTGGTACTAGTTATGAAAATGTGTTACATGATATGTTAGGTAAAAATAAGTTATAAAACAGCAAGGATAGTGTGACTCCAATGAAAAGTTTTATGTATGTGTGCATGTACGTGGGTATGTGTCCATACACACACACACATTGTAGAAGACTGAAAAAAATATACACCAAAATGTCCACGGTGGGATTATGGGAGATGTTTATATTTTTCTTCATGGTTTTCTGACTCTTCCTAACGTAATTCACATTAACTATTTTTTAAAACAGAAGTAAAACCTCCTGACTTTTAGAAAATATTGTTACGCTAGTGTGATCTCAAATATACTATAAATCAATCTACAAAGACAAAGGGGGAATTATGGATAACCAGGACATAAAAAGCTCTTGCCGGAAACATACAGAAAAATCTGACAGGAGTGGGGTCCTTCATTCAAATGACCCGTGTTGCTCCCGTGTGTGTGTGTGTGTGTGTGTGTGTGTGTGTGTGTGTGTGTGTAGGTGCAGGCCCTCATGAAGGGGCAGAAGCCAGCTGCCTGCAGCCAGGGCACAGCCAGAATAGAGAACCCATTTCTTTTAAAGTTTAATGAGGAACCCCAGGTCTGGAGAACATGGAGATGGCTGAATCATTCCCTAGGACTGGAAAGGAGCAAAGCAGTATTAATTCATAGACAGTAATTCACCATCACCAAAAAAAAAAAAAAAAAAAGGACTCTACTCCAGGAAGTCACATCCTTGGACAATTTTCTGTTAGTGTTTTGGGTTTGTCAGTAGGTAATGTTCTATAACCATATTGGTTTTTTGAATTGGATAGGTATATAAAAATAATTGGGTAGCACAGAACACACAAAACCCAGTATCTGACAGCTAAGAAAGGAATATTTTAATTTATATGCACTGACTGGAAGGACTTTAAAACCGATTTCAGGAAAAGATGCAAGTTCCAAAAAGTTATTACAAATATAAATTTCAATATATGATCTCAGAGTTACATTTACTGTATATTACAGTTTTGAATTATTAATTTTTTTAAATAAGAAAAAGAGATCTTTAATAAATGTTTTAGGAAACTCCAAAATTCAAACGGGGCTGAAAAATCACTACTTTCCCTATCTGGGCTATTGCCATTCTGGTCCAAAAAGCATTAGTATCAAGTGAGCGAGGTTCAGAGATGGTCTAATTCAGCTCACAAAGGTAAACCATCACAATTCGTCACTTAAATGCCCTTCTATTACGTATTACTGACCAAAAAGACAGAAAGGGAGAGAAAATTCATGCACACTGTATTACATATGTGGCAGAAAAGTACAACTTATAACTTGTAAATGTCCTATCCATTGAATGGCTGCCTATAAAAGACTTATCATCATTAATGTAAATAAAGCTTCTCAATCTGGCCCCTACTGACATTTGGAGCTGGAAAATTACTTTGGGGGGCTGTTCTGTACTTTGCCAGATGTGTACCAGCATTCCTAATTCTTTACCCCACTAGATGCCAATAGCACCCCCTCTGGTTAAGACAACCAAAATGTCTCCAGATATTGCCGAATGTCACCAGGGGGAGAAAATTACTCCAGAAAGTCTGTTTATCCAGACTGGTTTGTAGTTTGCTCCAAGGGGCCTTTCTTGAGCCTTTGGAAAGCTTTTTTCCCCTTATCTATTTATTATAAGTTCTGTTATCCTACTCACAGCTTTCAATGCAACAATTTATTGAGCATCTACTCTGTGCCAGGCACCATATTAGGGACATCTGTACTTGTGTCCACTGACTCACACCCTAGTTGAGCTGTTTTCAGGACATGCTTTGTGACCATAAGAGAAACGCCAACACCTCAAAAACCCTCAAGAGTATGTCCCCAGCAACAGGTTCTTGTCAATAAGGCAACCCCACAGTTCCAACCGGGTTCCTTAAAATTCTTTACCCTTTTTAGCAACTCTACACATTTCCAACATTTAAAGGTTTAAAAAGGAAAAAAAAAAAGGCCAGAAGGCCTTTGCTATTTTGCTATATTTGGCACAGAAAGACCATCAGGGGGTTTTGCAGGCAGGATCATTACTGGAAACTCTAAAAACACTTATGGACAGTCTTCTTAACTGTCTGACCCACATGCCCTCCTAACACAATTTGTAATTTTATAATCCCCATAAATTGAAACCCATAACTGACCTATCCCAAATAAATGTGTGTCACAGACAGAGAAAAAGGGAGAGAGATCAGAGGGTATTTTGTTTGGCAATAAAGCAATAAGGCTCAGAAATCGATTTGAGTTCATTAATATATGCCTGGAACATGCTTAGTTTCTCATCTCCTCTGGCTCCCCACCTTCCACACCCCCTCCAACAAAGACATAAGCACAGAAGAGAGAGAATGGGTGTGTTTAACCTGCTTGGGCAATAGAAATTTTACACACACACACACACACACACACACACACACACCCTACACACAACTGGGAAAGAAAAACCTGTAAGTCTGAAATCCAAAATGGCCAAAGTGACTTCAAAGTTTCAAGATAGTGCCCTGAAAAGGTTGTTGGCCAGCTGCACCTCTAAGTAAATAAAGCCGTAACTTGTCTCCCTCTGCAGCACAGGGCTCCCCGGGCTGACAGTGGCTGCACAAAACCCCTCCTGTGCCGAGCAGCGGAAACTCCTAATGAGATTAGTTGGTGTGTGTGCAGACATTACTTAGCAATGACTAAAGGGGCTCTCTCTTCCTGCAGCAGCCAGTGGAAAATTCAGGGAACTTTTTCCCCCTGCAGCAGCAGAATCCCTTTAACCCTCTCCCCAGCCAACTTCCAAAAACAACTCAGCCTCCCCCAGCCCCCGTCGGGCTGGGGTGCTGGGGGTAGTTAAAGACCGGCCAGGGGCTTCCAAAAGCGGGAGGGTAGGAGGGGGCCGGCGGGGAAGGGGCGGGGGACCCCTCGAACACTACAAAGGAAACTGTAAAAGGCACAAATACATAAACCTGAGAAGGAGCAAACCAGTTTCTTTGTGAGCTCCTCTAGTGAGTCATTTTCAAGATGCTGTCTGCTGCCAGTTTCAAAGCGGAAGCGCATGGCAATTAGTCTTGCCGTTTCCAGACAAGCCAGAAACTCTCCCGACACTCGTTTTTTTTTTTTTTTTTCTAAAAAGCCCCTTTTGCAGTTTCTGAAATAACATTTCTTACTCCCACCCCCACCCGCCACCTAAATGCAGCTTGTCCTCACGAAGGTTCGGTTCAGAAAATATAACAAAACCGAGACCTCTTATTTTTCTTTAACTCTCCAAAATTTTAATTCCTCCTCCCGAAAGTTACAGTAGCATTACAGGCCAACATTCAGTTGCAAGCTGAAGAGCCCCTTCCTAAAGAGCTGGGGGCTCCAAGACCGTCTCCTGCCCCGAACCTCTGCCCAAACCGTGTCCAGTAAAGACTCCACTGGCTTTTAAAGGTCCACCTGGGCGTGCGCCTGGGGCGGTGACCCGGGCGGGGGTCACCTGCCGAACGAGAATGGAAGCGACCCCCAGCCCCACGCCTTCGCTCCCCACGCCCTCCGCTTCCCCCTCTCCCCGAATCGGAGCGTCGGTGCCCACTGCCACCCCAGGGGAATGCCAGCCCCGGCTGGAAGGTCGGCGGTGGTCCAGCCTCCAGGCACGCAGCCCGTCCCGCCGCCGTTCCTCCCAGGGACCCCAAGTCTCCACGTCCCCTCCTCCCCCCCCCCCCCGCCCCGCGCGCCCCCTCCACCGAGCTGCAGCGCAGCCCCAGGGCAGGGTGCCGCCGGCGCGGGGTCGGACGCGGCGCGGAGCTCCCGCCGGGCGGGCGGCGCGGGCGCAGGAGCATCCCCCTCGGCGCCCCCTTCCCAGGCCCGCAGCCCACCCCGCGGCGCCCACCAGCCCCACCCCCACCAAGCCAAAGAAAAGAAAGAAAAAGCACCCCCGACGAAACTTTGCAACTGTCCGAGCAACAGGCAGAAACCCCTGCTACCTACCCAGATGTGGGGGAGCTTTCAAGATCCTTCTTCGGGGGAATTTCTAGGAGGAACCGGGCGAAAGCCCCCGACTTTCCATGCTGACAGGCGTCTGCAGACGGTCTGTTGCTCTTGTAATGAGATCCTGATTTTTCCCCCTTTTTTTTTCTTTCTCTCGCTCCTCTTTTTTTTTTTTTTTTTTTTTCCTCTGGTGTGTGTGTGAGAGCAGGAAGTTGGAGCAGTCAGGCCGAGCCGGCTCACTTCCTTTACTGCATTATTCCCCAGGCGGTGTGCAGTCTGTGTAAACAGGCTTTTCCGCCCCGCGCCGCGCGCCCCGGCCGCGGCTGTGCGCCGGGGCTGGCCGCCGAGGCCCGCGCATACTCCGCCGCCTGCGCCCCGCGCGCTCGCCCCGCACCGCGCCGCGCCCCCGCCCGCCGCGCGCCCCGCTTCCTGCTCGGCCACCCCAGGGGAGGAGCCTCCGGACCCTCTGTGACTCCGGGCGGCCGCAGCCCCTCCCCGAGGCCGGGGACTGCTTGGCCAGAAACCCAGAGAAGCGGCCCCCCGGCGCGCGGGTGGGGACCCCCGGCTGCGGTGGACCCGGGGATCCCTCCTTTCCCCTGAGCGGGGAGGGGGGGGTGGGTCTCTGCGCTGAGCACTGCAGTGGGGTCGTGTCTTGCCCAGTTGGCCTGGGCTGGAAGGCCCAAAGCGAGGAGGCCTCTAGACTTGGCTGTTTTCTGTTAGCTGGGATGGCTGAGTTGTGGGGCAGTGGGGCACGGGGAGTGGGGTGCAGAGTTGGGTGGCTTTGGGCAAAGGGCTGCTTTTATCGTGGGTGGGGACGTGATTGCTTAGGAGGAGATGTTTTGATGTCCAGAAAAGGAGGCACGGTTTCTGTCTAGGGATGGACACAGTTTCTGTCTAGAGTTTAAAAAAAAAAAAAAAAAAAAAAGCCAGAGCTCAGAGTAGGGGGCCCACTTTGGGGAAAAGAATAAGGAGCCATAAATTGGAAGCCAGGATTTGTCAGGAAGAGACCTTTCTGGCCGTTTACTATGGCCTACCACAGGCCCAACCTTCCCTGCCCTGCAAAGGAGCTCCGGAGGGAAAGGAGCAGCCACCAAGGGGGCCCGAGTGACTGAGGCTTCAGAAGGAGGCTCTGTGGTCGCCAGACAGGACTACACGCCACAGGATCTGTCAAGGACCGCCCACCCAGAGGACTCAGGCCAGGCTGTCCCTGGAGAATTTGACCATTGCCCTGAGACTGCTCTTAGGAGGAGGGGGTCTGTGAAAGGGTCCCTCGCCCCCAGCACTGTGCTCCACCCCAACTGCTCACCTTCCAGAAGCCCTCCATTTCTGTGCCTCCACCCCTTAGCAGGACAGCCGGATGGTTCTCAAACTTGAGTGTGTACCAGCATCCCGTGGGGAGCTGGGGCTGATAGACTATGGGCCACCTGGGTCTCACCTGCCAGAATTCCTGATTCAGTAGATCTGGGGCCGTTCTCAGCCCAGCTTCCTGTGAGAATCACCTGGGGAGTATTTTGAAAAACTACTGGTCTCTATACACAACCAAAACCAATCAAGTCAGATTCCCTAGGGACAGGGCGTGAGTCCTCTCAAAAGGAACACACACTAAGAGTTCCTCCACTTGGTTTCTTATTTTTGCAGTCTTTTCTAAAGACTATTTGTTTGTGAATCTCTCACTTCTGTCTACTAACTATGGGCTTCTAAAGGGCAGGCATTGTATTTTACTCAAGTGGGTACCAGCTCTCAACCCCTAAGTGCCTGTCAGAGCACCTGAGTCCATTCCAAAGCGTTTGCTTCCTGGCTGGTATGGATAGTTCAGAGAGGTGAGACATGGCCCACCAGGTCTCTGAGAAGGGTGGGAAAACGTGAGGATAGGGCAAGCTAAGAGGGCACAAAAGCAGGAGAAGGAATGGGGAGGAGAGCTGTTTATCAGCCCCTGATTTTCTACAGCTAATTTTCCACCTTAGGGATTATTATAATCCCTAGTTGGCTTCTCTTGTCACTCAGGAGAGTTCACTCCATGTCCCCGTGTGATCCAGCAATCTGTGGACTGGGAGAATGTAAACTTATTTTATTATACTTCTCAGGGAGGAAAAAAATCACTCACACACAATTGAGAACACCACATCGCTTTATTTTAAAAAGTATAAGCCAAAGCCAAACATAAGTATATTTGAAGCCGGTAGCTTTCATGATTTTTATTGTATTTTTTTTTCACAGTAAATCTTTGGAGAATCCTAGTATGTATGAGAGAAAAGGTGTACATGCTTTCATCAGGCAGTTTGATTGTTCCGAAGAAATGCATCCCTGTTTCAAGTACACATGAAACATGGACGGCCCTAGGGTTTCTCAGGCCAAATGAAGACCTCTGAAGTTTTTCTGGTGTTTTAGATTCTCCACACCACTACTCCCAGCTCTCCATATGAATGAGTAATTCAGAGCTGACTCTGCTCTTCCTCAAGGCACAGGGAATAACTTTTACTTTTATGTGTTTCCAGGTTCTGTCCTTAGCATTCTAAGGGAAAACTGCTGTTACTTGGACTGCTATCACAAATACCATAGACTGGGTGACTTAAGTGATGGACATTTATTTCTCATCATTCTGGTGGGTGGGAAGTCCAAGATCAAGGTGCCAGCAGATGTGGTTCTAGGTGAGAACGCTCTGCCTAGCATGGACCCCATATAGCCTTTTCTCAGTAGACACATGTGGGGAGAGAGAGAGGAGGGAAACTCTCTGGTGTCTCTTTTCATGAGGACACTAATGAGGGAGCTCCACCCTCATGACTTCATCTCAAGCTAATTACTTCCCAAAGCCCCCACCTCCTAATACCACCACATTGGGGGTTAGGGCCTCGATGTTAATTTTTGGGAGATACATACTTTAAGTCCAAAACAACTGCTATTTGTTTTCCATGCTTCCTGCCCACTATCAAAAAGTAGCCAAGAAGTGTGGCATTTAGTGTCATATGATCCACACTCTTCTTTCTATGCTTTTCTTGCAAAACAAACAGGAGTTAAGACTAGATGGGTTATGAGTAAGATTTCTGTAATTTCTTTGGGACCCCTTTTGAGCAGGTAATGAGGCCCAGAATCATTAATTTCTGCTGGCCAAGAAAGTGTTAGTCTCTCTCAGCTTTGATGAGAAGAGCTGAGATCTCAACAGAGATGGGAGTTAGTCAGCATAATGTGTTGGAGGGTGCTGAGGCTGGATGGAGGAGGGTCAGCCCAACTAAACCCTATGGATAAAAAGTGGAGGAGGGCTGGGTTTCCAGAAGAAAATAAAAACCCTCATTCCAAAAGAAGGGATGTATTAGTCAGCTTTTGCTGGGATAATACAGTGTAACAAAAAAACTCCAACCCTCAGTGAGTTGGGTCTGGTTAGCTGGGTTCTGGTCTGCTTCACCTATCTTTTCCTTTTGGGACCTAGGCTGAAGGAATGTGTTCGACTTGAGATATATGGTTCCCTAGGAAGCCAGGAGGTCAAGAGAGATGAGTAGAGACACATGAGGTCTCTTAAAACCTCTGCTTAGGACTCTCACACCCTCACTTTCACTCACAATCCATTGGGGAAAGCAAGTCATATGGCCAAGTCTGAAGTCAGTGGGACTAGGGGAAGGACAAGGAGGGAAGGGAGAATTCTAAACAAGTAATACAATCTACCACAAGAAAAAAATGGATGCTGGATATACAAAAATAGCAAATCTGTCAGGTCCTTCATAATTTAACATTTCACAATGTATAACAGAATGGGATGCGATGAAAAGTAAAAAAAAAATACAGATGGATGAGGAAGCATAATTAGATAGGGCAAGAGATGAAAATGAGTTTTAGAATATATCAACTAAAATATTCTAGAATGTAGCAGAACAAATCATATATAAAACTTATGAATTGATGGTATTAAACATGAATTAATAAATTTTGGAAGATGGGGCGCCTGGGTGGCGCAGTCGGTTAAGCGTCCGACTTCAGCCAGGTCACGATCTCGCGGTCCGTGAGTTCGAGCCCCGCGTCAGGCTCTGGGCTGATGGCTCAGAGCCTGGAGCCTGTTTCCGATTCTGTGTCTCCCTCTCTCTCTGCCCCTCGCCCGTTCATGCTCTGTCTCTCTCTGTCCCAAAAATAAATAAACGCTGAAAAAAAAAATTAAAAAAAAAAAAAAAATTTTGGAAGAGACTCAAAAGTGGGTTGCCATCACTACTTTGAAGACTGCGTCTATAATGGAGGGATATTTAGGGGCTGGGAATGGAGAACCAAAGCCCGATGGAAAGGCAGCCTATTTGGGTGGAAAGTATACATTTGGAATCAGGAATTTGGGGATCCAGTCCCATACCTGACTTGTTCTAGCTATGGGACTTGACTAAGTCACTCACCGTCTTTGAGCCTGCGTGAGCGTCAGTTTTTACTGATTTTTACAGTGAATGCCAATTTTACATTAAAACAACATGTGTTATAGACTAGGATTCAAAGACATTCATGAACTTCATTTGAAAGAGTACTTAAAAGAATTTTATAGACTTGTAGGCAGACTCCTGTGGGAGTCTGCTTTCCTCCTTTTGTGTTGTTAGAGGTCTTTCAATGGGGACATTTGAGAAGCATTGTTCAGACCATCTTTTTTGCCCTCGGACTGGCCACCCATTGGCAAGAGTTTGGCAAATGACAGCCAACAGGGCCTGCTGCCTGTTTCTGTATGCCTTTCAAGTGAAGAAGAATTGACTTCTTTTAAGAGTTTTTAATTGTGGTAAAAAAAAAAAAAAAACATAAAATGTGCCATTTTTTTTTTCTCTTCTGAAATGGTACATGCCACTTCCACTAATATTTCATTGGTCAAAGAAAGTCATCTGGCCAAGCTTAACATCAACGATGTGGGAACTGTAATGCTCCTACAGGGAAAGCCTGGTAAGGAGGAGCTAGTAGGAAACAATGATGAATGTTTTCACATTAATATAATATATCCAAGAATTATTCAATGCTACAAGTTTTTATTCAGTCACTCTTGCATTCTCACACTTATTTAATTCTTCCTACACTCCTTTAAAACTCCAAAACTTCCTATCCCATCCTACTCCCTGTTGATGACCTTGCAATCCCATTTCACTGGAAAAAAAAATCAAAACAATCAGAAGAGAAATCCCACATGATCTCCCTACCTGTCTACCTGCTTTTGTAGCCATATATGCTACCTTCCCTTGGATTCACTTTCCATGTTCCTACTTAGGGCTGACCCTTCATTTGTCTACTCCATCAGATTGCCTCCATCTACTCAAACTCATTGCCCCAGCTACTCTTTAATCACTTCCACATTGTCAGTTTCTACTCTGTACTGGACTATTCCCAACAGCATGCCAGCATGTTGTAATTTTTCCAATCTTAAAAAAAAAAATACACAACACCTTGACCACATTCCCTCTCATGATACACCTCTATTTTTAGTTCTCATCTTTGAAAGGGTGGTTTATGCATGCGGTCACTATGTTCTCCCTTCTAATTCTCTCCTGAACCCACTACTCTATCAATGCCTCAGTGACCTCAGTGTCGTTAAGCCAATAGTCAGTTTTCAGTCCTCATCTTCCTTGACCCATCAGCAACCTGGAAATTTCTCCACATGCCATTTATAAATGTACACATACCTGGTTTTCATTCTCTCTGACCACTGCTTCTCAGTGTTTTTTGTGTTCTCCTTGCCATTTCCCTGATTCCTCCATGGCGGAGAACTTTAGGAAGCAATAATGGATTTTCTTTTCTCTGTCTCATACTCTCTCCCTTGGTAAGTTCATCCAGTCTTATGATTTTAAGCACATTCTACTCATTGTTCTCTCTCAAATTTATAACTTATGCTTGGACCCCTCCCATTAATTCCATACTTGTAAATCCCATGCGTATTTTACATCACCAAGTGGATCTCTGATAAGCATTTTTATTTTTTTTTTTATTTTTTTTAAATTTTTTTTTTCAACGTTTATTTATTTTTGGGACAGAGAGAGACAGAGCATGAACGGGGGAGGGGAAGAGAGAGAGGGAGACACAGAATCGGAAACAGGCTCCAGGCTCTGAGCCATCAGCCCAGAGCCCGATGCGGGGCTCGAACTCACGGACCGCGAGATCGTGACCTGGCTGAAGTCGGACGCTTAACCGACTGCGCCACCCAGGCGCCCCTCTGATAAGCATTTTTAATGTAATATGTCCTAAAATCATCTCAAACCTCCCCCAAACAGCTCCTCTTATAGACTTTCTCATCTTAGTAAGTGGCACTTCTATTCATCTGTGTGTCCCAGCCAAAAACCTGGCACCTATTCATGATTCTCCTCTTTCTTTCCTTTAGAATACCTGTCTGACCCACCCACAAATTCTGCTAGCTCTACCCTCAACATATATTGTAAAAAATTGATCACTTCTTTCAAGTACACAGTGCAATTCAGTGTGTTCCTGTTGTTATGCAACCAATTTCTAAAACTTTTTCATCTTGCAAAACTGAAGCCGTAGATCGATTGAACACAGCTTCCCACTCTCCCTTACCCCATCCCTTGGCAACCATCATTCTACTTTTCTATGAATTTGACTACTTTAGATATCTCATGTAAATGGAGTCATACAGTGTTTATTTCTTCATGACTGGCTGATTTCACATGGCACAATGTCCTCAATATTCAGGCATTTGTATCACGTGACAGGACTTCTTTCCTTTTCAAGGCTGAATAATATTCCATTGCATGTCGATACCACTTTTTTTGTAAAAAACCATGCATCTGTTGATTGATATTTGGTTGCTTCCACCACTTGGCTATCATGAATAATAAGAATTTACCTTTTTAAACTGTTGAAAACAAATCAAAGGAAGAATAATATGTTATAGCACGTAAAATTATATGAAATTCACATTTCAGTGTCTATAAACAGAGTTTTATTGGAACATAGCCACGCTCATTCACTTACATGTTGTTTAATGCTGCTTTTGCACTGCAATGGCATAGTTGAATAGTTGTGACAGAGACTGTGTGGTCTATCAAGCTGAAAATATTTACTTTCTGACTCCTTACCAGAAGAGTTTGTCAACCCCTGGCATAGGGCATCTGAGACAAATGAGATTCTGCTGTTTTGGTTTTTGGTTTGGTTTTAACTGCATTTTCTTCCATGTTCCAGAGAAAGCCCTTCCTTGGCACATGGGTAAAAATCTTAGTGCCTTTAACACACTTCACATCCAGGAACTTCATATTCAGAGGAAACCAAGTTGCTGTGCTTCATTTAATTCCTCTTATTTGGTCTTCTGACAAGGTGGAAAATACGGTCCCAGCATCTGAGACAGCCTTTCAGGCCCTTCTCTCGTCTCTGACCAGATCTACGCCTTTGTTCCTGATGATTCCCAGCCCTGGTTACACATCAGAACCAACGTACCAGGGCCTCAGCCCTGAGAGTCTGAGGTTGAGCCTAGGAATCTGTGTTTCTCCACCCAGACAACCTCTTTCCTCATGAAACCTTTATAAATGTCTTCTTCATCCTTTGGAGTCAGCTCAGACCCCATTTCCTCTGAGAAGTCTTCCAAGATCCACCAGATGAAGTACAAGGCCATTTCTCCTGAACCCCCAGAGCATAGTGTTATGACTTAGCATTATTTATATGACTTGTTACTCTGCGCCCCCCCCCCCATTCCATCTCTGTATCACCAATGCCTGCCCCAAAATGCTAATTTGTTGCTGTGGAATCAATCAATTCATCAATAATACCTTTTTGGTTGGATTGTTCAGCGTATTGTTAATACAAGGAATGATATACCACAAAAGATTGTGAGTGATGTTGGACAGTACTGACTGAGATGTGAACAATCACCGGGAGGAAGACAACTGACGACTCTCACAGGGCATTAAAACTGATTCCCAGCCTCAGATCTTTTAATTTCAAAACTCATTGAAATCCATTAACACTGCAACCTCCATATCCACCCCAAGTTTACGTTGCATCAGTAGAGGGGAAGGGAGAATAAAATACAGTGTTAGGGTGTCACAACTCCACCAACTGTGAGTCACTGCTGTAATTTCCAGGATGAGTGAAGCGGAGACACTGTGCTGAGCTGCTGGTCAAAATCACTTCCTTCATTGTAGAGATGTGGCGTCCAGAAAGATGCAAATGGTCTTGGGCCTTTTCTCTTTCAGTGATGCCCAGAGTTCCGGTGTAAACAACTGCTTTGGATTTTAAATGTGTAGATCGAGAAAAAGAGGGTTATTTCAATCTCTTGTTTTGATCCTACGGGTTGCATACGACTTTGTAGGAACCTGCAATCCTTCTTTTTCAGGCAGCATCAGACAGAGGAAGCCCAGGAGATACCTGGTGGGTGGGTAGGACGTCATGCTGTGCATTAATGGCAAAGATGGGTAAGCGGCTATTTAGGGGGTTTCAAAACTAACTCCTTAATGGTAGAAAAAGCTAAGGGACCGGAGGTTGATTATCACCTTTTAAAAATCCCTGAAATTCAAAAGAGAATAGTAATTTGAGAGCAGGAAAGGAAGGCCAGGGGCCACAACTAGGCTTGCCAGAGATAATAGTAGAGTAGGAGTCTTCAGAGCAAGTAAAACTCCAGGGCCAACCACAATGATTCAATCCCTTCTCAAGGGTCTATTTGCATGGGTTGATAGGCTTTGTCTGGGGAGGCTGGAGCCAAGTGAGAGATTTGACACAAAATCAGAATAAATGAAGTTGTTTCACCTGGAATTTCAGGATATTCTGAAATGGGGAGAGGGCGTTTTCCCCACATTGGCTCTGAACTTCGTACTCCTTGCAATCAAGAGGAAGCCCCCAAACAAGGAAGTCAGATAACTCATGCCCCTAAGACACAGGGGGACACCTTTATTCCCTCATGTTTCTGTCTGGGAGAATCTCTAGTAGGAAAGACAGAGAGAAGGTCTCTGACTGGCAAGTGTAGGAGAAGAAACTTCAATGTTTGGCCCAGCTCCTTCCTTCTTCCTCTTTGGATCCAGCTTGTCTGGAGAAGATACAGTCTCTGTTCTCCACACCGGGCGATGCTTCCAGTTTTCCAGCTTGGCCCAGGTAGGTAAGTTTAATCTGGGAATGAAACTACATCTAGCCAACTGTGCTCATCGATGGAAGGTTCATCCTTCACTTTAGCTTTTGTAGTAAGACTATCATTTGGATCTCTATCCATCTGGCTCCTGTGCCTCTATCAGTTGGTTCTGAGATGGGACAGGAAAGAGAGGTGTTATTTATTGGGCTGGGGGTCTACCCAGCCAGCTCATGCTAGACACCGCTCTTGGAATTCCAAGCAATAACTCGAGAATACTGTGTTTGCAGGGGAGAGGGGCACAGTACTGAGTTCCCACAGGAGCAGGCAGAGGTTAGACAATGTCACAAACGAGGCATCCCTGGTCACAGGGCCTCACGTGTACCCACAAGTTGATGAGGCTACGAAGTAACCCAGAGATGGAAGAGAAGAAAAACACTATTCTGCAGGCTGCTGTCAGGAACCAGGCACCGTGGTTTGTAGGTAAGGGAAGCTGGGTGATGTTGTGCTATTGAATTAGCTTTAAACTAACTTCTGTAGGGCTCTGTGAGCGCTCTAAGGACAGACGCTAGGGTGACATGAAGGGGAGTAGCATCTTCTCCCTGGAAAATGTCAGTAAAAACTCTTACAAAGGGGTGAGACTTGATAATATTACATTCAGCCTCCTTCATCTCCATAGCAATGTATATT
Organism: Lynx canadensis; assembly: GCF_007474595.2. Classification (NCBI taxonomy): domain Eukaryota; kingdom Metazoa; phylum Chordata; class Mammalia; order Carnivora; family Felidae; genus Lynx; species Lynx canadensis. The sequence goes on along the minus strand of NC_044309.1, from coordinate 116,747,513 downwards.
TGTTGAATAAATACCATGGATACTCAAGGAGGAAAAATTATTATTAGAAAATGTATATAATGCCTCAGTCCAAAAAGTGCCATTGAGAAGATGAACTCAGTCGGCCCTAATAGCATGAATCCTGTTTTATATTTGATACAACCTGAGGAGTAGAGATATTAAGTGATTAATGAGTTCAAGGTCACATAGTAAATGACAGACTGCAATTAAAATCCAGATTTTCTGACCAAAATATAAATCCTTTCCACTAATCTTTGCTGTGTTACAACAGAGGACCACGGGACCTAAAGAAAAAAAGGCCAAGAAGGAGAGGTGGGGAAACCACTGGCAGGTCAGGTCCTACCACTAACAAATCTTCCTGCATTTCTTAGTTTCAGCCTCTGCGCCTGGAAAACGGTGAGCAAGGGCATTGGACCAGAAAGTGTCTAAGACTCTGACATGCTATGAAGGTCCTGGATGGTTCTCCGTGTTAGCTCACCTATCTCAGTAATTCAAAGCAATTCTGACTTAGGAAGCCGGTGCCCAGAATCTGCTCAGTGGAAGGTGGGGCATTCAGTCTGTTACCTAGAGCAGCAGATTGAAAACTTTAACCAACCTACAGCAGGAAATTAAGTTTACGTCTAAACCCAACGCACATGTACATGGACTTGAAACAGGTTTCAGAAAACAGTTTTTCTTCTTAACTTCTTTTTTAACATTTACCCTATGGTACCTTATGACATTTTCTATCCTATTTATTTGTTTGGAAGATGTTGGGGGCGCCTGGGTGGCGCAGTCGGTTGAGCGTCTGACTTCAGCCAGGTCACGATCTCGCGGTCCGTGAGTTCGAGCGCCGCGTCAGGCTCTGGGCTGATGGCTCAGAGCCTGGAGCCTGTTTCCGATTCTGTGTCTCCCTCTCTCTCTGCCCCTCGCCCGTTCATGCTCTGTCTCTCTCTGTCCCACAAATAAATAGACGTTGAAAAAAAAAAATTAAAAAAAAAAAAAAAAAAGGAAGATGTTGGTTAAAGCCCACCGATCTGATTTTATGACCCATGAATGGTATGAGACACACAGATTGGGAAGCTGAAAACTGAGAGGTGGGACAGAGCATGGGAAGACAGGATCACAGAAGCCAGAGAGAGCAACAAAGAGAATTGGCTATCATGCCAAGGGAGAGTACATGGCTGTGTGCGTATGAGCCGGCGTCCTGCTAAACATCCCTTCATGCTCTCACATCGTCAACTATCACACCAAGCGCTTTCCCACCTCTGCCGAGAAGGTATCTTCCCCAAATGCAATATTTAAAGGGTATTTTTGAGCGTCCTAGCTTGGTTTATCCCTGGCTTGACTTATCAGCTGGTCAGTCAACAAGTTTCTTGAGGAGCACTTCACCTGTGTACACAGCAGGCTGCTATACTTACCATGGGGGGAATGTGATATTTTAAGGGGGTGGCACATGACATGGTCAGGGGGTTGCCAGGTAAAGGCTGATTTAGGTAGTGGTCTATGGATGGCATCACCTTTGATGGTGTGAGCCTCCACCAAACCACGCTGCTGCTTCCTGTTTATCTGTTTAGGACAGATTTCTTGGTTTAGAAAGTGGGCCTAAACTTCTACACGTGGTCCTTTGGTCTTGGTCCTCACCACACAAGGCCTCATATTTAGCTCTGATATTATCACCAAATGATCTTATTTATGCAGTTACAGAGATAGCCTGACAGACTCCATACAAGGCATTCATTGCACATCTTTAAATTTCCATCCTGTTCTCCAAATACCCTGCTTAAAGTGCACTAATATTTTTGTGGGTCCATAATTTATATGCTGCTAGCACAGTAATAGTATATTGTGTTTTCTATGTAAAAAGCCACAGTTGGTTCAAGGCAAACAATGAAAATACACCACAAGTTTTATAACTGTCTTTTAGCATTTGTTCAGTTTGCAATATACTGAGAACCTCAAAAAATGGTCGTGGTCTATGCCTTTCTCAACTGTGAGAGGCCCACCCCCAAAATTTGGTGACACAATTTTCTTGGAACATTTGCAAGTGAATTCACTTATAAGAGAGAACATTCCTTTCTCAGAGTGGCTGATATGCTTACCTCTCCTGCCCAGAGGATCCTCCTAGGTAATGAGAAAGCCAAGTTAACATTTGAGAATTTGTTGCTTGGTGATCGATAATTAAAGTACTGTGAAACGAAGATATTATCATAGAGGGTACTCTCTGGAAACCAGAAAATGCTCATTCCCCAAATACATTGTCCCCAACTCTACATTCTGTTAGACAGTAAAGCCAAAGATGGCCTTTCTCTTTGTGCTCCATTCTTATTTCTAAGTTTATTTATTTATTTATTTGAGAGAGAGAGAGAGAGAGAAAGAGAGAGAGAGAGAGACAGCACGTGTCAGTGCATGCATGGACACATAAGTGGGAAAGGGTCAACATAAGTGGGAAAGGGTCAGAGAGAGAGGGAGAGAGAGAGAGAACCCCAAGCAAGCTCTGCACTCACAGTGCAAACCATGAGATCATGACCTGAGCTGAAACCAACAGTTGGATGCTCAACCAACTGAGCCATCCCGGTGCCCCATCTTTGTGCTCCATGTGCTTTCTTCAGACATTAAACTTCAGTCAAATAGCTGTTCCAGGAGACCATGATGATATCTGTTTTCTTCCCATCACATGTAGATTTAATTTGTTTAGTTTAATTTTCCAAGAGAAAACTTACTGCCAAGCCTCAGGTTCAACCTCCCTGTAGGTACCACACACTCCCAATATGACACGGTACAAAAGAAAATAGACACCATACCTGACCTTGAGGATTTGCCATGCTAAAATGGTAGGTTAAACCAAGAAATCTGTCCTAAACAGATAAACTGGAAGCAGCTTTGGTGGTTTGGTGGAGGGACCCATGGATTCAACAGCCTAGGCTTTCTTCCCAGCCCTGTCTTGTGATTTTGGGGAAGACAGCCTCCCATCTTGAAAATGGTGGGCCTGAAGTGGGGCTGGTTCAGGAAACCTCTCATGACTGGAACCCATTCATTCATTCATCAGATATATATTAGTGCCTCCCATGTACCAGGGTGTGCCACAACTAAATGGCAAGATGAGTAAGATATGATTCCTGCCTTCAAGGGACTTCCAATCTACAGCCTCTAGCTCTAAAATTTCACACTTCAAAATACAATGATAATCAGAGAAATTTATTTGCACAGGGGCAGGTTGACCAGCTTAGTAAGGCCATGTGCTACATGGGAAGGGCTCCCATGGGATGAAATTTGGTCAAATTTGAGAAAGTGCCTTTATCCCTTGCAGTCTCCATTTTCTCTTCTACAGAATGGGCATAATAAGATCTACTTTGGAGCATTGGGAGGATTAGAGCTAAGATATAGAAGGTGACCCACACATGGTAAGCATTCCACACACCCCCTCTCCCAATTTCACTCTTGAACTTCAATGTCCATTCTCCATCCAAGCAGTCAGAATGATATTTTGATTGATCTTAAAAATATAAATTGTGTCATATCACTTAGAACACTCCCATGTGCCCACCCAGATGTGTAGGCTCCTGGTTCCACATATGGCAGCCTACAAAGATCCTGCATGATCTGGGAAGACAGGATCACCACTTTCCCCTCATCACTCCCACCAGGAGACCACAATCCTCCCCTCTGCTTTCTCAAAAAGATGAGTTTGCCTCAGGGCCTTTGCTCTTTTCATTTCCTGAAGAATTACTGGTTCTTCACCAATCAGATTTCAGCTCAAAGGTCAAAGAGGCCTTTTGTGGCCATACACCCCTCAGCCCAGTCACTTCTATCACATATTCCTGTTTAGTTTTTGTAACATCGGCCCCAAATTCTCTTATTTGCTTCCTTGTGTATTGTCTGCCCTACCTCCCTCAAGAATATAAATTCCCCAGAGGTAGATTCCTTGTTCTATTCACTATATCCCCAAAACAGAGGCAATGCCTGGCACTTAACAGGTGCTCAATAAGTATTTTTTGAATTTAAGTTGCTGTTTTAATGATTATCATTATCATCGATGGCTACAATTTATTTGAGTAAAGATTTCTCAGATAATGTCTGAACCTTGAGCCAGAAGAAGAAACTAATTTTATGCCTGAAGCACAAAGCTGAGGAGGACTAGTGGGAAAGTCAGGAAACTGGAAGGAAGGAGAGTGTGGGCCTAAAGGGGGCCTTTCAATGTAATAGAAAGAGTTCTGGATTTTAAGCTAAAACGTCTAAATACTAGGCCTAATTTAATCACAAGTAACCTCAACCCTCAACTCCTCACGCCTTAGTTTCCTCATATGTATAATAAAGGAAAGGTTGAACTAACTGGCCTTAAAATTTCCCCAGCTCTGTGCCTTGAGGAGAGGGCCACTTCTGTGGAAGCCCAGAAAAGCATTTGCATGAGATGCTACAGGAAAGCGGCCAAGAAGGCGGTGATGTGTGGGAGGCCCCTGCTGCACGCCCACTCAGACATACTCAGCCCTTCCCAGGGCTTGCTTCCCGGACAGGGCCTGGCACAGGGCAGCTGCTCACAAGGTATTGACTGAGTGAACGAGTGGAACCACAGAGAGGGGGAACTGACAGTTCAGTGACTCAGAAGGAAGGACCACTGAGTCACCGAGCCACTTCCTGTCTTGCTCAGTGCCTCCACGCCAAGTCCTAACAGGGTGGGAAAGCGGCAAAGGGTTTCAGCTCTAGCGGGTCCACGTGCAACAGTGCCACATTGGAGAAAGCCCTCAGGGTTAAGGGTGTGGGGCGCAGGGGAGGAAATAAAATAGTCACCTAACCTTTGTTTGAGTTGTGGGCAGCAGACCCTAACATACAACTAAAGTCATACAGCCTGATTCCTTTTTCAGAGCAATAAAGTCAGTTTCTAGAACGTCAGCTATAAAAGGGGCTGTATCAGCTATCTAGTCTTGTGTAACAAAGCACCACTTAGTTGATGAAAGCAATAGCCATTTTATTTGCTCACGGTTCTGTGGGTCAGTGATTTTGGCTGGGCTCAGCGGAGCGGTTCCGCCGGGCTCTTGCAGGGGCTTGCTCACCTGACCGTGTTCATCTGGTGACTTAACTGGGGAAGGATGGTCCAACATAGCTTCACTCAGTGTCTTCTGGTTGGTGTTGGCTTCTGGCTGAGCCTTTCTCTCCACGTGGTCTCATCCTCAAGGAGGCTAGCCTGGGCTTGTTCACGTCGCTGCAGCATCTTATCAGGAGGTTGGTAGCAGAAGCCGTAAGGCCTCTTACTGCTTAGACTCAAACATAATGTCACTTGTTCTGCATTTTATGAACGAGAGAAAGTCACAGGGCTAGCCCGGATTCAAGGGAAGGGGAAAAAGATGCTATCTCCTGTTAGGGGAATGATTACATTGCAAAGGAGAAAAACATATAGGGATGCAAGAAACTGTGGCCATCTCTGTCAACAACCTACTACAGAGGCCTCAAGGCTCATGCAGGGATCTCATCACACACACATAGGCTAAGTGACTTGGTCAAGTCCGGAGAGTTAGCGGCACATGCGGAATGGGAACCCGCACTTCAGTCCCAAGTTCCACACGTTGAAAGACCTCTTCCATCCGCAGCCTTATCTTCTTTACCCAAACCTTCTGACAGAGCCAGTCTTTGGGAGCACCGCACTTCTCAGTCTTCCTGCTTTGGATTTGCTGACCAATCCAGTGACAGATTTAGGAACAGAGTCCTGTTTCTAAGGCTACAGCTGTATTGGTTCTGTGGGCCTCCTTAATAGAAAAGGAGATTCCAGTCCATCTTCTGGTCCTTTGGGAGCCTATCAGGCTCCCAAGCCACAGGTAGATTTGGCAGCAAAATCCCATTTCACTGGGCTCTGTTATAGTCATTTAATAAAATAGCACTTTGTAGTTATAGTTTTTAAAGCAATATGCCCCTAGAATATATTGGAAAGGTAGTAAAGCAATCTTTTAGACACAACATGACTACCAAGAATTAGTTCACCAGAACAGCTTCTGAAAGTGAAGGCTGAGGGAATAATCATCATCATCTAATATTTATTGAGTTTTAACTACATCCAGGCACTGGCTCAGTATTTACACGTACCAGCTCATTAATTCTCATAACTACCATATGACATAGGTATTATTGCTATCCCTGTTCATAAAACTGCTCTTAAATGTCACCTTTGTGTCCAGTTGCCAAATCCAAGGTCTTATTTACAGCTTTTAGCCTTTTCAACTCTGCATAATTTGAAAATACTTATTCATTCATTCATCCACACAGTCATTCTACTGGGTGACAAGACCTGGTCTAAGTGTAGGTGGTAATTGCAGTAAACAAGTCAAAAACACTTCTTGTGCTCAGGGACCTTCCCGTCTAGTGAGGTGGATAGACATTGAATAAGCAGCAGCCTGCAGGATGCGTGTTGTAAAGAGGGAGCTGGGGAAGCCCTCTCAAAGGTGAGTCTTACTTCCCTTGGTTTCTAGGAGTTGAGACTCCAGATTCTACTTCCTTATTTCTCTGACCACTCCTTTGCTGGTTCCTTTTTCTCCATTCGTCCTTTAAACCTTGGCATTCTCCAGAGATTTGTCCTCGTAACTCTTCCTTCTCTAACCATTGGTGAACTCACCAGTCCTGCTTCAGCCATCACCCCTGCTCCACCCAGGGTTTGGATCTCACCTTCTTCTCTTCTGGTCCATATGCTTTCCCCTGGAGCTCATCTGCACTCTGTGGCTTCAACACCTGCTGAGGGTTCCCAAACTTGATCTCCAGTCCCCTCATATTTCCATCTCACTACAGGATGTTGTAATCCATACATCCAGAATCATGCCTTGGCCATTTATACCCCCTTGCCGATATTTTTAGTTCTGCCTTCAGCTACCCTTGCCTTTTCAGCCAGCTATAAACACCGTTCACCTTCCAGGGCACAGGGAACAGCCAGCTCCTCCAGGAAGTCTGCCCCACCCTCTTCAGATGGAACCAGTCATTTCTTCCTCTGACCTCTTTTCTTTCCCTACCCCGCCCTCCTCCCCTACCTGTCACCACCTTACAGAACGATTAGCTTTGTCTGGGTCGGCCTCTGCCACACCAAGTGCCCCCTGAAGACATGGACCACGTCTTGTTCATCAATACATGTCCCTATGTTTCACCACCCAGTAAACGTCCAAATACCATTTGTTGAGCTATTGAACTCAGTTTGGATCTAGAAAACTTTTACAATTCCCCAGTCGAAAGCCATGCCTTTTAATGAGACCACAAGGTGTCTTAGCATTTCTGTTAGGGTTAGCTCAGTGTGCCTGTGTCAGTCACAAGACTGTGGGCAAACTATCTATTTGCAGGCAACCCCCCCCCCATTTTTTCTTTTATCCATGAACACCCTCCAGTACCAAACATGTAATGAAAATGTTTGTGGCCCAGAGTCATTTCACTACCTTTGTCCATCCTTGGTCAAAGGTTCATTCATTACTTAACAAGTACTAATTGAGTGTTTTCTTTGTGCCAGGTATTCAAGGCACAAAGAAATTTAAATTCTAGTGAAGGCACATGGACAATAAACAAGCAAATAAATAAACAAGATAATATCAGATTGGTAAGTGCTGCAAAAGGAATAAATGGGGTGATAAGATACAGTGTAAGAGGGTGGGGGCCATTTTAGCAGGCATGATAGAAGGAATCAGGCACAAAGTTCCAGGAGGCGAACAGGAAGGGTAACAATCCCAACGCAGGAAAGAAAAAAAAAAGGGCATCTCTGAGAAGTTGAGAGGAATGTAGATGTGCATTGGGTGGAATGAACATGAGGAACAAGATGACATTGGCGAGGCAAGCAGAAGCCAGGTCAGGTGGAGTCCTGCAGGCATGGAGGGACTTCTGATTTTATTAAAAGCAAAATAAGGAGTTATTAAAGGATTTTATACACAGGAGAGACACAATCTGATTTATTTTGTAAAAATAGCTCTCTGAAAAGAAAGTACAGAGGGTGGAGTGAGAACAGAAAGACCAGTTCCAGGATTGTTTTAATGGTCCAGGCAAGTTCACTGGGGGCTTCGAGCAGGTGCTGGCTTCGGAAAGGGAGATGACGGCTCCCATGAGCACCTGCTCAATTCTGTCTGCTCTCACTACCATTCTGAACCATCAGCCCAGCCAGGGGAGCGACGCCACTGCACGCCCAGGGCCCAGGAGAAACCCATGTGTGGTGGGCAAGAAATACCCAGAGCTGGCCGGCCGCCCACATCCTCTCATCTCTCGCTGTCTCCTCGGCCCCTTTCCTTCTGGCTCAGCCCCACAAGAAGGAAAACTCTGCCTCTGTGTCAGCCCTTCAGAGGTCTGGAGAGACTGGCAGGGCACAGGAATGCCTGAAAGCTGAGGCGACTGCAGGATCCAGCAGGTGTGGGCAGCAGCCACAGTGGTCTCAGGTCCTACCGGCTGCCTTACTGTAGATCCCCATTCCATTTACCTGGGGCTGCTGTCCCTATCTTGATTTACCCTTAGACTATCCAAACGCTTCATTGTTGCCCTGACTGCTAAAACACAGTTCATGTTTTTCCCTGCAAAACAGAGAAGTGTTTTAAATTCATTAAACTGAGTTGAAGCGAACTAGCCAACTGTTAGGAGGAGCTCCAGTGTGCCCAGGGGCACTGGCCCCAGCCCACCTCTTCACCTGCTACCTCTTCACCCCCCGAGCGTGCACACTCCTGCAGTATACCAGCCTCCTTCTCCCCTCCTGGGACCTGGTGCTCTCCCCTGCTTACCTAACTTCTCCTTCAGGTCTCGGCTCTGATATCACTTCCTTCTAGAGGCTGTCCCTGAGGGCTGCCTGCCAGTCTGCGTTAGATGCCCTGATTAAATGCATTCAAAGCACTAGGCACTTTTTCTTCATAGGATTCACAGTAATTATAATGCAGCACTCTTACCCAGCAGAGTGGAAACATATGCACCACGGCTCAGGTGGTTTTTTTCAATGCTTAGCTTAAATTTTCATTTATTTATTTAATATATTTATTTGAAAGAGAGAGAGAGAGAGAGGGAGAGAGCAGGGGAGGAGCCGAGAGAGGAAAGGGAGAAAGAGAGAACCTTTAGCAGACTCCATACTCAGCATGGAGCCTGATGCGGGCCTGGATCTTATGACCCTGAGGGTGAGACCTGAGCCGAAATCAAGAGTCAAGCGCCTAACCCACTGAGCCACCCAGACGCCCCATAAGTATTTTATTTCTATAAGTGGTCTCATTTGCTCCCACTCATGCTGATGGTGGTAGTGGGGGTAGGGGGAAATCTTCAACTTGCCAGTGAACAGTAACAGCCTCTCCCAGTTTAAAATAATCTGTTTTCCCCAGGCAATTAATTCAAGGTTGCAAGTTGCTGGCCTTGGGCACTATCAAGACGCCTTGGGCTACCATTGCCTCCACGTCTGCAATCTGGGGGTCAGCTCCACCCTCCAGCCTTTGACTACAAGGCCACCTCTTAGTTTGCTGTAGCCGGCTCACAAGCTAGCATTCTCAGACGTCTTGGGAGTATGTCTTGAGGAACTTCTACATCCCCTACGTGCCACACACAGGACAGGAGGAAGTGGGGCGCAATCTCAGGCCCCCTTTCCACGGAAACACATCTGCCACCGTGCCGACTCCACTGTGGCTTCCCCATGGTTTATGGGGTGCCCAGAGAGAGAATTTCCTCTCATATCCAAGCGGAAGGCAGAGCCCAGTCTCCTGTGGTCTGACTCCCCTTCTGCTACCTGGACTATTCTGTATCCCTGCCGTGTGCTCAGGATGGAGAGACACAAGTCTTTCTCTTCCTCCGTTCTCCTGCTAGTGGAGTTGGGTCTTCCCTTTCCTTCCAGTCTTGTGGGACCCTGTGATCTGTGATGTGGTCTCTGAACAGATTATGTATGGCGGACGCCGAATGAAGCCCACGATGCAGGTTTGCCTCTTCATATGTAAAGGCAAGTTTTGGGAATTAACCACCACCTTCCCCCTGCCCGCCACGCCCCTTACACTTTTTCTTTCTCCCAGAGTTTGCCTTTTAGGATTACTTTCTTGCAGATTTAAAAAATCAAGTTTGACTCCCTAAAGCTGAGGAGTGACCTCTTTCTCCTACCTTGCTTCCAACCTCACAGAATCCATCCATTCCTGGGCGGGGGCCACACGGTTTTCAGGAAACAAAAAGCACCCGGCTTAATGTTTTGTTTTGTTTTGTTTTGTTTTAACTTCTTATTATAGTAATTTGTGTGAGTCTTTGCTGAAGGTGTATCTCTATAATCTCTTTTGCTCAGCGCTGTTTTCTTTGTGACGAACACACATACATGTGGTTAACATACACTTTGTCGCATGACTTAAGCCAAGGATTAAACTTTGTAATAATGATAAAATGTCAAAATTGTTAGGGACCATAGAGATCATTTAGTCCAATCCTTTTATTTCAGGAGAAGAAACCTAGGCCAGAGTGATTAAACATACTATTCAAAGTCACATCAATAATGGCAGGTGTGGATTTGAACCTCTGATTCTTCTGCCCCCAATTTATTACTGTTTCCCATTTCAGACAACCGCCTTTGCATGGGATTTCATTTGCCTATTTTGCCTAAACCCAAACTATGTAGTTTCATCGAGAACCAGTTGCCTTCATAGATTTGTTTATGGAGACAGAAATTGTCTCCTCATTTTTTTTTCATCTAGCCTATATAGATATGTCATTTTCAGAATGGAAATAGTTCACTTTTTCATGATTACCAAAATCATACCTTCTCACTGTAATAAAAAAAAAACTGTAAAGAAATCTTTACTTTGTGTTTCTAGCATTTAACATAGTGTTGGTAAGTGCTGAATTGATGTTGAATGAATATTAATGAAATAAAAAGTCATGCATAGTTGTGCTACCCAGAAATAATTATTCAGTGTATGTGCTCGCTATTTGTACACGTATAATAAAAACAGAATTAGATATTTATTTTTCTTTTACCAGGTTCCTTCAAAAGAACACATTGAAACATATTCAAATAACTTGTAGCCCATTCAAGGAGGTCACCTGGGGAGGTGATATTCTTATTTCAATAATGTTATTGTGCTAATACACTTATGGAGTTATCTTCCAAGGTTGTTGCTAATTATTTTATTCTCAGTGTGAACAAATATTAATCCTTCGATGGATTTTATTTGGAACAGGAATGGCACTTGAATGATGGTGGAAAAGGTGGGTGTTACTGTTTTGGATAAAAAGCAAGACATGAATATCAAAGAATGAGATTGACATTTGCTGGATGCATGCTTAGAAATTGCTTTGAAGATTGGCCCCCATAAGGAGTTCCAAAACGTTTCTTGCAGGGGCATCATAGGAAAAGATGCATATCTCCCAAGGGAACAACTTAGAAGGTAATGGTTTGCATCTGAATGTAAATATTCCAGTGAATGGGTTTTAAAGACAATTATATTGGTTTATGGTAATATTTTGTACAATTTCAGACTCAGAAAACTGAAAAGTGTAGTTGTAGCGAATTTTAAATTTAGCTTAATGAGATTGTTTTTTTTTTAATGTTTATTTATTTTTGAGAGACAGAGACAGAGCGTGAGTGGGAGAGGGGCAGAAAGAGAGGGAGACACAGAATCCCAAGCAGGCTGCAGGCTCTGTGCTGACAGCTCAGAGACCCAATGTGGGACTCAAACCCACGAACTGTGAGATCATGACCTGAGCTATAAAGTTGGATGTTTAACCAACTGAGCCACACAGCCGCCCTGATTTATTTTTTTAATTTTGTTTTTTTTTATTTTAGAGAGAGAGAGAATGCATGAGCGGAGGAGAGGGGCAAAGCGGCAGAGAGAGAAAGAGAGAGAGAGAGAGGGAAAGAGAGAGAGAGAGAGAGAGAGAGAGAGAGAGAGAGAGAGAGAGAGAGAATCTCAAGTAGGCTCCACACGCAACTCGGAGCCTGACACAGGGCTCAATCTCACAACCCTGGGATCATGACCTGAGCTGAAGTCAAGAGTCTGGTGCTCAACTGACTGAGCCACCCAGGGGTCCCTGTTTTGTTTTTAAGCAGGCATTTTTAGGTCTTCCATGATCTTGGCTGAAGGTGATCAAGGAGTTTCTTACCAATTGCAACAAGCTTTCTCTTGTAGCTGCTTTGAATTTGTTCCTTACTGCTTTGCTTTTCTTCTCAATGTCCACCTTTAATTTTATGATACTTCATAACAATTCACAAGAGAAGTGAGCCTGTCATATACGTCTGCACTTCCTAAGTTATAACGTGTTATTAGAGCAAAAATGTACCCCATTTTCACTTGAGGGGGCACAAGTGTCTACAGGAGCCAGGCAGGTCGTACACAAGTGTGAACAGAGTGTCTGTAGGATAACAGTGCCAACCTGATGACAAAGGTGAATAACTGGTGGCCTCGGTGTTGGAAGGCAATAGGAAATGGTGGGGGACTGGGAAAGTCAAAGAACACTTCTGCATGCAAAGGAGACCAACTTTTACCACAGGGGAGTGAACTCAAGGTTGTTAGAACTCCTGATCTTTGGTTTTGACAAGGTGGAGGTCTAGGTTTTTATCTTAGTTCTCTTGATTTTTAAATGTCGACAAATAGTTCAAACACGCCAGAGGGGCAGAGGAGCATAATGGTCAACAACTTGCATTACGGAGCCAGACTGCTTGGGTTCAACTTCCACCTCTGCAATTTTTTAATTAACTGTGCCACTTTAGGCAAGTTACTTAACTTCTCTGTGCCTTAGTTTCCTCATCTGTAAAATGAGGACAGTCATATAGTACCGATCTTGTAGGTTTGATGTGCAGATAAAGTGAGTTTATATATGTAAAATGTATATATGCCTGGCCTATAGTTAGTGCTACAGAAATGTTAGCTTTTATTATTTAAAATGAGAAGCCATTGTGTGGGCTAAATAAAACACATCTGCAGGCTGAATTCAGCCCATAGATTTCCAATTTGGGCACTGTGGTCTAGAAACAGGAAAGAAAGCTTTTGGTAATCTAAGGCAGTTTGTATAAAATTATAGTCACTATCTCAGCATACTCCAAAGTACACTAAGAGTTTAAAATAGGCTAGAAAAGTCAATCTGACCCTTGGTAACTCTCCAATTTTCTGATAAACACAGTGGTCACTCAGCTGATCTACAGGAGGTGGGGGGGGGGGGTTTCCATTTCACCTGTGCAGGGCTCTATAGGTATGGCAGGCTGAGTGGTTAACATATTGAAATAAATGAACAAATGAAATAAAAATCCATAAACAGACGCTCTCCTAGCTGACCCCATCCATGACTTGGCCAATCCAACTACCCCAGCTTCTGCCCCAGTGACTCCTTTCAGGCCCTGCTTCTGTTCCACGGCATCTGTTCTGGTTGGTTAGTGTTCTCTCCATACCGGTCGGTAAATATTCTGTTTGTCACCTCTGCACTTAGGTGCAGCAATGCCAAATAAATTGCAGATTCAACCATTAAAAGGTTTGTCTTCCTACAACCTGTTACTTAACCCTCTTTGAGCCTTAGTTTCCTTATCTGTAAAATGGGGATAACACTAGTAACTATCTCTTATTATGATAAATGAGAGAATCCATGTAAAGTGTTTTGCACAGTGCCTGAAATATGTCAACCCTCTCCATAAATACTAGCTCTCATTGGTATTAATTTGCATACCGTATCACCAGGTGAAGGTCATGTCTTGAATCTCTTAGAGCCTCAGGAAGGCTTAATCTAGTTCAGATGGGCTTGCTATTCAAGGCCTATAGATTTATAATTATATACAACTATATACAAAATTATATTTTATTTATTATTGTAGATTATTACAGAAGCATATAAACACATTAAAATAATTTGGACAATAAAAAAATGGGGGGAAATCTAACAACTCACCAGTCTAGAACATTAGCTTCTAAATAGCATATTTAAATAGGATTATGTAAGAAGAAATTTTCAAGTGAATCAAATACAATGTGACACCTCTCTGTCATTTGGCCAGACTAATAGCCCCCTGAGGGCAGGGTCATGTCCATCTTGGTTACCGCTACATCCCTGGCACCCGCAGAGAGCATGGCCATGATTGGCACTTAATTATTTATTGAATGAATGGGTGGCTCAGTCGATTGAGCATCTGACTCTTGATTTCTGCTCAGGTCATGGTCTTACGGTTTGTAGGATCCAGCCCTGCCTCGGGCAGTGTGCTGACAGTGCAGAGCCTGCTTGGGATTCTCTCTCTCCCTCTTTCTCTCTGTCAAAATAAAGAAATAAACGTAAAAAAATAATTATTTTATCAAATTAATGCACAAATGTTGAATGAATGAATGAATGAATGAATGAAAACGGGGGAGAAAGCAGGCACAGAACATTAGAGCACAGGGGAGCCCCAGGCTGGGTATTTGTTAACCAGGAGTTGACTGGCAGGTATCATGGATCAGAATTCAGTTTCTGGGAAGGTAGAGTGGGGAAGAAAGTGGGGAGTCCAGATCTAGGAGTATACACGGGGAAAGAACAAAACAGGATCTCAATGTTCAATGAGAAGCCCCAGCAATGAGGTGGAAGCTTGGAGCTGCGTGGTCCTGCTCAGCTGGTTGTTTTAGAGACCCCTAGCCCCACCCCTGCTCAGGCATCTGCTGGTCTTGGAGTGTGGTAGGTCTGATTCCATAGGCAGCTGCACCCCTACTGGGCCAGGTGGGAAACAAAGCACCCATAGATAGCTGGGTAGTCCCTCCCCAGGTTCATCATCCTCAGCGTAATTCCCCTGTTTGTTTCAGCTCCGTCTCATACCCAGCCTTTCCTCACTCCTGCTGCTACCCTTCAGTGGGAATTAAGGCTCCTTCAGTGGAGCCTATGGAGGACTTTAGGCTCAGGTCAGCTTGAGACCAAAAGATCCTTGTAATATGTCTCTCTGTGAGCTGATCCTGACTTACAGAAACCGGCCCTGCGTTGTTGACTTCTAGAGATGGGGAACTGTGTTTAGTATGTCGCCTTGTTCGGTGATATAACGGCTGGCATGCAGGGGCATGGCTGTGGTGGTTACTAAAACATTGAAATAAACTCAGCAATTGGAGGGTTAATACTGGGCACAGAGAGAAGGACCTCCAATAGAATGTCCAGCAAGTTCTCCAAGGGCTAATGCCTTGTTATGAAATGTATTGAAAATCACTGCTGACTGTTCTTAAAATGTAACCCAATCCTTGGCATATTATTATATAAATGAATGAGTGAATGAACGAATGAATGAATGAATGAAGGCAACAGTTGTTCCATAAATTTGTGTTGCATGAACGAGTTTTCTCTGTCAACTGTTTTTTGAAAAGGCACGTATCTCTCACATGCAGCAGAATGTCCTGAATACATCTTAATCAGCGTTTGAAACTAGTCTCAGAAGTCAAGGTCACCCTCTTACTTGTAACTGGGCTTTTATATAACACACTTCAATCACCCAACTGGGGCGACTGTCAGAAAAGCTTTCTATGGTAAGTAACACATCCAGAGCACAAGTCGTATTTTGCTTTACATACTTAAGTGAAGAATTGGTCCCTGGCTGAACATAATGGAAGTCATTTGTTCTGGAAAAAGCAATTCAGAAAAAGATATCACCTAAAAAGCTAGAGTAGTCTACTCAGAACTCTGTCCTCTGATGGGCTGTGAAAGATACTTGGGCTTAAGCGCTATTTTTCGAGGGGTAAGGAGTGTTTTAATTTCCCATAATGGCATCGTCTAGGAAGTCAGTTTATTCACGGTAACCATTTGCCCCTGCAATGTGTGATTGGCCCCATCTGAGAAGTAACGGATGCTCCTTTTAGTGCCTGGCAGTTAAAGCAGTTTGGAAGTGATTTCCACAATTCCTAGCCAAAGTTGAAGGGGTTTCAATCAGTGGGAAAAGTGGAAAGAAACTCCTTGCATTTCAGAGGTTGTCCTTGAGAAGACTCTCTCAAGCCTCCAATCAGGGATCTGGTAACATTTTTTCTATCATTCATCGTCACCCATCTCTGCAGCGAGAGGAGCCCGATTTTGGTCTCCTATATAAGGACCAGCAATAAGGGGAGGGGAGTCCCTCAAAGCCACTCTCTCTCTCTCTCTCTCTCTCTCTCTCTTTTTTATTTTAACCCCTTTCTTTCAGATTTAACCATGGAATTACTTCTCCCTGTTAGAACTGTAGTTTTCGTAACTCAGCCCTAATGCCAGAGTGCCATGTGGCCTCAGAATGGACAGCACACGTCCTTGTAGCAACTTCCTCGGAGCCCTGGAGGGTGGAGGAGAGAAGAGGGGTGGGGAGGGAAAATGCGAGCCCTCCCTGGAGTGGGGGTACAACTCTTCTCACATCCCTTATGAGTGAGCTTCTCCAGGCACATCTCTGGCCAAAACGGGGGAGCCAAACCCAAACCCTTGCCTTGTGGGAAGTGGAGATTTGGTCCCTTTCAGCTTTTGTTCAAAGTCTCCTATAAAAGGGAGCCGCCCTGTCCCACCCGGGACTTCAGGGAAGCTGTGCCCTCCCCAGAAATGACAAATGGAAAAGACAGAACAGACTCCAGCCAGGCCAGGATACAGTCTCTGGAAAGAGGTTGTTTTTGTCTCCAGTGCCATAGAAAACACATCCTCTTAACTTATTAAGTAGGGAAACAGCACGATCACACACGCTGGAGGTTACCAAGGTGAACAGAGTCCAAGATTAAAATCTGCCAGCCCAGTGGTGCATGGAAGCATGGAAGGCCCGAAGAGGAAATCTAGTTCACTGTTGGTAAATTTTTTTGGATGCTGTTTATGTTTGAACTTTTCTCTGTTTTCCTGTAGAAACTTCCGTACCCTCTTCCTGTGTCCCTACAAAAGGCCTGGACAATGCAGTCCCAGCACCGCTGTAGGACATGGGCAGGGCCCCACCTTCCTCCTTCCTGCAGGGATATCCTTTCCTATAGAAGAGGTAAGAATGTAAGGTTCATGTGAAAATGTTATTATATTCCTTATCTCAGTCATTTCGTGATTTGCTGTTTGGCGACAATAAGTCAGCCTGGCCACATTCACAATAGAGGTGGCCCCAGTTCCTAGTTTTGGCTCGTGCTGTTTTCTCAGCTGAAGAGGGCAAACGGCTGTTAAAAATGCTGCTTGTTTTCCAGGATCTTATCAAGAGTTCACGTCTAAGGCCAGAAAGAGAAGGGAGGGCTCCATTTTTTTTTCTCTCTCCTCATTGTTTCCAACTGATTTGGCAGGAAATGGGAGTCCTCTACCTGTCCCTCCTGGGAGTAAAATTGATTTGATTTCATTTTTCAGATGTATCCGTTACCACCAGGAGTTGGGGACATTTCTGCTCTCCCCAAAGCAAATGTGCCCTGCATTTACACAAATGACATCTTTCAAAATTGGAAACGAGTCAAATTTAAATGGGGAGCTTTGGGATTGGTGATTGCCATAAATTGCCTCAGAGAATCTCAGCTTTGTTTTATCTTCTAATTCACCCCTTTGTAAAGTGCCTTTTGGGGCTGTGGACTTTGGCTGACTTCAGCAAGTTTGTGTGTGTGTGTGTGTGTGTGTGTGTGTGTGTGTGTGTGTGTTGTATAGCATCATTGGCATGGACACTCAGAGAATCGAAATCCTTCACACAGCGTTTCACATAAATTAGGGCAGTTCACATTAACAGCTGCCTAGGAGCATATGTTACAGATGGGCAATGCAGAACTCAGGAGAAGGTGAGTCAGTTTCTCAAGAATCATAGTGTATCTGTGGTTGACCCAGTATTTTCTGTTTAACCGAGTTCAGCCAATTCAGTCAATTGGGACAAGAATCAAGGTCCACCTAGATGCTTCATCTCATATAAAATCAACTTCAGACGATTACATTTTGAAGGGCTGGGTTGTTTTAGTATCTCTAGATAAAGTTTAAATATAGGAATTATGTAAACCACAGTTTTCCCTAAACAGAAGGATCTTTCCTTTCAATGTCAACACTTCACCTTAAAGCTAAGACACAGAGCCTGGACAGTTACTAGATGGAATCATAAAACAATCCATCCTTAACTACCCTCAAGACTACAAGAACTGGAAAAAGCAACTTTATTCTGCTCTAGTGGGATCTCGGTTTTCCCGGGCTACATCATCCTCAATCCAGGACCCTGCCTCTGATCCAAGAATCTCTATCCCCACCCAGTCTCGTTATGGAATTTCAGCTCCTCACGTGCACTGCTCATGCTGGCGGTCGTTTGCGGCTCTTCTGCTGTGTGAGGATGTTTGCAGTCAGGGAGAAACCCTCCAGACTCTCTCCTACCACATGTGGGTCCTAGGTGGCCCACGGGGTGGCTGCTGTCCCACACCTGCCTGCTCCCCCACCTCCTTGGCTGTGTTTGATCAGAGCCATACTTACCCTCTGTGTTCATCCTGGGGTACCCAACTGCTGCTTCACATACAGATGTCTGATAGATCTGCCAAGAGCCACCCCAGATAGTTTTTCCACCCAAGCGAGACAACCAACTTTAGACCAGCCTCTAAGGGATTACATTTGTGGGAGAAAAATATTTGACATCCTTGTATTGTATTAACCAATGCTTTCCCTCAATCCCAACATTTCCTTTCTCTCCTTGGTGCTTCCCCCATGCCCCTAACTCTCTTTGAAGCAGTTGGGCAATTCTGTGTTGACTGCCTCAGAGAAAGGATGTTACAATGGAAAACAGCCGGGAAAAGACTCTTCCTGACTTTTGAGTTTCAAAAGCTTAGGCCATTAGGGAAATGGAAAAGACCCACAGAAAGGACAAAACATTTGGCAGCAATGTCATGAGTGAGAACAATCCCTCACTAGCCCCACTCCCTGAGCTTCAAGAGTTGGAGAGAGCCAGAGGGGAGAGAAAAAAATTGGTGAAGTCTGGGACAAGAGGGCGAGATCTGAAGGGGCCACATGCGCATGAACAGAAACAGCATCCACAGTATACCCATAATCTACTCAGAACTCTCTGCATCACTCATGCCCACGGGCTATACCAGTTGACATCCGGTGAGGGTTTCTCACTGACTGTTTAGCAGGAATAACAGCCGTCTGTGCTCCCAGCTTGGCTATGATGTCACAGTTGGACTTACCCCATCTGATCAACCCAACAAACAATATCTTAGGGCACCAGTAGGCCCCCAACAAGAATGGTGGGGCCCTTGGGCACCTGGCAAGTTATTGCAGTAGGAGGAAAAGTCCCTGTGTCTACAATTAAAAGCTGAATGAAATCAGCTCAAGATTTTCCCAGACCAAAAATCATGGTTAAGCCTCACCTCTATCCAAGCTCTCCTAATTATATGATTCCTCTAATCTTCTTAAGGGAACTACATTGCTCTTGTATGCTGAAGATCTTTGAACTGTTTCCCACAGAGGTGGTCCAGTGATCTATTTGAGTGATTCTACCTTGTGTTGCAATTCTAGCCTCTGACAAACACTTGACCTTGATTTTGACTGTAGGTAATTGCCTGGCTTTCCAGGTTCTCATGCTTGTCTTCATAGAACCTTGCTCTCCTCAGCTCCCAGGACAAGAGGGTTTGTGCAGCTTTAATGTCTCCAACTTCACTAGAGTGTCAGTCTCAACACACCAGCCACCCTCCTTCTCATGGGCTCATCAGTCATATCAATCACACACCGAGGCATTCTCTAACTCTGAAGACAATCAACCTCTGTCCCATCTTCTCTAAGACTGAGTGAGTTACAGATAAAATGGAGTCTTCAGAGCCACGCCATAAGTACCAGAAGGTGGAGGTTGTGCCTGGGATGAGTCAATGTATGAGATCAATGGAACTAGGTTGAGCGTGTGGCTGGTCTGGATCACTTCTCATTAACATGGGGTCCCTTCTTCACTCTCTTTTCTCCCATGTGACTGGTACCTTTAGACGATCCTGAGGACAGTCCCATTCTCTTCCTCACTTAGGGAAGGGTAGTAGGGTTGCTCCAGACCCTAAGGAAAGGCTTCTCTTTTAGTCTAGAGGTAAGTTCCTGAGGGTCACAAAGTGGGCCCGAGAGCCAAGTGCCAGCAGTTGAAGTTTTAAACTAGAGAAGGAAGGGTATAGGGACACCAGGTGAGTCCTCAATGCTAAATTTCTCTGATGATGTCTACACTGAAAGATGACAATGGAAAACGTAGAATAGAGGTGTCACTTCTGATTTATGGCACATACTTAGCACATTGTTTATTTTCATCTTTGCTTTTTCCTTTGCCCACCCTGCTTCACAGAGGTGTTGTGAGGCCTAATGTTAATAAAGTGTTGTACAGGTCTCAGATACAAGTTATAAAGAAATACAGGAATGAGCACTATCACCGTCCCTAATTAGCCTGAAGCCAAAGGAGTATTAACTAGATTTAAAGGTTAAAGGTATAGGAATATTAGTGCATGTTTCAAAAGCTACCACATGGCGGGGGGGCGGGATGTACCATAAAAGGTGATTTTTTTCATGGTGAATTTATTTATTTTTTTTTTTTTTAATTTTTTTTTTTCAACGTTTATTTATTTTTGGGACAGAGAGAGACAGAGCATGAACGGGGGAGGGGCAGAGAGAGAGGGAGACACAGAATCGGAAACAGGCTCCAGGCTCTGAGCCATCAGCCCAGAGCCTGACGTGGGGCTCGAACTCCCGGACCTCGAGATCGTGACCTGGCTGAAGTCGGACGCTTAACCGACTGCGCCACCCAGGCGCCCCTCATGGTGAATTTATAAAAGCATTCAGAGGAAAAAAAAATGGAGAGGAGCAAACATCAAGGGATTATTAGGAGTGACCATGAAAGCAGACTAGTTAGTAAAAACAAAGCAGGTCCTCAACCAAGGTGACAGCATGACTGATTTTTATGTTAAGATTTTCACATCAGGTCTATTAAAGGAACTGTTGGCTCCATGAGTGTTTATTGGATTGAATACTAGCTGAATTAATGGGGCATTGGGTGGGGGGGTGAAAATTTTTTATTAAAATACAGAGGTTTTGTGGTAAATTATGGTAGCTATGGGTTTGCAGTTGGGAGTGGGGGATGCTTAAGAATATTCCTTCTATCAATTGCCCTAGCAATCATATCCATCCTAGGAGGCTCACTGCCTCACTTCTGATCTTTGGTGACCTTGGGGCAAGTTATTTAAGCCTTTTGTGTCTTGGTTTCCTCATTTGTAACAAGGAAATAGTGAATAAATACCATTATAGTGTTACTGTGAAGAAACATCAGTTAACATATGGAAAGCACTGGCACAGGGAAAGTTACACTAAAGGGCTTACTATCCTTGTGATGATTTTCATCATTATAACTTCACTCTTGTCCTTGGAAACATCTTGAACAGGGAATCAGTTGGAAACCGAATGTGCCTCATATAAGCCCCAGAGAAGGTCTAAGGACCTAGGGAAGAGAAAATTGAGAAGACAAGACACCAAGTGGAAGGAGAGTGGATCTGCCATGATGATTTTCTTGAACAGGTTTTCACACATTCTAAACACTTTTATAGGCTGTTCTACCTCATCCAAAGCCATTCTCAAAATAATATTTGGCCTCATAGAACCAGACTGTTCCAAGCATATTCAAGGCTTGTCTTTAGCCCAATATTGTGAAGCAATGTTAGATACCACAGTATCATTCGGTCCTTCTCTCTCCATTGTCATGGTATTTTCTGAGAAGGATATTTAAATAATGGAAAGGAGATGGTTAGTGGTGATGATTTGTCAATTATTTTTAGCTCTCCTCCTGCAGGGCATGTGATGGGATGGGATTATAGTTCTGGGCCCTTTGGGGCATTGGATAGGGTCAGCTGGCTACTTCTGGCCAGTGAGTTGAGAAAGACAGTGAAACGGGTCACTTCCAGGCAATGTAAGACTTACCAATCATCTCCTTCCCTCTGGTTTGGAAGTCAGCAATGCTGGAGATGGTGACTGTCCGTCTGCCTGCATCCCTCAATGGCTCTGATAAATGACAGACAGAACCAACTCATTGCCACCCCACTTCCAACCAGTCCCTAGGGGACAGGGAGCATGAATGAGAAATCAAATTCTATTGTCAAAAGCCGCCATTTATGGGGTTGTATGTTATGGCAGCATAACCCAATCTCTTGTGACTGATGCAGGTATCTTTAGTGTAAAAATCTACTTGCACACTAAACAGTGAACTACAATAGTGATAGTCTATTCTGACTATGGTCCCCAGGTAAACCTTTGAAAAACGCATCTTGTGTTATGAGATTCATCCTTTGGCCTGGTTTAAAATCCCAGCTCCTTGGCTCTGCTCCTCTAATCTTTCTTTTCCAAGCTTCAGTTAACAAAACCTTCTTCTCAAATCAGACCACACTTCTCACCATGGACCCTCAACAAGCCATATTTATTCCTACCTCCCAGAGTACTCACACTATTTACCTCACAAGAACAGCTACTGGTCTCTGCCTTCTTAAATCCTATTCTTTGATTGTAATTGTTACTATCTTTCCAGATAGCAAGGGAGAAATTACTGTGAAACTCTGGAACATGATTATTGCGTTATTATTAGCAAACATAGATCAACACATAAAATACAAGAGGGCCATGGGAGGACCAATGACAATGAGATGGACCAAGGATTATGATGTGCAACTGAGGTCCTTGCATGTCAGTATGGATATTATCTAGTCACCAAAGCATCATACCCAGGACTCTATCTTGCAGCCGTACTATCACAAGTGTACAAAGTTGCACTTCTTTTTTTTAATTTATTTTTAATTTTTTAGAAGTTTATTTATTTTTGAGAGGGGGAGAGAGTGTACACAGGGAAGAGGCAGAGAGAGGGGGAGAAAGAGAGAATCCCAGGTAGGCTCTGCACCACCAGCATGGATCCCAGGGTGGGGCTCAAACTCATGAACCATGAGATGATGGCCTGAGCTCAAGTCAGATGCTTAACCGACTGAGCCACCCAGATGTCCCCAACACTGCACTTCTGAGATATTTGCTGCACGGTATTTATCCTGGTGAGAAGCTGGGAAAGCCTCAGTGGCCACCAATATGACACAGACTAATTATTGCAGATCTGTAAAGGGATATGCTGGGCAAGCGTTAAAAGGAGTGAAGTAAAAGACTATGTATTGACATAGACAGATAAGCATGATATACAGTTATGTAGAAAAAGCAACTTGGAGAATAGTACACGTGGTATGATTTGGTTTATGTTGTTAAATATATTTTATATTCATAAAACCTCTGGAAGGATATTCACTAAACCAATAGCAGTGGCTGTGTCTGTGAGGTAAGGCTGCTGGTGTGGAGTGAGGAACTCCACTTTTTACTGTATTCCTGGAATTCTTATAAGAAGCATATATTACTTTCATGATAAACATTGTAATACTATTGTTCATTGAGCAGTCACTATATGTCAGGTTGCCACTAAGTTCATGTGATAATCCTCAGGATAAAACATCATGAAGAAGTACTTTTATTATCCTTACCCAATAGACAAGAAAACCGAAGGACAGGGAAGTCAAGCAATTTGCCCAGAGTTGGTAAGTGTGAAAATTGGAATCTGAACGCGGGTGGCTTAGCTACACGATGTGTACTCTTCATCACTGCCCTATAATCAAAATAAATAATAACAATTTTTTTAAGGCCCATTCTCCTTTCAAGACACAGTTCAATTCTCATTTCTGTGATGCCACCTCCGATCACATTAGGCAATTCATTCATTCAACACACATTTAGTAAACATATGTCAAGGGGCCTGTTTGGGATCCTGCAAAGAATACAAGTCAAATTGGTCACAATCCTTGCCATCCAAGAGCTTATGAGGAAGATAAAGAGAGCTTAAAAACTGGAATGGGGGTGCTATAAGATGGCGACAAGGTCCTGAAGGCAAGAAGGGCTTGAAGGAAAGCCACTCGTCCGTTTGGCTGAAGTGAAGGCAGTAATAGACAAAGCTGCCCAGATGGGAGAGAGACAACCTGCTGCGGGGTGTGGCTTCTGTTTGGTAGGAAATGAGATCCTGTGAGAAAAATTTTATTAGGCCAGTGATAGGCTCACCAGAGCAACCTAATGATACCAGTAAACGTTTATTAAGTGCTGGACAGGATGCTAAGTACTTTTGCATATACTACCTCATTTCATCTTCAAAACAAGCTTAGAGGAAGATATGGTTACTTTCCCAATTTTACAAGGAGCTGAACTAACTGGCTATTTAGGCAGAGCAGCTGAGAAATAAGCCCAAGCAGTCTGGGTATGAGGTCTGTATCTCTAACCATTTTATCACACTACTTTTTTGGAGAAATATCTGTGGTGCTACTACACAGGGTGGCTCGGGGAGGAGAGAAACTGAAAGGGCAGGAAAGTTGATTAGGAGGCTGTCGCAAAACTCCAGTCCACCCTCCCCAAATCTGACAGCATTTGTTTCCAAAGTACCACTTGGCCCTTCATCCTATTGTGGGCTTTACACAGGTGTGTTAATATTCTCAAGCGCGTAGGAAACATCAAGAAGCATATTGTTGCTATAATGCATTGTAACATATAAACAGACCTGCACACGCGTATCATGTACAAGGGTTTGAATGAATAGTTTCTAATATTCTGTCATTTTCTGATTCCATAGGGAGATCTTGACAATAGAGTAACAAACTACAGTGCATGGCACTTGATGGTTTTACACTTTCCCACAGAGAGCCATTCTAGTTCTGAACTTTAGAACAAACCTCTGAGGCAGGTAGAACAAGTACTACTTTTTATTTTTTTTTATTTTTTTTTTAAATTTTTTTTTTCAACGTTGTATTTATTTTTGGGACAGAGAGAGACAGAGCATGAACGGGGGAGGGGCAGAGAGAGGGAGACACAGAATCGGAAACAGGCTCCAGGCTCTGAGCCATCAGCCCAGAGCCTGACGCGGGGCTCGAACTCCCCGACCGCGAGATCGTGACCTGGCTGAAGTCGGACGCTTAACCGACTGCGCCACCCAGGCGCCCCCAAGTACTACTTTTTAGAGAGGAGTAAGTAGATTAGGTGAGCTGAAGTGCCCAAAGTCACAGAGCTCCTAAGCACCAGCATTTGGGCTCAAATCTAGGTATTCAATTTCAAGTCTGGTGGGGTTTTTTGTGATTTTTTTTTTTACAGTTAAAGAAAATCCCATGATTCCCTATGACAGTGCTCTCTTTTTTTTTTTTTTTATGAAATTTATTGACAAATTGGTTTCCATACAACACCCAGTGCTCATCCCAAAAGGTGCCCTCCTCAATACCCATCACCCACCCTCCCCTCCCTCCCACCCCCCATCAACCCTCAGTTTGTTCTCAGTTTTTAACAGTCTCTTATGCTTTGGCTCTCTCTCACTCTAACCTCTTTTTTTTTTTTTTTCCTTCCCCTCCCCCATGGGTTCCTGTTAAGTTTCTCAGGATCCACATAAGAGTGAAACCATATGGTATCTGTCTTTCTCTGTATGGCTTATTTCACTTAGCATTACACTCTCCAGTTCCATCCACGTTGCTACAAAGGGCCATATTTCATTTTTTCTCATTGCCACATAGTACTCCATTGTGTATATATACCACAATTTCTTTATCCATTCATCAGTTGATGGACATTTAGGCTCTTTCCATAATTTGGCTATTGTTGAGAGTGCTGCTATGAACATTGGGGTACAAGTGCCCCTATGCATCAGTACTCCTGTATCCCTTGGATAAATTCCTAGCAGTGCTATTGCTGGGTCATAGGGTAGGTCTATTTTTAATTTTCTGAGGAACCTCCACACTGCTTTCCAGAGCGGCTGCACCATTTTGCATTCCCACCAACAGTGCAAGAGGGTTCCCGTTTCTCCACATCCTCTCCAGCATCTATAGTCTCCTGATTTGTTCATTTTGGCCACTCTGACTGGCGTGAGGTGATACCTGAGTGTGGTTTTGATTTGTATTTCCCTGATAAGGAGCGACGCTGAACATCTTTTCATGTGCCTGTTGGCCATCTGGATGTCTTCTTTAGAGAAGTGTCTATTCATGTTTTCTGCCCATTTCTTCACTGGGTTATTTGTTTTTCGGGTGTGGAGTTTGGTGAGCTCTTTATAGATTTTAGATACTAGCCCTTTGTCCGATATGTCATTTGCAAATATCTTTTCCCATTCCATTGGTTGCCTTTTAGTTTTGTTGGTTGTTTCCTTTGCTGTGCAGAAGCTTTTTATCTTCATAAGGTCCCAGTAATTCACTTTTGCTTTTAATTCCCTTGCCTTTGGGGATGTGTCGAGTAAGAGATTGCTACGGCTGAGGTCAGAGAGATCTTTTCCTGCTTTCTCCTCTAAGGTTTTGATGGTTTCCTGTCTCACATTTAGGTCCTTTATCCATTTTGAGTTTATTTTTGTAAATGGTGTGAGAAAGTGGTCTAGTTTCAACCTTCTGCATGTTGCTGTCCAGTTCTCCCAGCACCATTTGTTAAAGAGGCTGTCTTTTTTCCATTGGATGTTCTTTCCTGCTTTGTCAAAGATGAGTTGGCCATACGTTTGTGGGTCTAGTTCTGGGGTTTCTATTCTATTCCATTGGTCTGTGTGTCTGTTTTTGTGCCAATACCATGCTGTCTTGATGATGACAGCTTTGTAGTAGAGGCTAAAGTCTGGGATTGTGATGCCTCCTGCTTTGGTCTTCTTCAAAATTCCTTTGGCTATTCGGGGCCTTTTGTGTTTCCATATGAATTTTAGGATTGCTTGTTCTAGTTTCGAGAAGAATGCTGGTGCAATTTTGATTGGGATTGCATTGAATGTGTAGATAGCTTTGGGTAGTATTGACATTTTGACAATATTTATTTTTCCAATCCATGAGCAGGGAATGTCTTTCCATTTCTTTAAGTCTTCTTCAATTACCTTCATAAGCTTTCTATAGTTTTCAGCATACAGATCCTTTACATCTTTGGTTAGATTTATTCCTAGGTATTTTATGCTTCTTGGTGCAATTGTGAATGGGATCATTTTCTTTATTTGTCTTTCTGTTGCTTCATTGTTAGTGTATAAGAATGCAACTGATTTCTGGACATTGATTTTGTATCCTGCAACTTTGCTGAATTCATGTATCAGTTCTAGCAGACTTTTGGTGGAGTCTATCGGATTTTCCATGTATAATATCATGTCATCTGCAAAAAGCGAAAGCTTGACTTCATCTTTGCCAATTTTGATGCCTTTGATTTCCTTTTGTTGTCTGATTGCTGATGCTAGAACTTCCAGCACTATGTTAAACAACAGCGGTGAGAGTGGGCATCCCTGTCGTGTTCCTGATCTCAGGGAAAAAGCTCTCAGTTTTTCCCCGTTGAGGATGATGTTAGCTGTGGGCTTTTCATAAATGGCTTTTATGATCTTTAAGTATGTTCCTTCTATCCCGACTTTCTCAAGGGTTTTTATTAAGAAAGGGTGCTGGATTTTGTCAAAGGCCTTTTCTGCATCGATTGACAGGATCATATGGTTCTTCTCTTTTTTTTTGTTAATGTGATGTATCACGTTGATTGATTTGCGAATGTTGAACCAGCCCTGCATCCCAGGAATGAATCCCACTTGATCATGGTGAATAATTCTTTTTATATGCTGTTGAATTCGATTTGCTAGTATCTTATTGAGAATTTTTGCATCCATATTCATCAGGGATATTGGCCTGTAGTTCTCTTTTTTTACTGGGTCTCTGTCTGGTTTAGGAATCAAAGTAATACTGGCTTCATAGAATGAGTCTGGAAGTTTTCCTTCCCTTTCTATTTCTTGGAATAGCTTGAGAAGGATAGGTATTATCTCTGCTTTAAATGTCTGGTAGAACTCCCCTGGGAAGCCATCTGGTCCTGGACTCTTATTTGTTGGGAGATTTTTGATAACTGATTCAATTTCTTCGCTGGTTATGGGTCTGTTCAAGCTTTCTATTTCCTCCTGATTGAGTTTTGGAAGAGTGTGGGTGTTCAGGAATGTGTCCATTTCTTCCAGGTTGTCCAATATGTTGGCATATAATTTTTCATAGTATTCCCTGATAATTGTTTGTATCTCTGAGGGATTGGTTGTAATAATTCCATTTTCATTCATGATTTTATCTATTTGGGTCATCTCCCTTTTCTTTTTGAGAAGCCTGGCTAGAGGTTTGTCAATTTTGTTTATTTTTTCAAAAAACCAACTCTTGGTTTCGTTGATCTGCTCTACAGTTTTTTTAGATTCTATATTGTTTATTTCTGCTCTGATCTTTATTATTTCTCTTCTTCTGCTGGGTTTAGGCTGCCTTTGCTGTTCTGCTTCTATTTCCTTTAGGTGTGCTGTTAGATTTGTATTTGGGATTTTTCTTGTTTCTTGAGATAGGCCTGGATTGCAATGTATTTTCCTCTCAGGACTGCCTTCGCTGCGTCCCAAAGCGTTTGGATTGTTGTATTTTCATTTTCGTTTGTTTCCATATATTTTTTGATTTCTTCTCTAATTGCCTGGTTGACCCACTCATTCGTTAGTAGGGTGTTCTTTAACCTCCACGCTTTTGGAGGTTTTCCAGACTTTTTCCTGTGGTTGATTTCAAGCTTCATAGCATTGTGGTCTGAAAGTATGCATGGTATAATTTCAATTCTTGTAAACTTATGAAGGGCTGTTTTGTGACCCAGTATATGATCTATCTTGGAGAATGTTCCATGTGCACTCGAGAAGAAAGTATATTCTGTTGCTTTGGGATGCAGAGTTCTGAATATATCTGTCAAGTCCATCTGATCCAATGTCTCATTCAGGGCCCTTGTTTCTTTATTGACTGTGTGTCTAGATGATCTATCCATTTCTGTAAGTGGGGTGTTAAAGTCCCCTGCAATTACCACATTCTTATCAATAAGGTTGCTTCTGTTTATGAGTAATTGTTTTATATACTTGGGGGCTCCGGTATTCGGCGCATAGACATTTATAATTGTTAGCTCTTCCTGATGGATAGACCCTGTAACTATTATATAATGTCCTTCTTCATCTCTTGTTACAGCCTTTAATTTAAAGTCTAGTTTGTCTGATATAAGTATGGCTACTCCAGCTTTCTTTTGGCTTCCAGTAGCATGATAAATAGTTCTCCATCCCCTCACTCTGAATCTAAAGGTGTCCTCAGGTCTAAAATGAGTCTCTTGTAGACAGCAAATAGATGGGTCTTGTTTTTTTATCCATTCTGATACCCTATGTCTTTTGGTTGGCGCATTTAATCCGTTTACATTCAGTGTTATTATAGAAAGATACGGGTTTAGAGTCATTGTGATGTCTGTATGTTTTATGCTTGTAGTGATGTCTCTGGTACTTTGTCTCACAGGGTCCCCCTTAGGGTCTCTTGTAGGGCTGGTTTAGTGGTGACAAATTCCTTCAGTTTTTGTTTGTTTGGGAAGACCTTTATCTCTCCTTCTATTCTAAATGACAGACTTGCTGGATAAAGGATTCTCGGCTGCATATTTTTGCTGTCTAGCACCCTGAAAATCTCGTGCCAATTCTTTCTGGCCTGCCAAGTTTCAAAAGAGAGATCAGTCACGAGTCTTATAGGTCTCCCTTTATATGTGAGGGCACGTTTACCCCTTGCTGCTTTCAGAATTTTCTCTTTATCCTTGTATTTTGCCAGTTTCACTATGATATGTCGTGCAGAAGATCGATTCAAGTTACGTCTGAAGGGAGTTCTCTGTGCCTCTTGGATTTCAATGCCTTTTTCCTTCCCCAGTTCAGGGAAGTTCTCAGCTATTATTTCTTCAAGTACCCCTTCAGCACCTTTCCCTCTCTCTTCCTCCTCTGGAATACCAATTATGCGTATATTATTTCTTTTTAGTGTATCACTTAGTTCTCTAATTTTCCCCTCATACTCCTGGATTTTTTTATCTCTTTTTCTCAGCTTCCTCTTTCTCCATAACTTTATCTTCTAGTTCACCTATTCTCTCCTCTGCCTCTTCCATCCGAGCTGTGGTGGTTTGCATTTTGTTTTGCATTTCCTTTAAAGCGTTTTTCAGCTCCTCGTGACTGTTCCTTAGTCCCTTGATCTCTGTAGCAAGAGATTCTCTGCTGTCCTGTATACTGTTTTCCAGCCCAGCGATTAATTTTATGACTATTATTCTAAATTCACTTTCTGTTATATTATTTAAATCCTTTTTGATCAGCTCATTAGCTGTTGTTATTTCCTGGAGATTCTTCTGAGGGGAATTCTTCCGCTTGGTCATTTTGGATAGTCCCTGGTGTGGTGAGGACCTGCAGGGCACTTCCCCTGTGCTGTGGTGTATAACTGGAGTTGGTGGGCGGGGCCGCAGTCAGTCCTGATGTCTGCCCCCAGCCCACCGCTGGGGCCACAGTCAGACTGGTGTGTGCCTTCTCTTCCCCTCTCCTAGGGGTGGGATTCACTGTGGGGTGGTGTGGCCCGTCTGGGCTACTTGCACACTGCCAGGCTTGTGATGCTGGGGATCTGGCGTATTAGCTGGGGTGGGAAGGCAAGGTGCACGGCGGCAGGGGGGGCAGGCTTAGCTCGCTTCTCCTTAGGTGATCCACTTCAGGAGGGGCCCTGTGGCAGCCAGAGGGAGTCAGATCCGCTGCCGGAGGTTTGGCTCCGCAGAAGCACAGAGTTGGGTGTTTGCGCGGAGCGAGCAATTTCCCTGGCCGGAACCGGTTCCCTTTGGGATTTTGGCTGGGGGATGGGCGGGGGAGATGGCGCTGGAGAGCGCCTTTGTTCCCCGCCAAACTGAGCTCTGTCGTCCGGGGGGTCCGCAGCTCACCCTCCCTTTGTCCTACAGCCTTCCCGCTTTCCGAGCAGAGCTGTTAACTTATGGCCTCCCAGACGCTAAGTCGCGCTTGCTGTTGGAACACAGTCCGTCAGGCCCCTCCGCTTTTGCAAGCCGGACTCGAGGGCTCTGCTTGGCCGGCGAGCCGCCCCTCCGCCCCGGCTCCCTCCCGCCAGTCCATGGAGCGCGCACCGCCTCGCCGCCCTTCCTACCCTCTTCCGTGGGCCTCTGGTCTGCACTTGGGTCCGGTGACTCCGTTCTGCTAATCCTCTGGCGGTTTTCTGGGTTATTTAGGCAGGTGTAGGTGGAATCTAAGTGATCAGCAGGACGCGCGGTGAGCCCAGCGTCCTCCTACGCCGCCATCTTCCTGCGCCTGACAGTGCTCTCTTAAAAGTGCAACCTAACCTTCACATTAAACTCTGTTTCCAAAACTTAACAGAAGTCCGTGGGGGAGGGGAAGAAAAAAAAAAAGAGGTTATAGAGGGAGAGAGCCAAAGCATAAGAGACTCTTAAAAACTGAGAACAAACTGAGGGTTGATGGGGGGTGGGAGGGAGGGGAGGGTGGGTGGTGGGTATTGAGGAGGGCACCTTTTGGGATGAGCACTGGGTGTTGTATGGAAACCAATTTGACAATAAATTTCATATTAAAAAAATAAACTGTTTCCAAGAATCTCAAAGTTTCAGAAATTGCAATCATCTTTTCACATTGAAAGGGGTGCTTTCTGGGTGGATACAACGTATTGGGGCACAATGTATTGGTGCATCGAGCCGGAGCGATCAGGAGCGGGAGTGCAGACCCTGGTGGGGAGCTCCCACTGCCCACAGTATTATTTTAGGCTGCAGCTTCCTGCACCTTCATTGCAAGGTCGCATTAAGTTTGCTGCCCTTGCGTTCATCCATAAACACTTTGATGTGGATGGACTTGGGTATGAAGTCACACTCTCTGACTCACTTCTACTTCAAAGCAACCAATTATGAATGAACTCACCAAGTATGTCAAAAAACTGGAAATAATTGACAATTCCCTGCTAACTTTTGCAAGAAACCCTTCTGGATGTGATTACATGAAATACTGTTTGTGGAAGTGTCCAGCACAGGGCCAGGCCCACACGAGTCTTTCAGTAACCAATCATTTCTGAGCACCAACCCTGGCCAGGCTTTGTTCTGGGAGCTGGGAATAGGGAAGCAAACAAAGCAGATGAGGTTCCTGTCCTCATGAGCCTGGCTGGGGAACACGGAGAATGAATGAGTAAACAAACAAAAAGGTATATCCGGTCTTGAAATGTGCTATAAAGAAAATGAAACAGGCGACATGATGGAAAATGGCTGTGAATGACTTTAGATACAGTAGCCAGAGAAGGTCTCAATGACAAGATGTGTTTAGTTTAAGGGCCAGCCTTCCAAGTTGCTACAGGAATTTGGGCAGCAGCACACACGGGCATAGCCTGTGAGGGACTGAACGAAGGTAACGTGGCTGGAATGTGGTTAAGAGGGAGAGGGCTAAGATGGAATTCTAGAAAGGAGGTGGCAGCCAGATCATGGAAGGTTATTACAGGTTGGGGAAAGGAGAGTGGGTTATATTCAAGTGTGAATAGGGTGGTTAAGGCAGAATGGCTTGAACTATCACACTGGTATGAGCTAACTCTAGCTGTTGGGTGGAAAATGGAGTATTAGGGGGACATGTGTTAGCTCAGGCTGCTAGCACAAAATACCATAGACTGGGTATCTTAACAGACGTTTATTCTTTCAATAAGACTCTTCCAGAGGCTGGGAAGTCCAAGATAAAGGTGACAGCAGATTCAGTTCTTGGTGGCCCACTTCCTAGCTAACAGACCTGGCTTGTCATGACCTCACATGAAAACACAGAGAGTGAGCTCCGGACTGTCTTCCTCTTCTTATAAGGACACCAATTCTATCTCAAGGGCTCCACCCCCATGATCTCATCTAACCCTAATCACCTCCCAAAAGTCCCATCTCCAAACACCATCACGCCTGCAAGGTCAGGGCTTCAAGGTGTGCCTTTTGGGGAGACAAACATTCAGCCCATAACAGGGCAGGTGGAAACGAGAGGCACCTGCTACAGAGGTCTGGGTGAGAGGTGGGGAGCCTAGACCAGGATGGGTGAAACTAGGTGGCAATATTAGATCCAACCTGCTGGAGCTGATGGGGCAGCCCTGAATAAATGTTTCCACATGGGGCTACTTTTCCTTTCCTCCCTTCCTCCCTTGAAACCTCCCTATTTCATTTCATTTGTTGAGCTTTGGCATAAGGTATTTCTTAGGTAATTTACATCTTTTTTTTTTTTTTTTTTTTTTTAGTGCACAGATGATAATTGTATCCAAAGACAAGTCAATTCAAGTCGATCTAACAAAACTTTGTTGAGTGTGAAAAACATACAACCTCTTCACATCAGATGCTCTTTCTACTCATTTCAATTCAACAGTGGGTTGTGATCAGTGGTGATGAGCTGTATCTATGATCGGTTCTGGAAGTTCAGATGA
The DNA here is from genome assembly GCF_007474595.2 of Lynx canadensis. Taxonomy (NCBI): domain Eukaryota; kingdom Metazoa; phylum Chordata; class Mammalia; order Carnivora; family Felidae; genus Lynx; species Lynx canadensis. The sequence goes on along the minus strand of NC_044309.1, from coordinate 116,714,475 downwards.
AAAAGACACAGATGTAGTCCTCAATAGTCTCACAGTTCAATAACGGAGAAATATGGGCAAGGAAATACAATACAGGAGACAAGTGAAACACAGAAGCATGTAAGATACAGGACACTGAAACTGTGCAGGAGGAGAGAGCAACCATCTGAAGGAGGACTAGGAGAAAGCTTTCTGGAGCAGGTGACTGCTGGCCTGAGTATCAAGGAAGGACAGTCCCCTGGTGGACAAGGAGGGTGTCCTGGGTCTGGGAACAGCACAGGCAGATGTATGCAGGAGCGAAACAGTAGGGTTTATTTGGGGGAACCGCAGGCCGCTCAGTATTGCTGAAGCAAACATAATAACAGAAGGACACAGGCTGTCAACACAAGTCGGACCCAGATCACTGAGGGCCTCATTTATTATGAGCCCGTACTATTTTCTGTTAGTGATGCAGAGTCAGAGAAACATTTCACACCGGGAGAGACCATCAGATTTCATTCAACTCTATGCATTCGCCAAGTGTATCTTTAAAACACACACAGACACATCATTTGAGAATATTTGCAAAGGTGTGTGAATGAGACTAAAAACATGTGGCTTCAAGGAAATTATATAATTTGGAAAGGGCAGAGAATGAGGAGAGGAAAAATTCCAGCGGCTCAAGGAGAGATTCTCGGCCCCTTTCCAGCCCCTGGGAAAAGTCCGACGCGGGAAAAGCAGCCCGTCTGTTATGTCTGCAGGCGTCTGAGGCGAGCCCTGCTTCTCCACAGAACGGGGCGATTCATGCAGAATGTAAAGATGAGAGGTGCCCATTTTCCAGGGGCTGAAGTGCCAATTCCAGTTGCAGTAAGAAAGTGACAGGAGCCGGGAGGCCCAGTTGTGCCAAGGTACACATTTCCAGTGGGCACACCATTAAGGCATCTAGTAAAAAATCCTAATTGTGCTCAGAGGACTTTCATAGGCCTTGGCAACCTGGGCACGGGTATGGAATGTGTAGCTTCCAGGCCTGGCTGAGTGGTGCCTCGCAGCATCTCAGAGGGTCTCGAGGGGTGGCATAAAAGTCTGCACCAATGCACGAAATCAAAATTAACTTGAATTCCTTTGGTATCTTTTTTTAAGATGCCACATAAAATTTGGGGAAGGTGGTGCTGCAGACTGCAGACTCAGAGGATGGCATCACTCTGCCGTTCCCACTGTGCAGAACCAACTGGGAATGTCAACGTTTCGATGCGGAAAAGTCCCCCTGAGGCTTCCAAATGTTGTTGGCTTTTTGGCTTGCTTATAGAAACCATAGGGGTGCAGCCTGGTCTTTGTAGTGGGTAGAGAAGTAAAACTGGGCTCAGGGAATGGCTAGGAAATGAAAATACTTGAACATTCTCGATCGTCGGCTGCTACAAAAATCTTATAATTCTGATTGCCCAGTAGGATAGCAGCTAGCTCCATTGCTATTTGAACTTAAAGTTGGGTTACCCACATTTCAAGTGCTCAAGAGCCATATGTAGCTAATGACTACCAAACTGTGCAGATTGAGAACATTTCCATTGTGGCAGAAAGTTCTATCTGACAATGCTGTCAGATACCAGCTTCAGGGTGCTTTTTCCTCAGGCTACAGACTCTAAGTGCTGCTTCATATATGGTAGTTGTGATAAGAATGATAATTACATTAATAATAATAATGACGGTTCACGTTGTTGAGCTCTCATTCTATGGGGCGCTGTGCTAGAGTCTTTCCATGTCTGCCAGGTTAATCCATTAAGAGGATTTTTTTCCTCATTGCTTTATCCTCCTCCCCATCCCAAAATTCGGGAGAAAAGTGGCCATTGGTCCCTTGCATAAGAAGAGATTGGTGTTGCAGAGCCAAAAGCCAAAATCAGCTAAAGACAACGTATCTGCTTCTTTTGCAAGAAAGCTAAGTAAGTGTGTGGAGGAGATTGTGCTAGGTCTCCTGGGAGGGGAGAAGAGAGAAGGGAGGAAAAGGGGAGAATGGGGCAAGTCCCCCAGACTGAAAAGAGGATAAAGGTCAGAAAGTCTTTTTGGTGGTGAAAACAAAGCCCCACTCCCTGGAGCTAAGCTACCTGTAAGATTCCCAGAGGGGAATGGCCGTCTGTGTCTCCATAGAGGCTGGTCCCAGGCCCTAAGTTCCCAGCCCTTACCAAAGCCTCTGTGTCACAAGCATGACACACAGACCCTGGAATCACTGAGCTTTAAGGGACCTCCAGCTGGACCACAACTAGTCCATTTGGTGCCTTTGTGCTTACTAGAAAAAGATACTCTCTAGGGGCGCCTGGGTGGCTCAGTAGATTAAGTGTTCAACTTCCGCTCAGGTCATGATCTCGCAGTTACTGAGTTGGAGCCCCACGTCAGGCTCTGTGCTGACAGCTCAGAGCCTGGAGCCTCCTTCGAATTCTGTCTCCCTCTCTCTCTGCCCCTCCTCCACTCGTGCTCTGTTTCTGTCTCTCTCAAAAACAAATATTGGAAAAGTTAAAAAAAGAAGAGAAAAAGGCACTCTCTCCTTCATATAAAATAAGTTATCGTGAGGTTAGTATGTTACTGATATGGGCTGAATTGTTCCCTCCTACCCTCTGCCTGTTGAAGCCCTAACCTCTAGTACCTCAGAATGTCTGCATCTGGAGACAGAGCCTTCAAAGAGGTGATTAAGTTAAAATGAGGCCGTAAGTGGGACCTCATCCAGTCTGACTGATGTCCTTACAAGAAGAGGAAATTCAGACTCACAAAAAGACAACAGGAATCCACGTGCACAGAAAGACCTTGAGACAGGGCAGCAAGGCGGAGGCCATGTGCAAGGCAAGGAGTGAGACCCCAGAGGAAACCGACACCGCCAGACCTTGATCTTGGACTTCCAGCCTCCAGAACAGTGAGAAAATACATTTCTGATGTTTGAGCCACCCACCCTGTTATGTACCTTGTGATGGCGGCCCCAGAAGACCAAGACAAGTACGATGCAATCTGAACAGCTCTCCCTGGTTAGGCTGCAGCCCAGACTCATGCTCACACACCAAGACTCTTCTGTGCACGTCCACGGTGTACATCTGGACATGGGCTGCTGGTCGGTGAAGACAGCCTGTCAGGTTTAGGGGGAGGGACGCCTAGGACATGCAGCCCTCGGAGGGCCTCCAAGGACTGTGGGTGGGGAAAAGGAGCGACTTCTAGAATGAGGTGGGGCAGGGCATGGCCCCGCATGCCAGCAAGCACGTGTGCACCTGAGCTACCGTGCGTGTCCATCACCATGTGCGCCTTACTGCTTCAGGACTTGGCAGGGAGGCTGGAATCTTCCTGTCCACCCACCCACTCCCCTAAACCTTAGTCCCTGCTGTGAGTGGCACTCTTAGATGAGACGCTGTGGTGTGGTGCACCGCCTGACCCGCAGATGGGATCGGGCCATGACGAAATCTCAGCAACAGCAGGGAGAGGCTGGAGGCCAAAGACTGCAGTCCCATGTTCTCACGAGACCCTAGAGCAGAGAATTGCCACAGTATTTCCTACCAACCCAACGGGAGGGGAGCTTGGAAGCAAAGTTGATTTCCTTCAACAAAAATAGATTACCTGGCCATTCTTCAACACTTAACTTTGTGAAATAAGGTTCATGCTTTACGTATGATTCAGAAACAGGGTTCCAGCGAGAAATTGGCGGCATGCTCAAATGGAGTAACTACAGAGGGATGAATGGGATGATTTGCAAAGATGAGGCACGGTTAGGAGAAACCAGGAAGAGACGATGAGGCAACCTGGAGCTAGCCATAAGCTGGAGTGGTTATTCCTAACCCCTGACGGGTGTGCAGAGGAAGCAGTTTCTGGAAGGGCTGAAGCTCACGGAGGGAGTCACATGGCAGGAGCTGTGGCCATTGGTGGAGCTGAGCAGCCATTGTCCACCAGAAGCCCAGCAAGCAAAGAGGTGTGTCGGGGGAATAAGTCCCCCAACCCTATTTTCCCACCCTCCGATCTATACCATAAGAGTCCTCACAGCAGAAGGACCAGCCAGAAGCCCAGAACAGGGTGAGAAGGATGGAGAGAGAAACTAGGAGAACAAATAAGAAAAGGCAACACACCTTCTAAACATGCATCATTTAATCTAGCCCTCCAGTGACCCCCTGGTTAGACCCAATTATTATCCCTACTTATAGATATAAAAGTTTAGGCTTAGGGAAGAGGCTCAGAGGTCTTGTCTCCCTAGATCTAGAACATAAGCTCCATAGAGGCAGTGTCCATATTTGTCTTATATCCAGTTATATTCCCAGTGCCTAGAAAAGTGCCTGGAATATAGTAGGTGCTGGCTGCATGTTTGATGAATGACCAAATGAGTGAACTTCTTCAAGAGCACACAAGTACCATGTGGTGGTGCAGGATTTGAACCCACACTATCTGATGGCAAGGCTCACAGGCCTAAGGATCACATCAGTGTTCCTAAACCAAGGTCTAAGAGTTTGCCAAGATAATTCTAAAATTTTGTGATTTTGTATATTCATTTCAACGACAGCTTTAAGAAGTATATATTAGCATATCCTGGATCACCTGGATGATCACCTATCCTAGAAACAGACACTATTGTAAGATTTCAGTGCCCAGGTCTGTGTTTGCATTCACTGTCATATTGGCACAAAGTGGTACCATTGTAATGATCTTGGGCTAATGAGAAAGGAACATGGGTGAACTTAATTCCTAAGTGATTCATAAGTAATGGCTGTGAAAGCTGAATGACATTATGGAATACCGTACAAACGAGAAAAAGAGGGGCAGGGTGCACACTAAAGAATTGGCACCAGGGGTCAGAGCTACTGTATCTTCATGGTCAATGATTTAGGTTAATGCAAACATCATCTCTCACACTGATGTTGTTACTCTGAGTTGTACTGCTTATGCAGCAGTTTGGGTTTTTAAAAATTCAGCTTGTTTTATAGTTGCATAGGAGTTTAAATATAATTTTACACTTATTTATTTGGGGCAAAATAGAATTTAAATTAGCTCTTAGGTGTTTTGTTTTTCCCTTAAAATATACCCAGGCATTAGACAAGTACAGGAAATGCTCGTGCTGTAGGCTACAAACCATGGCATGAATTGCTTTCAGCAGGAACCTAACAGAGGCACCCCAGACTAATTAGGGATGTCTGGGAAAAGGGAAAAATCTTGATGTTCACCCAAAAGTTGGAAATACTTAGTATTTATTGAGAACCTCTTAGTCACTACACTGAGTTTTTTACATGTGCTACAGACTGAATTGTGTCTCCCCAAAATCATATGTTGAAGACCTAATATGATGGCATTTGGAGATCGGGACTCTGAGAGGTAATTAGGTTTGGATGAGGTCAGGAGTGTGGCTCCTCATGATGAAATTAATGCCCTTATAGGAAAAAACACCAGAGAGCTTGCTCCCTTGGCCCCCTCTCTCTTAACCTCTCTCTGTATGTGCAGATACGGCAAGAAGGAAGTTGTCTGCAATCCAGGAAGAGAATCCTCACTGGCACCTTGATCTTGGACTTACCAACCTCCAGAACTGTGAGGAATTTAAGCCACCCAGTCTATGGGATTTTGTTACAACAACCTGAGCTAGTACAAGTATCATCTCAAATCCTCCTAACAATTTTGCAATGTAAATATTATGTCCCCATTTCACAGATGAGGAAGCTGAAGGTCAGGGAGATGTGTAACTTGCCCAAAGAACACGACTAGAAAGAGGAGAACAAGGATTAGTTTATAAAGGTTTGTGAGTAAAGGTTTATGGATTTTTTTGAAAAGCTCTCTCTCTTCTAAGCCCACATTAATAGGTGACAAGTGTTAATCCTACCATCTATGATGAATGTCATACTCTTCATGCTGACAGAAGCACTTCCTAGTCCCACATGGAGACTATCTAAAAATATCCTCAACTTTGTACTGATAGATATGTGGACCATTTGTTACTAATGTGGGTATCAACTAGGGTGAACCTGACAGTTCGGCTTTAATTATTTTAAAATTTTGAGCGTATTTGAGCCTAACTTCTCTTCCTATTGAAAAGCATTTGCGCATGAACAGAAAGTGTCGTCTAGTCACACGGAGAAAACTTGGAAGAAGAAGGACTATAGGAGCTCTTGCCATTGCTGTTCTAACCCCTAGTGATTCTCCAAACACCCGCGGCTCATCCAGGCTGACAGACAGCATAATGGGTCAACTTTACAGACAGAAGCAATTAATGCAACAATCCCTTGCAGGTATATAGTGCTTCAGAGTCTGCAAAGAAAATTCACACATGTCAACTCATATAAATGGAGTCTCAACATTTTAAGTAATTTGTGGGGGGTTTGAGCCCAGATCTTCAGAGTGATTCAAAATCTGGTGCTCATTGTTGCTATTGGTTTCCCCACTTCGGTGGAGCATGGACCGCTCAGAAGCCATCATGTGCTTGCAAAGGAATCTATACCAGCATATGCTTGAACTACTAGGAATATAAATTCCATGAGGGCAGGGCTTCTCCAGGTGGCTAAAAGCCAGGGCTCTGACTGCTACATTCAAATCCCAGCTCTTCTGTTAGCTAGCTGCGTGACTTGGTGCAAGCACCTATCTGTGCTCATTTCCTCATTTAAAATAATGTATAATATATAGTATGCAATAATTTACGATAAATTAATAGTATCTACATTATAGTGTTTTAGGAGTAAATTAATGAATACATACAAACTTTTAACGTAATGCTTAAAGCAATGAGAACATAGAAAGTACTCAGTATATGCTAACTATAACTATTATTATTCACCACTGAGTTAGTCGGCACCCAGGTTAGTGCCTGATAAACAGTGTACCCTTTAAACACTTATTGGATGAATTAAATACATATTTCAACCGAGGATTCCCAAAATAGCATGGAGAGGGAATTCTTAAGACAGTGTGTTTTAAAAAGTAAAAAGAAAATACCTCCCTGTGACAGTGACATCTATCCTTGAATTGACAACATTTCTAGGTGACTTCAAATATCCAGAAGAAAATTAGTTTCAAATCACTTTGGCTTTTAGAAAATAATTTCACATCGGTGGTTAGCACAACTGGATGACATCCAGGAGACACTTATGAAATATTTGTTGTTGATGATAAATACATTATTTGGGGTCTGTTTGGGGCAGGAACAAAGGAGAAAAGAGGATCAGTTTCTAGAAGATGATTTCTGCAGAGACTTGGCAAAAGGAACACAGAGGGCTGATCTCAACATAACTGATACTGCATGAACGTTTCTTGTTGAGCATCAGTCCTCATATTAGCAAAGGTAAGCTCTATCCTGAGAATGGAATTTCAAGAGACTTTCTTTGTCCTTTCCCAGATCCAGGACCACTGTTTTTCAGCAGTAACTTGAGAACCAGGAGATTGGAAGTAGAGGTGCGTTTTCACCCAGGCGAGCGGCACAGGCTGGGCACACAGTGTGTCCGCATAGCACTGTATGGTAGTTTACCCAGAAAGCCCTCAAGCTGCACCTTTCATGATTCAGAAGAGACCATAACTTGGCCAGCCAGTGATCATGGGTGCAAGCTGCCAACCAGCAGGCTGATGGTATGTGAGCAACTCTTCTAATATCAAGAAATATTGCAGCTCGGGGAGTTTTTGTTTTCTGGAATGCTATTTCCCTTTTTGTGATCAACTTTGCTCCGCTGTTCTTATTAGATCTTTTTGACTTTTATAAATTTACTTAGAAAATTACATTCTCAGAGCAACTGGAGCTCCTTCTTCCAGGATGGATTTGACCCTCCTGCCTTCCCCCACTGGGAATTTTCCCTGAGACAGGTTTGCAAAAAAAGCACTTGGGGTCTTTTCAACACACGGTGACTGTTCACAAGGCACAATTGTTTGTCTTCAACTTGGAATTCATCTCCATTGAGCCAGGAACAAAATCAAGGCGACAGAGGCTTTAAAATTCAGACAGGAAGTTCTGCCCTTTTGACCTGGGAAACCAAGAGGAAAGTGAGGAGGAAGACGATAAAGAAAAACACCAGGAGGAGGTCTGATAGCTGCACCTCTTATAGACCTTCTATGTTTTCCCCACAAAATTGTTTAAGGTAGAGGTGGTCTTTTAAATGATTATTGATGAGCATCAAGTGAGCCACGAGACGCCCCCACTAGCTCCCATCCAGGCAGGCTCTTGGTTTTAAAACCCTTTTGCGCGGATATAACTAAGGCAAGTAGTTCTAAGAGCTGGGGGAAAAAAACTGAGAAAAGAGCTGGGTCCTGTAGCCCTTCCAACACAGAAGTGATTCCACACTTCAGGCTCCCATTTCCCACCTTTTCCCTCTCCCTCCGCACATTCGCAACTTCTCCCTACTGGTGTGGCCACTCTTGCCATGTATCTACTCCTTGCTGGCTTGAGCCTGCCCCCTCCTGCAATTCTTGCCCTTCCTCCTTCCTCTGCTCTACCCCAGCCATCTCCTCCAAATCAACTGAGCTTTATTTAAACCATTTTTTAAAAATGTTTATTCATTTCTGAGAGAGAGACACAGAGCGCGAGCAGGGGAGAGGCAGAGGGAGAGGGAGACATGGAGTCAGAAGCAGGTTCCAGGCTCTGAGCTGTCAGCACAGAGCCTGATGTGGGGCTCAAACTCACAAACCATGAGATCATGAACCTGAGCTGAAGTCGGACACTTAACTGACTGAGCCACCCAGGCGCCCCTATCGAAACCACTTTTGTTCCACTTCTTTCATTTCTACCATTTGTCCTCAGTGGGATTTTGAGAAACAACATGTCCTCCCTGTGTGTAGCATCAGAGTCTACTTTACAAGTTGTGGTTTGGTAGGCTCACCAGTCACGCATCTAGGGAAATATGCCATTGACACCTGGGATAAACTAGGCTAAAATGAAATCCATTGCCTCCCCACCTACTTCTTCTCGCCCCACCTCTATGGCTGGTCTGGCCTTCTTTCTCCTCACCCGCCTGGGTACCCCCAAACCAGATCTCTCTCCCGCTTCCTCTAAGGCCTATTGATATCACTGCAACACCTTTTAAATGTTATTCTTCCTTTCTGTTCTCATTGCTCTGCTTCAAGACCTGATCATCCTTCACCCAAACTGTTTTCATACCTCCTAATCCTGCTCCAGTATCTTCAGCTCCTTCCTGTCCCCACCAGACTCAACTCTGCAAAACACAGATCTTATGACACCACTTCCCTTGTTCAAAAATCTTCAGGGGTGCCCTGTTCCTAAGGGCAAGTCCGTATTCTACAGCCAGACATTCAAGGCTCCTCAGCATCTGACTCAAACCTACTTTTCTAGTCCCATCTCCCAGCACATGCCAGGTCCTTGGTCACCATGCACTGAATAAAAAATGTTTTATCTTAAGAAGTTTTGTCCCATGATTGTATCAGCTGGGGTTCACAACCAGGGCTCCAAACTGAAAATACATAGGCTCCTGACTGCCCTTAGTGTTAATCTGGGTCATTGCCAGGTCCCTAACACTAACTAGCTGTGTGACCTTCAGCCAGCTCTCACTTCTTCAGACCTAGGTTCCTTCAATAATACCATGAGGCCCAGATGACTTCCAAATTTACTACTTCCAATATTAAAGATGATGGATAAGATGTGCAGACCGTCTAGGCCAGATTTCATGGGCTGTGGTACCCTGCTGCATTGTTCAGGTACTAACTCTGATCTCTCAGTTCTTTCTGTCTGAAGCCATCATCCCATTCAGGGATGAGATCAGACCCTGGAAGAACTGACTCATACCACAGCCTCAGACAAGTCAGATTTGTACCATAAAGCTCCTTCATGAATATGCAGCTGTAAGAAAACTTCCATATGCCCTTCAGAACACCTTCTCCCTAGATTAATGGCATATGCATATTAATTATCACCTAGATGTTTTTCCCTTGGTAAGTAAAATTAGTTACCCAGAGATTGGTTGGGCATACGGATTCAGAATAAGAAAGACTCATAGTCTAGAGTCTAGTGTTTGCAGGTTGTGATAGGGCCTGATGAATTCCTTTTGTTTCAAGTGTCTGCTAGGAGCATTTGATTGCAAGTAACAGAAGCTGACCTTGGTTGCAAAGAGCAAGAAAGAGGATAATTGGGATGATCCTGAGTAGCTAAGGGGGGTCTTCCCTGACCATGCAGTCTGAAGTAGCCTCCCCAGCTGGTCTCCATCACAGCATCCTACTTCTTTCTTTCATTACTTGTCCAGTGTGCAATTATCTTGTTTACTTGTTTGTCCTTGGTCTTCCTCATTAGACTGCTTGATCCATGAGGGCAGGGACATTGTTACTGTTTGTAGTTCTAGCTCCAGAATCTAGGACAGTACCCAGCATACATGGTATGCGTGGAAAGATTGTGGGATGAATAAATGAGTAAAAAGTGCTGAAAAATAAAACCCTAGGAATGACTGGAGATGGGACGACCAGTAGCAGGAAACTCTGAACTTTTTTTGTAGGTATTACCATGAATGACTTAATTCCAACTGCATCTGTCTCTCTGTGTTTCTGCTCCAGGTTCACCTGCCTAGAATAGAGAATTCAGTTGGCCAAACTAGGACCACATGCCCACCCTAGAGGCCATGATGTTGGAGTCCTGGGATTGTCTACAGAGCAGAGCCTCACATGGAAGACAGAAGAGCAGATCCTGAAAGAAATGGTTACCAGGCAGACATCCATTGCATTAGACCACAGTGATCCTTTTTCTTAGAGACCTGTCAGTTGACATGGCAATTCTGCTCCCTAAACATACCTCCATAACAGCTTATCTGCCAAGTGATAACTTTTCTTGTCTCCATGGGCTCCACTTAGGTAGGTCTTACCCACTCAAAAGACTCATGTGCCCAGAGGAGACAGACACACTCACTCTGTTAAAGTGATCTAGGTACTCTCTGCATAGCATATCCCAGAACATCTTTTTGTACATTTGTTTCTTATTGTTTAGTTCATGAATAAAACATGCATCTAGTTTACATTTAAAAATGTATGCTTTCACTTAACCCAAAGTCCTTGTTTTATGTAAACCCACATTTGGATTACTTTGTTGTGGCTAATACTGTTGGTTGTCTACCCAACAGCCACTTAGGGCTGCAATTCACCCAGTCCTGGGGATGAATCATGATGGAAGCCCCCTACGTCTTTGCCCATAATTGGACATGTAAACCTAAATCTGGGCCGTAAGAAATAATGCAAATTCTAGGGAGGACTTCTGGAAAGATATTCCTCCCTGAGAGGGTCACATGGAGAAAAAGTGTTTCTTGTACCTTATAGCTTTTCCTCATTCTTCCTTCTTCATTTTTTTCTTAAATAACAAACACTTTCTTCTTGATGAGGATGCTTTTAGGTAGAGATATGAAATTTGGAGCTGTGGCAGCCATCTTGCAAATATGAAGTGATAAATGTAAGAACAACATACGGAAAATGGTTCAGTAGAAGAAAGGAAAGGCCTGAGTCCTTGATTTCATTGTTGAAGCGTTGAAATCAACCCTGGATTACTTAAGTAAATAGTATGGGTGAAACCACTCTCTGTTGGGCCCACTGTACCTTGCCGTTGAAAGCATTCCTACCTGATAGACCTGTGACAAACAGCTAACTTCTTGATCTTAATGCTAACTCCTTGGCTTTCTCACACTAGAGATGCTTCTGTTGCATAGTAGTGGGGGTTTTACCGAGCATTAGCACAAGAGTAAGTCTGAGAAAGAGCCTAAAAGTTCATTGTGTTTTGATATAAACGCTCCTCACGGTTTATATCCACTTCCTATAAAGCGATCGTTATGAATATCTACCTGAAAGAATACTATGACTATTCATATAGATATCTCATATGTAAAATATGTTATCTAAATTTTTTGTCATTTTCACATTACAATTTAGTAGACTCCGATCTGCTATGATTTCAGAACTTCTAGACAGAAGGGACTTAAAAGTGGCAATTAACTGGGAAGTGGGAGATGGGGTCTGGAACGTGCATTTGCACTGTGACTATCCATATCATGAAACGGATGGAGCTAAGGCAGCCTCACACACCCCCATCTGCACCTTGTTGCTAGTATACTTTCCGTCTATAAAGCCAACTGCTTAAGGATTTTGACTTCCCTCCTAGAAGTCGAGGTATCAGTTTTGAAGGTTTTATAGCATAGACCTTCAAGATTGGAAACCTGATGGGGGCACCTGGGTGGCTCAGTTGATGGGGCATCTGACTTCGGCTCAGGTCATGATCTCGAGGTTCACGAGTTCAAGCCCCATATTGGGCTCTGTGCTGGCAGCTCAGAGCCTGGAGCTTGTTTCAGATTCTTTGTCTCCCTCTCTCTTTGCCCCTCCCCCGTTTGCACTCTGTCTGTCTGTCTCTCTCTCAAAAATAAATAAACATTTTAAAAAATTTCTTAAGTGTTACAAAATAGATTGGAAACTTGATGGAATAATATGACTTTACATCTGCATTGCCACTGGGTTATCACTAGCATTTCCCATAAAAAGAGATTCAGGCACACAGGGTTTAAATGGCTCTCAAAACACACAGCTAGCCAGCAAAACCAGTTCTACAACTTTGGTGTCCTGATCATTATTCTTCCCACTCCATCAAGTGGTTCTCAATTTAGGGATGCAGTCTTTACAATCTAAAACAGTGTGGCTAAAAAGAAATGTTCCCGGCCCATTAAAAGGAGCTTTTAGAAGAACATACCTTTTCCCACCAGAGAAGAGGAACAGAAAACCAGAGAGCTTGGGGAAAAGGGGGGAGGGGTGTCCAATCCCTCAATGGATCTGGAAGGCTACTGATTAAATACCCACCTCTATGTTATCTCCTTGTATTCCTCCAGAATATTAACTGCCTTCTGTCCCGTGTTTGCCTAAATGATACAGACCAGTCTTAGCTAGAACAGGTACACCAGGAGGAACTTTAGATCTTTGAGCAGAAAGGAGAGTGTGTATGCCGTTCATGTCTCTTTGGACAAGTGGTTTGGAGGAGACTGTTTCTAATTCCTCCATCCAAGTGTGATCTGAGAGAAGGGTTCTGTGTCCCAGAGAAAGGGAAGATAGTCTTCAGGAGCTGGTTTACAGACCCAGTGAGCATAGGGCTTCAAGTCAAAGTCAGCCCTGGGTTTTCCAAACCCAAAGTGAAACTGAGCTCCAGAAGAGACATAGGAAGTTAGGACAGGGCCAGAATGGGAGCAAAAGGAAAACTCATGTTGACAGACTGACTGACTGACTGAAAAGTTTTATACAGAAATGTGAAGAGAAGGAGATTCTGAGTTCTCAGCTCAGGACCAGGGCCATGATGTAATCAGCCTAAGTGAGACATAGTGGCCTGGCGAACATGCCAAGAATGTGGGCTGAAGGGACCTGGGTTATTCCAGGTTGTCATGGTTTTTAGCCAAAAGTAATAGAGCCAGGCAGGGGAAGCAGGCGGCCTTATGCCTCAAGGATGTTCACACACACTCTGAGGTGCAGGACAAAGGAGTCTTGTTCATTCCCTTACTATGTTGAACCATGAGTAGAGCTAGCAGTAGAGTGTGGCCTTTAAAAGCATAAAATTTGGAATCAGACGGACTGGAGTTCGAATCCTGGCTCCACCATTTACTTGCTACGTGGATTTGGCAAAGTGACTTAACCTCTCTGTGCCTCAAAATCTTGACCTGTAGGCTAATCAGAGTACCTCACTGATAAGTGGTATGAGAATGAAATAAAATGTGTTTTTTTAAGTTTTTTTTAAGTTTATTTATTTTGAGAGAGAGAGAGTGTGTGTGTGTGTGTGTGTGAGCAGTGGAGGGGCAGAGAGAGAGGGAGAGAGAGAATCCCAAGCAGGCTCTGGGCTGACAGTGCAGGGCTTGAACTTGCAAAGCGTGAGATCGTGACCTGAGCCGAAATCAAGAGTCTGACATTTAACTGACTGAGCTTACAGGAGCCCCAGTAAGATGTATTTTGAAAGGTGCTTAGGCTAGTACCTAAAGCAAGAACTCAATTTAACCTACTCTTTTTCAAAATAAAGTATATATTGAGGTAAACAGCAAAAGAATAAAGGCAGGAGAGTGGTAAACACTGATTTTATATACATAATAAAATGCACCCGGGTCGCCTGGGTGGCTCAGTCAGTTAAGAGTCTGACTTCAGCTCAGGTCATGATCTCCCAGCTCATGGGTTCAAGCCCCACGTCAGGCTCTGTGCAGACAGCTCAGAGCCTGGAGCCTGCTTTAGGATGCTGTGTCTCCCTCTCTCTCTGCCCCTCCCTTGCTCACTCTCTGTCTTTCTCTCTCTTCAAGAATAAATAAAACATTAACAAAAATAAAAATAAAATAAATAAAATGCGCCCAATAAACGAATGGGAAAGAAGCAAAGACCAAGAACAGGTTCTGGATGGTCAGTGACCGAGAAGAAAGCAGATGTACTTGTCTTAGATATGTCCACTGAGGAAACCTTTGGTTTATATCAGACTCAGAAATTTTGAACCTCCTAACTACCACCTAGGAGGAAAAAAAAAAAAAACCAAAAAACCTATGACACAGATTTTCAAGTAAGGGCTCTGGTGTGCAGATAATTTCTTTCTTTATAAAAACAACATTGGGGGCGTCTGGGTGGCGCAGTCGGTTAAGCGTCCGACTTCAGCCAGGTCACGATCTCTCGGTCCGGGAGTTCGAGCCCCGCGTCAGGCTCTGGGCTGATGGCTCAGAGCCTGGAGCCTGTTTCCGATTCTGTGTCTCCCTCTCTCTCTGCCCCTCCCCCGTTCATGCTCTGTCTCTCTCTGTCCCAAAAAATAAATAAACGTTGAAAAAAAAAATTTAAAAGAAGTGGAATTGCTGGCTCGAGCAACACTTCAAATTAAAAAAAAAAAAAACAAAACAAAAACATTGTAACATTTTGAAGACCGCTGCAGAAAGGGCTGCCCCACTTCCTGCATGACCCAGGGCCAGTTATTAAACTGCCTCGTACCTTCCTTTCCTCATCGACAGTAAAGTAGGGGACAATAAGAGTACCAACTGCACAGGGTTGTAGTGAGGACCTCATAGTTAACACGCGTAGGGTTCTTGGGAAAAAAGCAGACGCGGAGTCTTAGCCTGTTTATACCACCACGCCACAAAAGCCATCCCCGGAGTGGGCAAACATTACCAACGCACCCACTGTCCTATTATCTAAAAGCAGCCACGTTTAATATTTTGTGTGTCGTTTTTCTTCTGCCATTTTTCCACCCACACAGTCGTGTAAGTGTTCTTTTGTTTCTCACAAAAGGCATCGTTCTGTAACAGTTTCTTGTGATCTGCTTTTCCACCTAGCAACATATGGTGAAGGTCTTTCCATGTGTCGGCCTCCACTGACTTCAGGAACCACCATCGTGGTCGCCTCTGGGGAGGCAGCGTGGTTCTCTGCTTCTCCCTCCCCGCGCCTCCTGGCTCTCCCAGCTCAGCCTCTGCTCGCTCGCCTGCCACACTCACTGTCTTGCGGGTTCTCCAGGCCCGCTGGCCCTTTCACGTAGCACAGCTCTCCCAAAGGAGGGCTGCGTCAGGGAAGTTTCAACTCCCTTTTGCTGCCCACTTCTCAATTCCTACAATGGTACCAACCAAGGCTGTGCGCGATTAGCAGACTTTTCAGAAGGGTTAAAAACAAGAAATAAAACATTGAGAGGAAAAACAAAACTCAAAGTTTCCCGTTAACTCTGTTTCTTGGGTCCGAGGCGGGTGGGGCAGAAATATACCCTTCATGGGAAATTCCTTCTCTGGCACACCCCATCTCTACTCTTGCCCCCCGGTTTCCGGGCTGGAAAGCAAGCTTCCTCCTCGTTCCCCTCTGCCATGTCCACAGCATCACCCAGGCACACTGGCAAGCCTGATCCAAAATTCAACCATCCGAGGTGGTTTGGCCAAAAAGGTGCTGAAAATTTTCTTTTGAGTGAGATGTTACCATTTGAAAGCCAGGAGATTTTACATGTAAACCTAGATTTCTGGCTTCTCTTAAATGATGAAAAAGCCTGGCAACACTGAGCCCACGTGCCTGTGCGGCAACAATTTTCCAGGGGCATACTCTTGCTCCACAGAGATGGGACATGTGTCTGCCAGGTGGCCTTGGGCTCCGTTAGTTTCTATCATATGACACGGGGTGACATCACTTGTTTATTTACTTGCCTGTCTCCTGTAGGAATTTAAGTTCAAGCAGGGGGAAAATATATGCTATCAGCTGCCCACGTTCACTGAGAACCTGCCTTAGAATCTTCCTCTCCACCCAGATGGCTGCCATTGTCTGGGTGGTTTCAATATCCAGGAGGCTTATCCACATCCCACTTCAGGTCAAGGCCAGTGGGGTGAAAGCAACCTGCACTGGGATGGTGTCGAAGAAGGAGGGTCCTTGGGGAGAGGGTTACCCGAGGGAATCTGAATGTCAGGATGGAAAGGCGGGATCGCCGTTGGGAATGGTCACAGCCATTTGTGGAAATGGAGGAAAACACACACAAGATATCTGAGGAGAGAGCCAAAGGCGAAGCTGGCAAAATTGATGCCTGGGAGGGTCAGTGGAGACAGGAAGGAAGGCATGGCTCAGGTCGTGCAGGACTCATTCCTGGGACTGGGCTAGGAAAGTTTTCCCCAGTTTATGTGACATCAGCCAGGCCACGGGAGCAGAGCGCATTCACACGGTTGTGTGGGGTGACCCTCACTGCACTGTCCTTGGGCAGCCAACCTGTATCCCTGCCTGAGCCTTGTCATCCCCTCGAAGTGTTCTCTGTCGGAAATCTGAAACTCTAACCTGCAGGTTTCAGGCCACAAATGTCTAGCCTTTCATCTCCCTTGCTGAGGACTCAGACCGGGTCCACGAACCCTCTTTGCTCTACTTCCTTCTTGCCAAGTCTGGAGGCTACCAGTTATCAGGTTGAACGTGGGTGCCCTGCTCCTTCACAGCTTTTTCTTCCAACACCTGCCCTCCAAACCACTAACCTCACTGCCCCGACAATCCTTCTCCACCCTACATTGGGTCACTGAGCACTGCTGGGCCAGTCAAGGCCTCGCCCAACACCCAACTTCACTAAGCCTCCTACTGCACAAGATCCCCTACCCTGCCTTCAACTTGTCCACACATCCACCCATCTTACTGGTGTTTCTCCTAACTCGGCCCTTGCTCCTATTCTTGGGACTCCATCCTCTCTTATCCCCCCCGTGACTTGTTCTTTCAACACGGCTCTCTGACTCCTATACCTTCAACTTTTCCCTCACTCCTGAGTCTTGCTCAGACCCTAAACATATCCACACTTCTCCCATCTTTGAAGAGAATACCCGGGAACTTTGGTGGAAATGACTACAAAATGATAACATTCAGGGTTCTAAGGAAGGAAGGAGAGAAATCAGCGAGATAAAGAAAACAGGCTGCAGGAAGGTGCAGTTCTTCGAGCTCAGGGTTTTGGCAAGAAAAAGCCAATGGGAACGAAATGTGAGGGACAAAGGGTCTGAGCCAACAGGATGCCCTTTTCACATCATATACTAAATTCGTCATAATACCCTTCTTGTGTATAGGACCGCATAGCTCACATACAGTGTTTTGTCCAGTTCTCACCTCAGCCCAGTGAGATAGGCATGGGGGAGACCGAGTGGTGAGGAGTGGCTAGGGGCCTCCAGGAGATGCTGGCACTGAGCTGGGGCCTGGCCGGATATGCGCCACCAGAAAGAAGGGGAAGGAAATCTCTAGTGGCTGTGAAAGTGGGGTGAACCCAGGGAGGTGCTGGATCTGCGGGGCTGGCGAGATCATTCACACGGATGCAGCCCGAACAGGTTTCCTGAGACGTGGGAGTGACTGTGTAAATAAATGAATTCACCTTTAAGGAAAACCATGGGAGACTACTGAAGGAAGAAAATGACGCCATTATTAAAGGTTTGTGTGACAACCAAGTGGAAAACCTGCCTTAAGTCTATGAGATTAAAGAGGGAGGGGACGCCGGGTGGCTCAGTTGGTTAAGCACCCAACTTCGGCTGAGGTCATGATCTAACATGAGTTCGAGACCCACATCAGACTCTGTGCTGACAGCGCACAGATGCTCTGTCTCCCTCTCTGCCTCTCTCAAAAATAAATAAACGTTAAAAAAGAGGGGGGGGGGAAGGACCCAGGGAACCAGCCCTCTGGGAGAAATGTTGAAACAAAATAACAGTGTGTATCAGTACAAAAGCACAGACTATAAAAAGAATACCACTGCTATCTAACCAAAACAGACACCCCCTTGTGTAAGTTCTGGAGGTAAGGCCAGGAGGCTTACCCCTACTTACAGGCCTGCCCAAGCCATTTACCCACTGGGGGAATCATCAGGCCTCTCAGTCCCCCTGAACCAAACGTGACAGCACATGACCAGGTGCTTTGGGAATGACAGGGTCTTGTGCCAAGGGAAGCCAGCCAATATGCTGAAAGAGGTGAAAACTGATAAAGAGTCAAACGAGCCACTGCACTCTGAGAGACAGGGCCACATGGGTCAGAGTAGCTACCAAGCCTTCTTTATTTAAAGAAGGCTCTAGAGTTCTTGCAAGAGGAAATCTCCATCTTGTGCAAAGGGAAAGGATGGGCTCTGGGGAACTGTCAATGGTCCACCCATCTGGAGGGGTGGTGTTAGATGATAAAAAGAGCAGAGGATTTGGAACCTGGCTGATGTGGGTTCAAATAAGCCCCTTGGTGGCTATGTGCTACTCATGCCCGGCTCAACCACTCTATATCTATGAAATGGGGTGATAATCTCGACCTCAGAGGATGAAATTAGTACAGAAAAGCCCCTCCACATTGTGATGAGTACTCAGTCCAGCAGTTCCTGGGATGCTGGGTCGTAGATAATGAGGTTTTGTTGGGAGCAAATATCCTTGAACCAATTTGCTTTCTGTCTGGAAAGGGAAGTCAAACATCTGGAACCGTGGTTCTCAACTTGGGGTGGATTTTGCACCCCCCCCCCACTAGGGGACATCTGGCAATGTCTGGAGACATTTTCGACTGTCATAATTGAGCAGGGGATTGCTACTGGCATCTAGTGGGTGGAGTCCACGAATGCTGCTAAGCGTCCTACAGTGCACAGGACAGCCTCCCAGAATAAAGAATTCTCTGGCTCCAAATATCAATAGTGCCAACATCGAGAAACCCTGGCCTGGCCCAAAGCCGGGTCTTTCCTTGTTCTTTCCACAGTATCCAGTAGTCAATAAGCCAAGTGAACCCAACTGCATTTGTGGAGTAAGTTGTTCATGCCCTGAAGCAGCCAGTGGAGCGAAGTATTTATTGGTGACTCAAATGTGCTAGTTTAGGGCTGTTAACAATCTTTGTCTGAAGCTGGAGTAATTCATTTAGAATGTGTTTATTAGTCACAGAGGACATCAAGTTTGGTGGCTATATTAACATTTTGGAGGAGGGAAATCATGCCCTAAGTCACCGTGACAAACAAGAGGAGTAGTTTTCTAAAAGCAGAATGGAATCCTTATTGGGGAAAAATTAGTGAGGCTTACAGGTCATGGAAATGACCTGAAGGCCACTGAGGACTACCATTTAAACATGGCCTGTGGTCAGGACTGTGCGATACTGAGATTGAGACCATCCTTCAGCGTTCCTCAGACTGAGCAAGGCTATTTTAAACCACTCAGTGTAGGGTTTTGCATTTTAAAAGAGATATGGAGAAATCCATAGGAAAGATAGGAAAGCCACAACAATACCTGGAAAATAAGAGTGGTCTGAAAGCAGGCAAAGGACTCTGGGTTTGTTAACATGGAAAAGAGAGACCTGAGTATGTATGGTTTTGAACACGAAAGATTATCACAAGGGGGGAAAATGGCCAGCTGTTTTCCATCTCCATGGAGGAGCAAATTATAGGAAATGGGTTAAGATTGCAGCACAATGGTGGCTGTGAATATGAAAGCATTTCCTAATTGGACCCTGGAACAGACTTCAGAGGAAGACAGTTCAATTCTCATTACTCAAGTTTGCTAAAAATAGGTTAAGTATTGACCTGACCCCAGACGGGGGACTGTGTGTGATGACTTCTTGAGCCCCCTGGTTCCATCATTCTTTTTTGCCTGTGTCTTCACAAGACCCAGCTAATTCGCTGATGGGTGAAAATTTCAGTTCTTTCATTATGTGGCCTATATAGGCTGGTTTCCTAAACTACACATTTGATGGCTTTTGATTGATTATATTGGTAAATTCACTGGTGATTTGGGAGTAATTTTGACATAACTTGTAATGTCATAACATTTGCTTTACTCATTGAGCTTGGACATGAATGCATAAATTATATTATGCTTGTGGGTCATCAAGTCAGCCTTGCATTGATCATGATGTTTAGAGCTCAGTTCTGAGTCGCTGGCTTCTTTAACACTGATACCAGTGCACACTTTGGCATAACCTGAACCAGCCATTCAGACCAGAGTAAACAAGGTGAGGAAATTGTTCCAAGCTTACAATTTGCTCCAAGGGTGTGCTCTTTGTATTCAGAATGTATCACTGTATTAATGTTGAAGCCAACATCTGAGTTTGAATGGGGAGGTGGTGGGGGGGTTGGAAAAGAAGATGTGATCCTGCTGTTTCTAGCATTGTACAGAAATGAATCCATTCCATTTTCAAGTGAATTTACTGAATTGCTGATAGAGAAGGATTCAACCCATTAAAGCCTCATGCAGTGGACCGTGGGAGCGTCCCGTTAGTTTGTTTCTTTGGGCTCTATTATGCAGATACTTAACTCTTTTTATGCTTACACCTAAGTGGGAGCGGGAATATAGATTGAGTTGGTTATTCACTGAGTTCTTAGCTTCTCTGCTAAAAAACATAACTCTGCAAATGTTTACATTAGAGGCACCAGTAACCAGTAGTTCCCTTGTGGTCTTAAAAGGTACAGAAAACTAACAAAATCATTGATGTGGATACAAAATGGTGCATTCAGTTGATCTGGTTTTTTCCCTGTGGCAACATTGCTGGCCGTCCCCAGCGGCCAATCCTCCCTACGTCCTTTGAGAATATAGCCTCTGAGTTTTGGTCAGACCCATGACTATTTCACTAAAGACTACACTTTCCAACATCTCTTGCACCTAAATGAGATAAAGAATAATTTTCAACTCATGGAATGTGGGCAGAAGAGATTTGGGCAGATATGAGGTATGCTGGTCCACGATCTGAAATGGAAAGGATAACATCACCTCCCGCATCTTCTTTCTACCTTTCTGTAGGCTGGGATGCAGATATGATGGCAGAACCTGGAGCAGCCATATTCAACTACAAGATAGAAGTCCTCTGTTGAGGATAAAGGAGAATCATAGTGGAAGAAACTTGAATTTTAATTACCATGGAGCCACCACATCAGCCTTAGACCATTTATACTTTGATTGTTATAGGACAGAAAAACAAACTTCATTTTGTTTAAGCTACTATTATTTTGACTTTTGTAATAGTAGCCAAATTGGTGTCCTAACCCTAAGATAAATTTTATCTGGGTTCTTTTTGCTGTGGACAAGGCTATAATTATCCTCCTGTCCAGTGGCCACAGCTGCCTCTACTGTTGACAACTGGGGCTTGGAGAGGCAGATTTACTGAGAAATGAATGGAGTTTAAGCTACATTTGGTTGAGCCCCTTTCTAAGTCTCCAAGGGTTCCCCTATAAGATTGCAGGAGCCCAATAAAAGAGGCACAGAGTTGATCCCAGACGAAAGGTCACCCCCTTGCCCTAGTATGGTGCTGGGATTTCAGGTAGGGTTAGCTGGTTGCTTGAACCATATTCACATCCACCCAGCACCCAAATCCCATGTGGCCCCAGTGGGCCTCATGGAGCCTTCCAATCCTATCTTTGATCATTAGAAGAAAGGACTGAACTAGATGCTGCTCTGCTTTCTGCTCAGAAGCTGTTGTGACTAGGTTTCATGGGTGCCCCAGGACTTGGAGGAGCATGGGCATGTCAAGGACGTGGCCAAGTTGGACCAGCTGCTGGTGGCAGCTTCTATCAAAGACACTGCTAAAACAAGAGACTGTGAGAGTACATGCAGGAGGAGCATTGCCAACAAAAGATTCTGAAATGCAAAGGAACTTTTCCAAACCATGGACATTAAGGAAAAAAAATAACCATGCAAAAGGAAAGACAGGATTATCTTCCTATTCTCTATTCATAACAACCATTTTACAGCACTGTTTTCATATGGAGAGGTTAAAAGAGTATGCAATCAAAACTGTTGGGGAAAAATATTACCAAGGTATTCCAGGTGGTCAATTAATAAATGAAATATTGTTATTTTAATGGATTTTGTGGTGTTTGTGGTATGTGTCAACATTTAACATTTTTTCAGTACTCATTTCATACCTAAATTTGTACTTGCAATTCTGTACTCTTCCTTAAAGAGGGTCTCCAAAAGCTGTAGGGCCCATAACACCTGAATTTTCCTTCTAGGAGTTTATACCACTTTGGTAAGAAGAGAACTTCTTGATTGGTGTTTTAGAAGAAGATGGGCTAACCATGTCACATGACACCTTCTGGGTAATGTCATTTATCAGCCCCCAGAAGCAGGAACTTGGGAATCCTTGGAAGACTAGTTGATGCTCAGGTTGGGGTGCGTTATATGAGTGTTAGTGATTAACCTCCAAGAGGTGATAAGAGTGAGCTGTGTAGTTCTTTTTGATCCTTTGCAGTTTCCTAAACATCATGAATGTGTGCCCCTACTTCCTGTCTAACTGTAACTCAAAAATCAAGAATATCTTCTTTTATTTTTGGCCTTTCTATCCTCAAAACCCCAGTTGGGCACATTCTTTTGCTTTGAGCATGGTGACCATGAACTCCTTTCTGACAGTGTCTGGGAAAAGTCACGATCTCATTGTCCACATGCCCTTCTATTGTTCTCCTACTCCATAAAGAATTGTTGAATGGACTAGAATAGTCCTATTTCTAAACCAAGTATAGTGAATAGGCTGAAGATCTGGTGATGGTGTTTGCTAATTTTACCACGTTCCCTTTCCTTGGAAAAGAAGCTGGAGGGGGTATAGGAGGAAGTGAGGATGGGCCAGAGGCAGAGAGAAGGATGAAGATTATTTGTTGTAAATGATGGAATCAGTCATGAAAGCGTGTCATTACCCATTACTGTGACCCAGTAAATAGCACAGAACCTTTCACTTGAGTTCCTCATGTCCAGGCTTGCCACCCCACCCCAAGCATAATCTCTACACAAGAGCCAGAGTTATTTTTTATAATCAGATCATATCACCCTTTTGCTTAAAACCCTCGAATGCCTGCCCATTGCAATTAAAATAAAAGCCAAACCCTACTGTGGCCTATAGGACTTTCCACAATGTGATGACTTCTTCTGTTTCTATTACTAACTACTGTCTGCCATGATGACCTCATCCCCAGCAACCCCACCCCCATGACTTTCCATGGTTTAGCCTTCTTTCTTTCTTTCTTCCCTCCCTCCTTTCCTTTCTTCTCTCCCTCTTCTCTCTCCTTTCTCTTTATTTCTATAGGACAGCTTTATTTAGATATAATTCACTTACCATTGCAATTGAATGGTTTTTAGTATACTCACAGAGTTGAACAACAGTATCACAATCAATTTTGAAACATTATTCATCACTGTGAAAAGAAACTGTACCCATTAGCAGTCACTCTCTATTTGCCCCACAGCCCTAGGCAACCACTAATCTACGTTCTATCTTATAGATTTGCTTACTCTGGGAATTTCATATAAAGGGAATTATATAGCACCTGGCCTTTTAGGTCTACCTTCTCTCACTTAGTATGATGTTTTCAAGGTTTGTTCGTGCTGTAGCATCTGTTGGTACTTTATTCCTTTTTATAGCTGAATAATATTCTATTATATGGATATATTATACTATTATATGGATGTTATATGGATGTACATTCTGTTTATCCATTCATCAGTTCATAGGTATTTTGATTGTTTCTACTTTTTGGCTATTACGAGTAATGTTGCTATGAACATTTGTGTATACTTTTTCATGTGGACATAGGTCTTTAATTCTCTTGGATGAACATCTAGGATTAGAATTTCTGGACTGTGTGATAACTCTAGGTTTAGCATTTTCAGAAACTGCCAGACTCCTTTCCAAAGTGGTTGCATTTTATATTCCCACCAGCAACAAATATATGAGGGTTGTGATTTCTCTACATCCTCACCAACACTTATATCTATTGTTGTTTGTTGTTGTTGTTTTTGTTACTATTATTATTATTCTAGTAATCATAGTTGATGTGAAACCATCAAGGTTTCAATATTTGAGTGTTCATGATGGCTAACAAGGTTGTACATCTTTTGGCCATTTGTATAACTTTTTTGGAGAAAAGTTTATTTAGATCTATTTTGTAATTGGGTTGTTTGTTGTTCAGTTGTGAGAGTTTTTTTATATATTGTAGATACTAGATTCATATCAGGTATATAATTTGCAATTATTTTCTGTCATTCTGTGGATTGCCTTTTCATCCAAGGCATTATATAGAAATACCATATGATCCAGCAATCTACTTCTAGGTATATATCCAAAAGAAATAAAATCACTATGTTGAGGATATATTTGCATTCCCATGTTCATCACAGTATTATCCACAATAGCCAAGATATGGAAACAACTTAAGCATCCATCAACAGATGAATGGATAACAAAAATGTGGTGTATATACACAATGGAATACTACATGGCAATGAGAAAGAATGAAATATGGCCCTTTGTAGCAACGTGGATGGAACTGGAGAGTGTGATGCTAAGTGAAATAAGTCACACAGAGAAAGACAGATACCATACCATATGTTTTCACTCCTATGTGGATCCTGAGAAACTTAACAGAAGACCATGGGGGAGGGGAAGGAAAAAAAAAAGGTTAGAGAGGGAGGGAGCCAAAACATAAGAGACTCTTAAGAACTGAGAACAAACTGAGGGTTGATGGGGGGTGGGACAGAGGGGAGGGTGGATGAGGGGTATTGAGGAGGGCACCTGTTGGGATGAGCACTGGGTGTTGTATGGAAACCAATTTGACAATAAGTTTCATATTTTAAAAAATGTGGTGTATATATACACATATATACATACATATAGTGGACTATTATTCAGCCTTGAAAAAGAAAGAAATACTTTCATTTATAACAACATGAATGACATTGAAGGACATTATGCTAATTAAGCCAGACACCAAAAGACAAATACTGCACCATGCCACTTATATGTGGAGTATTAAAAAAAGACAGAAAGGAAAGAAAGAAAAGAAAGAAAACAGAGAAAAAGAAAAGAAAAAGTTGAACTCATAGTAATCAAGAATAGAAAGGGGACTTGGGGGTTGAGGGGAGCAGAAATGTTGATCAAAGGGCACACATTTTCAGTTATATGAAGAATGAATAAGTTCTGGAGGCCCAGTATACAGAATGGTGACTACAGTTAATACTAATGTATTAAATGCTTGAAAACTGCTGAGAGAGGAGATCAAATGCTCTTACCACAGGCACACAAATGGTAAAAATGTAAGGTGATATATATGTTAATTAGCCTGATTATGATAATCATTTCATAATGCATATGTATATTAAAACATCAAGTTGTACACTCTAAATATATACAATTTTTATTTGTCATCATACCTCAGTAAAGCTAGGAAAAAAAGAAAATCACTATTATTTAGAAATGGTCATAGTTACTGATTCAGAAAGAAGCATCAGTTGGATTCTAAAATTAGTCAGTAAAAGTTTAATAAGGAAGTTTCTGCCACAAATTACCTATTAATTACAAAGAGAAAAATAGTTATTTTACAATAGAGAAACCTGGCAGACACCAACTTCATGATCAAAGCTAATATTGCGAAGAATGGAACAAACAGACATGATGTGTCTCGTGATATGATGCAGTGAGAAGAAACAGTATCACTTCTGAGGCATTCTTGCCAAAAATACATTACCTGAGTTAATAGTGAGGAAATCTCAGACTAACCCAAACTGATGAACATTCTACAAAGTAACTGGTCACTGCCCTTAAAAAATGTCAAGGCCATGACACAGAATCTGAGGATTACACTTACAGATTAAAGGACACTAAAGAAACATGATAACTAAGTATGACTTGTAACCCTGGATTGGATTCTGGACCAGAAAAATAAACTATTTTTTCTACAAAGGAAATTTTTGGGACAATTGATGAAATGTAAGAACTGTACATTAGAAAATAATATGGTATCAGTTTCAGCTTCTAAATATGAAAACTGTACTGTAAGATAATGTCTTCATTCTTTGGAAATACACACTGAAATATTTAGGAGTAAAGGAGCATTATGTCTGAACTTACTCTCCAGCAGTTCAGAAAAAATAGTACACACACACACAAACACACACACACACACGAACACACACACACGCGAACAAACACAATATCAGAATGACAAAAAACGATTAGGTAATTGTTAACAGTTGCGAAATCTGGGGGAAGAGCATACAGGATCTTTGTATTCTTCCTGCAACTTTTCTTTAAGTTTGAAATCCTATCAAAACAAAAATTTCCAAAACTAAAAAAGAAAATGAGTATCTCATGTCTCCCAAACCCCGTACAGGAATCTCTACTTTGGTGTCTTCCACAGTGGGTGGAAGATGTATGACTTGGTAAAAATGGATTGAAGATTGATTAATTGGCAATCAGAGTGTTTTACTCATTATCTTATGAGTCTTATGGAATTCTTTAAAAAACAGCTACAATATAATTTTTTTTTTTAATTTTTTTTTTCAACGTTTATTTATTTTTGGGACAGAGAGAGACAGAGCACGAATGGGGGAGGGGCAGAGAGAGAGGGAGACACAGAACCGGAAACAGGCTCCAGGCTCTGGGCCATCAGCCCAGAGCCCGACGCGGGGCTCGAACTCACGGACCGCGAGATCGTGACCTGGCTGAAGTCGGACGCTTAACCGACTGCGCCACCCAGGCGCCCCTACAATATAATTTTTAATATATAAATTAGATCCTGGGATAAACAAAGATTGTCCAAGGATATCAAGGAAGCAAAAATTTGTCAATAGCTGACTGTAGGCTGGAACTGAAAGGTCCCCAGACCACCCCTTGTTCTAGTAGAGTTTATTAGACCTGTGCAAAATGGAGTCACAGCCCAGAGGCTGTGTCTCCAAAGGCACCTCGAGAACATGAATCAGCACGAGACTGTTACACTGTTCCTAATTCTGTTAGAGACTCTGGATGTGGTTAACACCAAAGTGAATAGGTGCTATTTTGCATAAAAAAAACATTTAAAAAATATTTATTTGCAATATAAACAAAGCCCCATTGCTGGTTCTGGATGTGTGTGTGTATTTTATTTTATATATTTTTTATTTTATATATATATATATACACACATGTATATGTCATATATGTACAGATATGTACATATATGTATATATGTGTGTATGTGTACATACGTGTGTGTATACATAGGGTCATGAAATTTCCTTCATGAGATCGTAAAGTCAAACCGCCCACTCTCTTGGCATACCCTCATTTATACAAATTTGTGTTTTTCTGCATCCTTCTGGGTTTTTCTTTTTAAATGTAAGAAAGAGAAAAAAAGAGATAATGTGCAGTATGGAAGCTTTCAGTCAATCTCCCAACTGCAGCCAGCTTGTAATCTGCTGCCTTAAAGAATCCCTGAAGACAGGGGCGCCTGGGTGGTGCAGTCGGTTAAGCGTCCGACTTCAGCCAGGTCACGATCTCGCGGTCCGTGAGTTCGAGCCCCGCGTCGGGCTCCGGGCTGATGGCTCAGAGCCTGGAGCCTGTTTCCGATTCTGTGTCTCCCTCTCTCTCTGCCCCTCCCCCGTTCATGCTCTGTCTCTCTCTGTCCCAAAAATAAATAAACGTTGAAAAAAAAAAAATTTAAAAAAAAAAAAAAGAATCCCTGAAGACAGCCCCTGCGAGGTAAGGTGCAGTGGGACAGCACTGATTACTTTCTTATTACTTTTACTTAAAATATTTAAATTATAGGAGAAATTTTGAAAGATTGTTATATAAAACGCCTTTTCCACATACTTTCAGTTGCCTCCACTTAACTTTAAAAAAAAAATCAATACTCTCTGATATCAGTTTTGAATTGAGACTTATATATATGTAAACCTGGAAATTGTATTTCTATTTCCTTTTCACATGGAACTTGTAATTATAGAATTATTTTTTCTCATGGCTGGACCCGGAAGACATTAAGTAGGTGTTAGAGAAAGACAAATATCCTATGATCTCACTTATTCGTGAATCTAAAAAACACAAACACCAAACTCAACAAAAGAAGTCAGACTCATGATGACCAGAGGCAGGGATGGGAGGAGGAGGAATCGGAGGAAAGTGGCCAAAAGGTACAAACTTCCAGTTACAAGATAAAGAAGGACTAGGGATGTAATGTACAACAGGATGAATATATAGAATGCTCTATGACATATAGAAAAGTGGTTAAGAGTCTAGATTCTACCAGTTTTCATCATGAGGGGAAATTTTTCTTTCTTTTCGCTTTATTGTATCTATATGAGATCATGAATGGTCACTAAACTTACCATGCTAATCATTTCACAATATACATAAATCAAACCATCATGCTATATACCTTAAATGTATACAGTGATGCAGGTCAATTATTTCTCAATAAAACTGGAAAAAATACTTTTTTCCAATGTGTCCAAACAAAATCAAAGAGCTGTTCTATTGCCCATGGCTGGCCTTCCCATACACAATGGAATGAGAGTTTTAACTGGTTCCCTTTGTCTCAAAGTTGTAATGCTACAGTTATAGCCTCTATTTCAAATCAAGTTCTAAAACTGCCCAAGGCTCTCACTGCCCTGACCCACTTGGTGGTCTGGATCCCTCAGAAACTCCTGTCGTTGAATCAGACTTTATTCTTCGGTTTAGACCCAAACTCTTCTTCATGAGGCAACAGCTCAAAGAGCCCCTGAGAGCGCTAGGAGGCAGCCATTCCCTTTCCCTGAAATGCTGGTGACAGTCACTCTTTTTCATCAGGAAGTTGTGAATTCCTGTTGATTTTGTAGCACCTGGGAGTTGAGGGGAAGTGGGTGAGTGAGGGGGAGAGCACGTGTTATTCTATCTGCTGAGCTCCTCACCACCAAGGCACAAAAGAGCACGTTCAGAGGGCTTTTACTTGGGGGTCAGGGGGAAGACAGTGATGACAGAAACTAGGAACACAACCCAACTGCGGAAATTTTGTTTTTAAGATTCTTGAGAGACAGTTTGAATTTTAGTTCTTGCTCTCACAGAATAAAATCTCCTTGGAGGAGGTTTTTAAAATCACAGGGTCATGAAATCAACGTAGTGGGCTACAACTGTCAATTTTTTTATGTCATAGATTATATTAGAATAGACGATATCAAAGTGTAGTTAACCACGGACTTGAGCCAGATTGTTGAATTTGAATCCCTACTGTGTGACCACTAATTAGCTATGTGGCCTGGGGCAAATTACTTAACTTCCCCAGGCCTCAGTTTCTTCACCTGAATATTAATGATGCGTACTTCATATAGTTATTATAAGGATTAACTGTGTTAATATGCATAAAGCACTCGCTCACTTACCTATGCATCAGTTGAGGATTGGCAAACTGAGTGGGGCTTAGCTGGGCAGCTTTGCTTCAAGCTGCAGGTTCCCCTAAGCTTGGCTCCTCACCATAGGGCCCCAGGACTGCTCCACAGAAGCTTTCAAATCCCAGGGGGCAACCAATAGATGCCAGGGCTCTTAAGAAATTAGCTCGGCCTTTGTGAGATTTCGAATGCCCCAGAAGACAACTTTGTCATCCAAGTAAGTGTGCTTTGGGACTACTTATATTTGTAAGCCATATTTGATTTATTAGAGTAACAAGCTTAGAATCCCTCTTCTTCCTTCAAGCTCCCAAGTGACTTCTACAAATCTTATTATGCGATTTCCAAGGGAAATCTTAACAACTTGTTTTATGAGAGGGTTTGATTAAGGGTTTGTTCCACTTAGACTTGGTTCACTAAACAACTTTTTAAAGGTTTTTAACTGCATTTATAAATTTAATATATTTTATTTGCTTTTCACTGACAGCTAACACAGCACTTACCATGTCCAGAAACTATCGTAAACAATTTACATCATTAACTCTAATTCTCATAGAAATTCCAGCAGATAACTCATATTATTATCATTCCTGTTATAAATACAGGAAAACTGAGGTACGGAGGGCAATTCTCACAAGGTCATCTAGCTACTAATAACTGAACTGTTTTGTGAAACACAAAGTCTGGCTCCAGAATCCAGATTTTGGCTCTTACCCTCTATGTTAATTCACTAACTATGAATTAAGTGACTAAAAAAAAAAAAAAATCCTGACTATTTCAGTCATTCTTGTAAAACCAAAAAAATTAAGCTTATAAATAAAGTGTAACTGGTTCAAAATTCTTTGATTACAAAATTAGTTTTGTTAAGTCTCTTACAGAAGTCTTTGAATATAGCATCTTGTCTTCTGATACACCAAATTCATTTAAACATTACGAGTCTTAAAATATCAAATACACAGATATTCCCAAATTTAACATAAAACAACTTAATACTGATTTACTTCACCTCTGCAATTAAATTCTAAATGTTCCCCGTATGGAAGACATTTTCACTGCTAAGGAAACAATCAAGCTCTCCCAGGCTGTCAGCAGTGTGTCAAGAAGGACTGTGCCCCACAGGGTGGATGCTGCTGAATGTCTCAAATGGAGGTCATGGTGACCTTGAAAAGAGTAGGTTTTGCTGGTTTGATGGGATGAAAGCATAAATAAAAAGGTTCAGGACAGACAAGTTGCAGAGAATGAAGATGAGAAGGCAAACCTTTTTTTTTTTTTTTTTTTTTTTTGGCTGGTAAATGGAGCTGAAACTGGGGCAACTGCTAGGGAGATGTAGGATCAAGGAAGATTTTTTTAAGAATATGGAATATATTGTACATAAACTGATAGAAATAATGCAGGGGTGGGAAAGTACAAATTCAGGAGAAAGGAGGCAAATGACGTCCAGGAGGCAGAGGGGAGGAGCCTAGAGCTGGACCATGGTGACTGGGGAGGAAGAAAAGCAAAAGGACACGGATGCTGGTAGATGGGATGGAATCTGTAGAAGTTTTTTCTGATTGCTTCTGTTTTCTAAACAGGAAATGAGGTCATCCATGTGGACTGATGGGGCAGGGATGGTGGAGGTTTGAGGAGAAGGAAGATGTGAAATGGTCCTTCAGGGAAGGAGGACAATGCAGTGGGGTTGCCTGTGAGCATCAGAAGCCACTGGCATATGGAGAGGATTAATGTCTTGGGACTGGATGAGGACACTAGGGAATGAGGACACAAGGTCAAGGACCAAGCTTGGTGGGCAGAACTTAACTATGAAGAGGGCTGAGACCAGCTGATGTGTGAGAGACATTATGGACCCAGAGAACCACTGGGATCAGTCTCTACTCCTCCAAATGCAGTTAATAATCAACCACATTCTTACTAAGAGGATCAAGTTCAAGGACTGATCACCTGGATATAAAATGCTTTAGGTGCTACATAGTCCCCCACCAAAATGTATGTCTGGTACCTGCTCCCTTCCAAGACTATTACCTATGTTTCTAAAGTCAAAGCCACAAGGGCCTTCAAAATAAAGCCAAACACAGCTGTAGGTACTCACGCTGGGAGCATTTCAGAAGCCATGAATACATCAGGTTTCACAGGACACTTAACAAGTGGAGGCTTCCAGTGGTTACGTTTTTGGTAGACTAATTATCATTAGGGGCTATATACTGAACTTCTATTATTTCCAGAGGGAAGCTAGTTAAAAATAGGCAAATTGCATTTGCTCATAAGTAGTGTATTAAAATTTCTGGGGGTGCCTGGGTGGCTGTGTCGGTTGAGCATCCAACTTCGGCCCAGGTCATGATCTCACGGTTCGTGATTTGGAGCCCCACCTCAGGCTCTGTGCTGACAGCTCAGAGCCTGCCTCAGATCCTCTCTCCAGCCCCACCCACTGCCTTGCTGCCCCTCCCCACTCATGCTCTCTTTCTCAACAATAAAAATAGGCATTATTAAAAAAATTTCTGGTCTTCTTTCTAATGCCAAATGCTTCTCAGAACAGTTGCTCCCAGTGGACCTTTTCCTCAGGTCAGTCATCCTGCCCCATCCCTATCCTATCCACACAGATAGTGACTCAGTTCACTCCACTTTCCTTTCTCTCTCAGAGGCTTCAGCACTGCTGGCATTTTGAACTAGATGATTTCTTGTTGTGGGGGCTGTCCCATGCATTGTAGGGTGTTTACAGCATCCCTGCCCCACCCCCGCCACTAAATGCCAGTGGCACATTATCTTCCAACCCTACCCAAGTTGTGACAACCAGAAATGTCTCTAGACATTTGTAAAGGCCCCCTGTGGAGCAAATTGCTCCCTGGCTGAAAACTATTGGTCTATTAGGATTGGGGAGAATGGGACCCACAAGTAACTCAAATCAGAGCTTCATATGGACTATCCCATGATAACCCAGACAGCATAAATTAAGTCTCTGGGAGAACAGGACGGGATCTGACAACCTCAGAGATGAGAAATTAGATACTTTCCCTTCTGTACGGAATGTACAATTAGCTGCCTAATCCTGCTTTAAAAAGAAAAAAAAAAAAGAAAAGAACATGTCAGATTTCCAATCTTTTCACCAGGTTGATGAGAAGATTCCTAGGATTAGGAATCAACTACAAGAAAGATGCAATGCACAGAGTTTTAGAATTGGTAAAATGCAGAGAGAGAAAGTAAGAGAGCAGGAAGGGAGAAGAGAGGACAGGAAGGAGGGGGCAGGAGAGAGGAAAGACACAGAACCCAAATGCATGGTCGAGTTCAACTTCACACCAAGCTCAACTTTGTACCTCTGAACTTTGTAGGGGTTCAATTAAATGCCAAGTCTTAATCTAGGATAGCAAAATAATGTGTGTGTTAAAATCGAAACCATCCAGCTCCCCATTACCTACAGGATGAAGTTCAAACACCCTAGCTTGGCAATCAAGACCCTAAACAGTGTGGCCCCAAAAGTTTTAAGCTGTTCCCACTACTTATAGGAATGTTTCCCTTGATTCCATCTGGTCCACTTGCTTTTCTACAAAGGTACCTTGCTAATTCCCCCTCCTGGGCTTTGTGTATGCACTTGCCCCATCTGGCTCTCAAATGTTTAAACTTCAAGTTCCATCACCCCCACCCCATCTCTTTTGTTTGCTGCTCACTCTAGCATACCTAGGAGCTGGGCCAGGATAGAGAATAAAAGCTTACAGCCCTACAGCATGTACTGCAGAACAGACACTGTTCTAAGCAATCTTCTCTTTGGATGCTGAAGAGGAATTCCTACTTCCAGGACTACCCATTGTACTGCCCTCATGAAACAGAAGCAGAACTCTGGGGCCAGCTAGGGTCTGCCAGTGTTATAGTGGCATTTGGTTCCCTTCATCTTGGAGAGCAGAAGTGCAGAGAGAGAGCCCAGCCAGGAGAGCGATAGGGGTAAAGAGCAACCTCGCAGATTCGGCTGAGGGCCACTGTGAGGGCAGGGGTGGGGTAAGGAGAGCTGAACTCGGTCGCAGGGTGTGGGGGAAGGGCTTGTCAGCCCACAGTGACCTTCAGGGCTGGAGAGAGAGGGGAAGAGGAAGCACATTTTAGCTGCTCCTCGCTCACGGCTTCCTGAAGGCGGGGCTCCTGTTCCCTGGTGCACGTCAAGCTTTCCTCTGGGCTCACAAGGAGCCACGCACTCACATACCCACATGTGGCCGAGGTCCAAGGCATGCAGCACTGAAACTGCTAGGGACTCCGTCCCCCAAATCCTTCTGGATGCTGAAAAGGAGGCTTTGATTCATATGTTGAGACTCTGGCTTCGTAGTAACCTCATTTCCCCAGCTTGGAACCAAATTCTCTGAAGAGCTGGCCAAAAACCTTGGCCCGTGTGAACCTCTCTAGAGTTTCTGGCTTCAATAGCAGATTCATTTTGAATCTAAAATTGTTTGTTGAATACAGAACCGGCTCTCTTTAGCTTCCTTTCCTCTCTCTTCATTTCCTGTTTCCTCTTCTCCCTGTCTCCTTAGCGTCTGCTCAGTTATCAAAGAACTGCAGTGCTATTTTCAGGAATGTTCTCAGGCCAAGCCCGTGGAATGAGCCCCAGGCTTGAGTGTTCTGGGGCGCCCGCAGCCAGGTCGCAGTTCTCTTCCCAAACCGAACACCATAATCCTTAACCAACGTCCCTGGCGAAATTAATATTCTTTATGGTCCCAGTTTCTGATTATATCCATCATCACCCCCCTCCTTCTCCAGATCTAATCACAGTGGTATTAGAATAGAGTGCCTGAGAAAGATTTTGGAATCCGACAGTCCTGCGCTTAACTCTCAACGCTATCATTTGGGCTTGTTACTGAGTTTTCCCATCTGTAAAATGGGGACAATGGCAGCTATTCTGGAGGCTTGCTAGGAGGATCAAATAAGAGGATATATGTGTAAAGAGAACACTTTATTCATCGGAATTCCTCTTAGGAAGGTAGAGCTGTGTTTGTGGAGAAAATACTTTGCTAAGCGCTAGAAGTAGAAACCGAGATCCTTAGGGCCGGAGGTGGGTGGGACCCTCCCAGCAAGACAAAGGGAGGATTTTGTTTGCAGCTCCAGAAAGGAAGTGGGGGGCCAGGAGAGGGCGGAAGCCCTGGGCTCCTGAAGTGATCCCTCCCCGTGTTTACACCCTCCCTCCACCAAAATCTTGAGTCAGGTTTACCAAATTCATGGAGTACGTGAAATAACGAAGGAAAACAGAGAAGGGGCTGAGTCTTGTCTCCAGGGAGCTGTGGGGCAAAACTATGGTAGCATTTCAGGAACAGGGAGGTGGGGGCAGAGAACACCTAAGGACAGAAAACTCAGGGACCCTCCTGGAAAGAGTATTGGAACTTCAAAGGCCATGAATCTCAGAACCAGATTTCTCAGGGATAGGAGGCACCAACAGACAACCAGGCTAACCAGTCAAGACACTGTACCTTAATATTATTATTCCCTATGTGGTGCTTTCCTGGGTCTTTCCTTCTTGATCTACAGTCTCACTTAGACTTTACTCCCTCCAAGAAGCCTTTTCTGATTTCTCCAATGTGGGTCAGAACCTTCAACTCTGAGCTTCTCCCATGAGTTCTTATCATAGGAGTGTTCACCCTGAGTTATAATTGCTTATTTGAGTATCTGATCTCCTATGAGACTATACTCCATTTGGTCAGAGCTAAATCTCTGATACCACTGTGTTCCCAGATGTGTCACAGCCTCTGACACATCATATGTTCTTGTTATCTGTTCAGTGCACTAGGATAAAGTAGAAAAAGCAGTCTTTGGTATCCTATAAAAACCAGATTCAGGTTCTGATTTTAATATTTAAAAGCTGTGCAACTCTGGGGATGTTACCTAACCTCTCTGAGGCTCAGTCATCTCCTCTGTAATTAGGATGGAAGGTGCTGGGTCAGTGTAAGGATGGAATCAGCAGATGTTTATTCCTCAACTTACTCTCTTGTATTTGGCCCATCCCTTCCATCCACACATCCCTACCAAGTCAAAGCCCCCAGCACCTTACAAACTCCTACTTTTTCCTCTTTACTTCACACTGTGTCTCTTGGATTTATGAAGCTCTTCTTCTGTACCAGACAATATTCCAAACTAAGAGTCTTCAAACTACAGCCCATGGGTCATGTATAGCCTGGCACCTGTTCTCATACTATTCATGAGCTAAGAAAAGTTTTTACATTTTTAAATGGTTGGGGGAAATATAAAGAAGAATATTTCTGGGGCTCCTGGGTGGCTCAGTCAGTTAAGCATCCAACTTTGGCTCAGGTCATGGTCTCACGCAGTTCGTGGGTTTGAGCCCTGCATCGGACTCTGTGCTGGCAGCTCAGAGCCTGAAGCCTGTTTCAGATTCTGCATCTCCCCCTCTCTTTGCCTCTGTCTCCCTCCCTTTCTCTCTCTTTCTCTAAAAATAAATAAACATTAAAAATTTAAGAAAAGAAGAATATTTCATGACACATGAAAATGATTTGAAATTCGCATTTCAGTGTCCATAAAAAACTCTATTGGCCCAGAGGCACACTCATTCCTTTCCCTATTGTCTATGGCTGCTTTTGCACTGCAGTGGCAGAGTTGAGTAGCTATGACAGAGACTGTATGACCACAAAGCTGAAAATATTTCCCACCTGACACCTTATAGAAAAAGCTTGCAAATCCACATTCTAAGCAGTTCCCATGTCGATGGTAATGAAGTTCTCCTTAGTGCGGTATGAAGTCAGTATCATTATTGCCCTCATTTTACAGTTGAGGAGCCTGAGTGGAGAGGTTAAGCAATATAGCCAGGGTTTCACAGCTTGTAAATCAAGTTGGGATCAAACTCTTGCTGCTCTGAAGTGGCAAGAGGACTGGAGACAATTGCAGATAGCCTCTGCACCACGCTGGGGAGTCCGGCTGTGAAGGTTCTTGATCAGGGAGTCACGTGATGACGCAAAATCTTAAAGTGATCACTGCGGCCACTGAATCAGAGGAGAGAGCATGACAGAAGTAACAAAGAGTAGGCACGATGAATTTGAACACTGGAGCTCAGCTTCCCAGGTTTGATTGCATACGGCCGCTTATCTGTGTGACCTTGGACAAGTTATTCAACCTCTCCCTGCCTAATTTCCTTAGCTCTCCAATGGGGAGAATAATAGAATCTAGACTTTCTCTTATGGGGTTGTTGTAAAGACTGGAATGGAAACTTTTGTCTTATTAGTCTGTCTTGAGGCACAGAGCCGCCTCTAGACATTCGCTGTGGTCATGCCTGTTATTCATCCTGACACGAAGCCACTGCTCCCTCTGTCCCAGGCACCATTCCAAGCAATCAAGATACAAAGAGGAAGAAAGACAAAATCACCAGACCTGCTTCCTGCACGTAAGTAGCACACGGTCCACTGACTGGCGCAGGGGAGAAAGTCAGCACCTGGAAGCAGTGTCACAGGCGCTATGATGGGCCATCACAGGAAGCAGAGACAGGAAGACCTCATTCTGGCTCTCCCTTCTACGGCTCAGGCTCTCACTCCTTCCAGAACACACCAGGCATCCTGCTGGGTTTGTCCCATGTGCTCGTGCAGGCATAAATGGGGAAAAATACAAACACAGGCAGTTGTCCAATGCCCTGGCATGGAGCTATGTCTGTAAGACTATAAAGCACAAATCAGCCCAGGGTACAAGACCCCTGGGAGAACCTGGGCCACAGAATTATTTGGCCACTTCCACCTGCCAAATCACAAAACAACAAATTCACAGGAAGGGCTGTTGATGCTGAAAAAGCCTAGCAGGTTCCAACCTGGAAACTCGTATTTGTCCTTACTAATGTGCCTTTGAGGTACAGCAAAATCCAGGGCAATTAGGAATTTCACCATATAATAGGCCAGCATCGCCTGCTTGCTTTTTTTTAACTATTGTTTATTAGTTTCTGATTTGTTATTTAGAAGTGTATATTTATGTGTGCACATGAAGCTATGCATAGAAGATTGGAAAAATACACCAGTGGCTTTCAACTAGGATGGGGGTGGAGCCATTGGCATGTGAAAGAAGAAAGAGGCTGTTTACTAGTATCACCTTTTTTCCCCCAAATACTCATATGCTTGCCTTCTCCCTCAGGTATAATATCTTAAGTGTAGGCATATTTTAAAAGCTCCCCAAGTAATCCCCATGTATGCCTTTTTCTTCCACTCCCATCCCCTGCCTGATGTATAACCATTAACCTACACCAAATGTTAACAGTAGTTATATCTGAGTATTGGCATTATACTTTTCCTAAAAATTCATCTTTTTTCTTTACTGGTGTTATTAAAATTCTACCACGAACATGTAGGCTAGCACAGTAATTATATGTGTTGGTTCTGGAGTCAAACTGTTGGAAGTTCAAACCTAATCATGGCAGGTCACTGTGCCTCTGTGATCTCATCTGTAAGAGGAGAAAAATAACAGTAGCTATCAAACTGGGTTCTTGTGAGAAGTAAATGCCTTCGCACACAAAAAGTTCTTAAAGCAGTGCCTGGCATGTAGGCTATTCAATAGGAGTTACCTGCACTATTAACACATAAGAAAAAATTAGCAATCCATTTTTAAACTGTAGAACATTTTGAAAATAAAAAACATAAAGAAGGGAAAAAAAGAGTCCCTGATGCTTGCATGTTTTTGAATATTATGGATGCTGGATGGCAAGTTCATGCTGTGTTTTTTCCATCTGTGAAATGGGAAGACAGTACTCTACTGGGGGCGGGGGGGGGGGCAGTGGGATACAGAGAGCTGTGAAAGGGCTCCCTAAACTTACGGTGGAATTAAAAAGTGAGGGATGGTTGTTATTACTCGGAGTAGGATTAACGCAGCATAAAAGAAAAGCTACACCGGCCGTGGGGCCAGAAGGCTAATGGTGGCGGGAAGGAGATGGCTGGGCTTCCCCTTCCATCTCATTGGTTCCAGCCCAGAAACCCCACCCTGGCTGGAGAGAGAAGATCTGGGCCTCATTGAAAGGCACCCCAACCATTCTCTTTTTTGTCAGACATTAATGGGCACTCTGCTTTGCGTATGCATTTCTTTCTTCTCTTTCAATTCATGTTTGCGTTTGGCATCTCTGTGTCATTACTGATTAGCAAGTTGCAGGCAACTTTATAGCTAATATTCACTGATGCCAGGCGCTGTTCTAAGAGTCACCATAGTAACTCATTTATCCTCCAGGCAACTTGAGGAGACACCTTTTTATTACCTCCTCTTTCCAGAGGAGGAAACTGAGGCATGGAGAAGTTAAGTAACTTGCACAGTCTGTAGGTGACGGATCTAAGATTCAGACTCTCGTGGTCTGGCTGCAGACTGTTGATGCTTTTAGTCACTAGACTAGAATTCGTTTCAGACTTGATGACAGTCAAGACAATTAGGGGAGAAGAGGCTCCAGGAAGTCTACTGCACAGCAGTGCTCTCCGATCTGGGGTGACTACCCTGTGTGGAGCATTTGCTGAGACTGCGATGTCTCAGAGCCCCTATCTGCCGGCTGACCTCAGCCCTGAGATCCCTTCTGGGTCCACGAGCACTGGCAGAGCCAGGAGAGAGGTCCAGGCGATCTGACTCCACAGCCTCTCCTGCTCATCATGAACCTAAACGGTCTTGAAAGGAGCAGAAATTGGTAAAGGGTTTTCGGAAACAAATGTTGACACAAGCTGGTTGGTGTTCATGGAGACTCTGCATTCAGAATCCCTTTCCATCTCATGCCTCTGGCAACTGGTGAGTATGACTGTAAACACTTCGGTGTCCAGAAGCAAGTTGCCAAAGACCCTCTTTTTGAAGGAAGAACACCCGGCCCTCACTGCCGGGGATGCAGCCGAGATCATTCGATGCCCAGTGATGTCTGCTGCTCTGACAGTTCCTGGGATCCATTCCTCCAGGAGTTTGGACAGCATCTGCTCTGAAGGTGGCCTTTCCTCTCCCAGAACATGATGTCACTCTCCAATCCTAAGCCTCAAATGGTTTGCAGATTTTCTGGGGTGACTATTTCCTGTGTTCTGAGATCCCAGGTGGTGAGAGCATTCTGCCTGAGAATTGTGGACAGCGTTTACATGGAAAGCTGCTTATATCAATTAGGACGGGGCTGGTGGCAAGGAATAGAACACACAGCCCAAGGGGCGCCTGGGTGGCTTGGTCGGTTAAGCGTCCAACTTCGGCTCAGGTCATGATCTCATGGTCCGTGAGTTCGAGCCCTGCGTCGGGCTCTGTGCTGACAGCTCAGAGCCTGGAGCCTGTTTCAGATTCTGTGTCTCCCTCTCTCTGACCCTCCCCCGTTCATGCTCTGTCTCTCTCTGTCTCAAAAATAAATAAACGTTAAAAAAAATTAAAAAAAAAAAAGAACACACGGCCCAAGCTCGCATACACAATGAAAGGGAGTTTGTTAACTCATGTAAGTGAATCGTCTCTGGGTAGATTTCAAGCCAGGATGGACTCAACCACGTCACAAAAGACCCAGCATTTTTATGTCTTTTCTCAGCTTTCTATGATGTCAGGTTCATTCCAGGGCTGGTTCCTCTCAAAAGAGCAAGAGGACTCCTGGAAGCCTCAGGGAGCATGCTTCTTTGTTCATTTTGAGTAGAAGGAGTAGCTGTCCCAAATTATTAAATGTAAGTCCTGGGCCCCTGATGGGGTCATCTAAGGTCAAATGCCCACCCCTAAACCAATCACTGTGGCCATAAGCAGACCACAATCAGTTTTTTGTTTGTTTTTTATGTTATTTTATTTATTTATTTTAATTCAAATCCAATTTTTTTTTAATTGGGGTGTGTGTGTGTGTGTGTGTGTGTGTGTGTGTGTGTGTGTGTGTTAACTGACGGTCTCTTATAGTCTTACTTCCATGAGTGGCTGCAACCATGGGAAAAGGGGAGGGGAACCAGTCCCGAGAGGGAGGGATCATGTTCACAACATTCCCCTTACACACAGAACTAAACAGAGGAGCACGGTCACTACCATGGTTAGAAGCTGGCGGTATGGGGGGCACCTGGATGACTCAGGTCATGGTCTCGAGGTTCATGGGTTCAAGCCCTGAATCGGGCTTTCTGTTGTCAGCTCAGAGCCCACTTCCCCACTTCAGATGCTCTGTCTCCCTCTCTCTCTCTCTCTCTCTCTCTCTGCCTCACCTCTGCTCATGCAGCACTCTCTCTTTCTCTCTCTCAAAAATAAACATTTAAAAAAAATTTTAAAAAGGAATGAGGAGGAACAAGTAGGGAACAGAACTGTTGCTGAAAAAATACAGACCCTCCATAAACTGCAGTGCCTAGGGACACTGGATCTGCTTCGACCTAAGAGGAATCAGATCAAAAGTAGTTTAGGAAGGCTGGAACCATCAGGGATGGAAGGAGGAGGAAGACAAAGGCTGTTCCTCCAGGGAGAAATTATACTGCCTACCCCCAGCTTTTCTGCCAGGGTGCATTGGTGCCTGAATTTCTCCTAACAGTTTGCTTGTAATTCATGCTTAATCTCCATCAGCTTCTTCTAGATGACATCCTAGGAGCTGGCATGTGTCGTTCTGCTCCCAAGGAGTGCAGACTCAGAAGTCCTAAGGATAAACACAAGGTCGCCTTCTTGCTCTCCTCCATCTCCTAGTTTGCATCAGAGGCTGTAATAGCAGACCTTGGCCAGCAGTGTCTTGACAAAGCACATAGGGGCTGCTGCCAGCCTGGCCCTCCTCCCAGAGGACTTTTCTGTCCCCCCGTAGGTCTCAGAGCACTACCTTCTTGTGCTTCTTCACCTCCTCCGGCACAGATGGCTTGTGCACCTGCATATCATTAAAACACCTTGATGCCATCAGAGATAGCCACACCAGAGGCCATGTCTCTGGAAGTGAAAAGGAGATGGCGAGGAGAGCCAGAGAAGGTGAGAGTCACTGTACTGCTGCCAGGACGCTGACCACAGCTGCTTTCAGTCAATCAGTGGACCCCTGGATCTGGAAAGTGAACACCAGGCTCCCCCCAGTACACTGTTCTTTTGATTTCTCATGGCCTTTTCCGGAGCCATGAAAAATACCAAATATGGTTCAATAAAGCAACAAAGTAAATGGCAACTACATTCTTCTAGTTATTCAAGTCAAAAACCTTGGAATAATTCTTGACTCCTTCATTTCTCTTAGCCGGCCCCATGTGCAGTCTATCATTAAACCCTATCAGCTCCACTACAAAATGCATCAGGAATCTGACCCCTTCTCACTTTATCCATGGTGTTACGCTGGTCTAAGCTGTCTTCATCTTCCATCAAAATATTGTCCCCTGCTTCCTCCCATGTCATCTCATCTACCGAGAAGCCAGAGGAATCCTTTTATTTATTTTTTTAAATGTTTATTTATCTTGAGAGAGAGCATGAATGAGTGGGGAGGGGCAGAGAGAGAGAGAAGGAGAGAATCCCAAACAGGCTATGCGCTGACAGCGTGGAGCCCAACATGGGCTCAATCTCATGAATTGTGAGGTCATGACCTGAACCGAAACCAAGAGTCGGACGGTCAACCAAATGAGCCACCCAGGTGCTCCCAGAGTAATCCTTTTAAATAGTAGATCATATCACATCACTCCTCAGCTCGAAAACCCCCAGTGGCTCACATAACACTCCAAAGAAGAGTCAAAAGATATAACAGTGGCTTTGGAGACCCTATATGTTCTAGCTTTTTACCTCTTCAATTCCATCTCCTACTACTTTCTCCTTGCTGATTCTGCTTCGGCCAGACTTGTTTCTCACTGCAACCCCAAAATATCACCTTACAGCCATCCTATGTGCTATTCCTTCCACCTGCAACACCTTTCTTCACAGTATCTTCTTGGCTCATTCCCTTTTTTCAAAAGTTGATGTTATCAGAAAGATGTTACATGACCCCGTGTGAAGACATACCTAGTCTATCTTGAAGCCACTGACCTGGATTTTCATCGCACTTACCACTAACTAAAATATGTAAGCATTTGTTTACATGTCGTTTTTTCCCATACAAGAATAAAAGCTCTATGATAACAAGGTCATTTACCACTATATCCCCAATATCTAAAACAGTGAAAGCATTCAATAAATAGTTACAGAGAATGAGTAAAAGATTTTTAATGTTTATTTACTTATTTTGAGAGAGAGAGAGCTTGTATGAGTGGAGGAGGGGCAGAGAGAGAGACAGAGACAGAGAGAGAAAGAATCCTAAGCAGGCTGCATACTGTCAGCATGGAGCCTGATGCCAGGCTCGGTCTCATGAAGAATGAGATCATGACCTGAGCCAAAGTAAGGGGTCAGATGCTTTGCCAACTGAGCCACCCAGGTGCCCCAGATTTTGAACAAATAATACACCAAAGAAGAAATAGCTAACAACAGATGAAAAAAACGTTCAGCCTTTTCAAGAAGCAAAGAAATTGGTTGATTTTTTGTTGGCCATGGCAATATTTCTGCCTATTAAATTGGCTAGAACAATCAAATAATAAATCCATTACTGTTGATAACAATGAAATTGGTATTTTCATGTATTCTTGGCAGTCTCACTGATTCATTAAGTAGATATTTATTGGGTATCTACTATATACCAACTGTTGTGCAATTTTCCTGTATATACCCTAATCCATAATAAGGTCCAAAGTCTGTGTATTTGTCAGGATAGAATAGTTCAGCTGTGGCAACAAATTAACTCTGGAGTCCCAGAAGTTTAATATAACAAACATTGACTTCTTGCTCTCTCAGCCTACCTTCCTCAGGTTGGTAGAGAGGTAAGGTTTACATGTCCCTTCCCCTCATGTTTCATTGGCCAGAACTAGTCACATCACATGGCCCTACCCAATGGCAAGGAGGCTGAGAAGTGAAGTTTTCTGCCTGCCCAAAAGGAGTGAAGAAACAGATATTGGCAAATGTTAATAATGTCTATCATAATCCTTGATTCAAGAAATCTTAACACCCTACTGGAATAACCTAAAGTACATTAAAATACATTACATACACTAAAAGTACAGGGGCGCCTGGGTGGCGCAGTCGGTTAAGCGTCCGACTTCAGCCAGGTCACGATCTCGCGGTCCGTGAGTTCGAGCCCCGCGTCAGGCTCTGGGCTGATGGCTCAGAGCCTGGAGCCTGTTTCCGATTCTGTGTCTCCCTCTCTCTCTGCCCCTCCCCCGTTCATGCTCTGTCTCTCTCTGTCCCAAAAATAAATAAACGTTGAAAAAAAAATTAAAAAAAAAAAAAGTACATTAAGGGAAATGGTCATCGATATCTTGTTTGTTAGTCTGAAATATTGAAAGAATCTTAAATGTTGACTAATGAGAAAATAATGGAATTATGGTTTATCCAGGTAAAATAGATTATTACACAACCATAAAAATTATAGTTAATAAAGAATATATATACAATAACTATTATAAAATAGAAAGTAAAACTTAGAAAACAAATGAAATAGATACTATAATTATATCATAAAATCTACCTAATAAACATATTCTTTAAAAATACATAAAATGGGGCATCTGGGTGGCTCAGTTGGTTGTGCATCCAACTCTTCATTTAGGCTCAAGTCATGGTTCCAGGGTCATGGGATTAAGCTCTGCAGTGAGCATGGAGCCTGCTTAAGATTCTCTCTCTCCCCCTACTCTGCCCCTCTCCCCTGCTTGCCAGCTCTGTCTCTCGCTCTCAAAACAAAAATACATAAAATGTATTCATTCAATAAATATTCATTCAACAAAACCTCCTATGTGGTAAGCCCTGCACGCAGATTCAGGGATAAAACACACTGTGTGTGGCCTGGAGGTGCCACAGCCATATAAGAATATTTATAATGGGCTAAAAGAAACCCCTGTCTAAAATCATAACAGCTATTCTAATAATTTCATGGATTCACACAGGGTAGACTTTTATCCCATTTTCACTTGGATCATCAAGGAAATTAGAGACAATGAATCATCATTCACTCAACGGATAGTGACCAAACATATACTAAGTGGGTGGCCAAGATGACCAAGATGCCAAATCATGCTTCTGACCTCAGAGGACTTACACTCTAGCTGGAATCCTACATGTCAGAGCAGCCTGGTCCTTGCTAGCCTCAGCTTCTGTTCTGAAGAACTTCTTTATGTAATGTTCCACATCAGACCTGTGAAGATTCCTGGTGCCTAAAATAGTGCCTGGCACATAGTTGGTCTCCTATAAATTCTGGTGCTTTCCAAAACCTACTGTACATATAGGCTTCCCATCCCAGCTGATAACATCAATATCCTTCATTGCTCAGTTCAAAAATACGGTGTCATTCTTGACTCCTCTCTTTCTCTTGTACTCCACATCAAATCTGTCAGAAAACCCTACAGTTCCCACCTTCAAAAAATATTCCCAAATTACACCACTTCTCCCTCCACATTATACCATCCCAATCCAAGTCACCATCATCTTCCACTGTTACTTCATGCTGTTGTCTGAATGTCTGTCCCCCCAAAATTCATGTTGAAACTTAATCTCCAGTGTGATGGTATTAGGAGGTGGGGGCCTTTGGGAGTGATTACATCGTGAGGACTCTACCCCCATGAGTGGGATTAGTGTCCTTATAAGAGAGGTCCCTTCTACCATGTGATGTGACAGCCAAAGGAAAGCCA
The DNA here is from genome assembly GCF_007474595.2 of Lynx canadensis. Lineage (NCBI taxonomy): Eukaryota > Metazoa > Chordata > Mammalia > Carnivora > Felidae > Lynx > Lynx canadensis. The sequence goes on along the minus strand of NC_044309.1, from coordinate 116,669,507 downwards.
TCTGGGTTCTCACCAGATGCCAAGACTGCTAGCACCATGATCTTGGACTTCCCATCTTCTAAGATTGTAAGAAATAAACATCTGCTATTTATAAGCTACCCAGTTTATAGTATTTTTGTTACAACAGCCTGGACAGACTAAGACGCTGCAGTAACCTCCTGACTGGCCTCCTGGCTTCTGCTCTTGCCCTCTATAGTCTGCTCTCTACACAGTAGCCAGTGAGAACTGTTTAATCCTATCTGATCATGATATTTCTCTGTTTAACTCTACTCGGACCACTCTGCTCTGCAGTCAAATCCACGGCCCTTACAATGGCCTTTCTGGTCTTTCTTCAGAAGCTCTTGACCCTGGTGGACTCAAATCCTCCATTAGTAGCAAACATTGTGTAACACCTCCTTTACAGTCCAGAAATCAAATTTAAGGATAATATCACCACACTCCACACACAATTTTTAAAAAAGAAAATCACACAATGCCCTATCTAAATTACAGAGCAGAATTAAGAGAAAGCAATTCATAATAAAATATGGATTATGTATTTTAACATGGAAATATTTAGACACAACTACACTAGAACAAATACAGCTCCATGAATCTCAGAAGCCCTATCGAATGGTGCCACCCCACTGAAAACCACTGACCTTCATCATCTGGTCTGCCTTCCTCTCTCTAACCTCACACCAGCCATCATGTCCTTCACTCACTCTGCTCCAGCCATGCCCAGTTTCCCCATTATTTCCAGACCAAAAGGCCCTGTTCCTGCCTGGGGTCTTCACAGTTGCATTCTTCTGCCAAGGAGATGCATAGCTCACGCCCCTACAACCTCAGCTTTTGCTCATACGTCACTTTCTCGGCAGGGCCATCCCTGACCACTCTCATTAAAATACCAGCCCTCTTCCCCACGTAGTACTCCCTGTCACCCCTCACTGCTTGGTTTTCTCCATGCTACTTATCTGAAATACTAGATATTTTTAAAACATGGTATTGTCTGCATCTGCTCCATGAGGTCATAGATTTCTACTCTACTGTGTCCTCATTATATAAGTGGGTGGCTGGAACACAGTGGGTGTTCAATAAATATCTGTTGAATGAATGAGAACAATGAATGAGGGGTATATACTGAACAGTTGAATGGATTGCTACAGACGTCTAGCAATCATGACATTATTCCTGAATCACTTGCCTCTACCCCCCCCCCCCGTATCTCGCTCCTCCCCAAAACTTTTCTTCTCCCACATACTTATTGCTTTTTACTGGAGATATTCTCTACCCTCAATTTAATGCTTGATCTGGCTTCTTTTTCTTGACCTTGGTGTCACATCTGGCTTACAGATTTGTCTAATTCCTAGGTTCGATCATATTGTGACAGCTTCCTAGCAATGTCCATCTTGTCTCACTCCCCTCCAGCTTCCCAAACACTCCATCACTTTGTCCACAAATGCACTTCCCCCAATATGCTTGTCAAACTCCTACCCATCCTTCAAGGATAGGTTCAAATTCCTTCTTTTTCTTCCTTAAGGAACACCTGATCCTCCATGCAGAAGTCAGTTTCATGTCCCAGAGACCCATACTTATTTGTAACTGTCCTGGACTCCAATAGATCCTTTGCTGTATAAAACCTTTGTGTTCTCTTTATCCCTCCTGCCAGAGTTTAAATTAAGTACAGAGAGTAAGTTTTATTCATCTCTTGCTTCTCCCCTGGTACATAGTAGATGGTCAATGAACATTAAATGAGATCATTTATGTCAAGCCCTTAGTATAGCTTCTGGACACAGTAAATGCTCTATTACTGCTGGCTGCTAATACTAGGTGTTTTTTTTTTAATATGAAATTTATTGTCAAATTGGTTTCCATACAACACCCAGTGCTCATCGCAACAGGTGCCCTCCTTAATAGCCATCACCCACCCTCCTATCCCTCCCACCCCCCATCAACCCTCAGTTTGTTCTCAGTTCTTAAGAGTCTCTTGGTGCTTTGTAGCAACGTGGATGGAACTGGAGAGTGTTATGTTAAGTGCTAATACTAGTTAATACACAATGGAGGCAGAGTTCAGCCCCACCCAGAGGACAGCTACAACCAATGAGGTCTGCCAGGTAGATTTTGAGAGTCTGTGTTATATCTGAGTCTTTGTTTCTCATTCCCTGTGCCTCTTCCCATCTCAGCAGGTGCCCCATGTTCTCTGGACCACCCGAGGTCTCTTGCAGCAATGGACAGACCCTAGGTCAGGCTCGCAGCTCCCCTCTCATGTGTCTACAGATGTCTTCCTCTCGGCCTGTCACAGGAGCTTGCTAGACTGCTTGTAAATATAGCCCATAGATGGGGGAGGTGGTACTTAATCCTCCTGGACCAACCTTCAATCAACATGGTTGGGAGTTGTTGTAAAAATGCCCCAGCCTCCTTGATTTTCACTGGGAGAATTCTAAAGCATGCCCCACATGGTTTCTCAAGAGATCTCTACTAAGATTGAGTCCCTGTTGCCCCAACAATAACCTATTTGTTGGGTTTTCTCTCCTCTCTGACTTACATAACCCACTTCCTTAATTGTGCTTTTTGGGATCACATCCCAAAACTATAGGCACTCAAGTTCTGCTCTAAGAGAAAACATCATCAGTCAACATTCCTGAAGAAATGAGTGTCCAGCCCTTTACTCTGACAAAGCCCCAATGCTCCCCATCCTGACACTACCTCCCTATGGCCATCCAGTACAAGCTCTCTGCCACCAGAAAATCCTTGGGTTATCTGCAAAGACAAAAATTGGGGGGGAGGGTGGGGGGAGAGGAGGAGGTACAGGTAGAATTTATTCTAAGTTTATCCTTATAGAAAATGTGCCCAGGAAAGGGTTGCCATGACTCACCATTTAAGAACAAAGTCCTTACTCTCACTCTCAGATGTGATCAAGCACTTAGGCCTCTATAAGGACACATTCCTTCTTTATAGAGACAAACATGCTATGAAAACACAAGGAACTTGCTGGTTTATGACTCAGTTTTTCCGGTGCTGTATATTTATTAATGAGGCTCTCATGTATTCCCCAAAGCCTGGTCCCTATTCTCACTGAGCACAGGACTAGATTATATCCCTCAGCCTCCTTTGCACTCGATGTGGAATGACTGGGTTCTGGCCAATGGAATGTGACAGAACTAATGTGTACCACCTCTAGGCCTGGCCATTAAAACCCTCCCATAGATGATCCTCTATGTTTTCACTGATTCTGTCTGAAAGCAAAGGACTCCATGATCCCAGCATATGGCAAAAGTCAAGGTGGCAGCAGCTTGAGGCCCTTAGTCACCATGTGGAAGGTGCCTACATTGGCTTGGCTATGAGAAGAAATAACTAGTGTCTTAAGCTGAAATTCCAAGGTTTGTTATAGCAGCTACTGTTATGCCAAGCAATATAAAAAATGGCAGCTAGAAGTGGAGTGCTGCCATCACCAAAACCTAAAACAATACAGAACCAGCTCAGCAGTTGAGTGGTAATTAGTGAGGAAAGTGATATAAGAAACCAGAAAGAAAGAAACCTGTTTTGTAAAGTGGCAAAAATCTGATGCAACTGTTGCCTTCAATGGCAGACATTATGCCTACTTAAGCCTGTAGTCCAGGGGAAGTGGCTGGAAATAGAGTAATAGGATGTGTTGATTTTTCCCAGGTCAGGGACTAGGGTGAGATGAGACACGTAGGGCACCGAGTTAAGGAGGTAGGCACTTGTACAACTCTGTTCTTAGTGAGAATTATGAGAAAGAGAGGGGTTTAGGAAAGATTGGCTGGTTTGTAAACAGAAGTAAAAGAGGCTACAGAGTCCAGAAATAGTCGGTCTCAAGGGTTATAAAAGCCTACTCATTTTGGATCCCAAATGCTAACTATATTTGAGCAACAAAATCCCCTTCTGACTCAAGCCTACTAACAACGATCTGAGTAAGGATGTGACATTCCCATCCATGCCTATTGTTTTAGATAGTCTCAAGACAGTTACTCTCAACTCAACAGACAGAAGCATGAGAGAGGAAGCAAATACATAAATGAAGCTTGAGAAGCATGTATAGGAAAAAACTTTGGGTATGAACATTTGCTCATGGGATTTCTGGGAAGCAAAGATTAGCACATTCTGAATTTTTAGGGAGTGATATTGCCAAAGAAAAATAAACTTAGATTTAAAAGGCTCTTCATAGTTAGAACCTTGAACCAACTTTTGAGTCTCCAAATTTGCACAAGTAGGAAGTGGGCTTCAGAAGCTGTGTAGTCCTCAGAAAGGACAGGCTCCTCCACACCCATCTCATGGGTTCATAGGTGGCCATGGAGGATAACAGCTAAGGAAGAACCTTCCAGAAAGCAGAGAGGACTACAGAAAACAAAGGACATGGAATTCCTCCCAGAGTGGAAAATCAGGCTACAGTAAGAAGGGAGGAGCCAAGGTACTTACTCCTACTCCCAGGACCAGGTCACAGCACAATGCCTTCCCACTGGGCCTTCACCATTGTCAGTTATCTGCATTGCTGTGTGTCTCTGTCTTCCCTTTCCAACTGGGCACAGCTATTACTTTATCTCGTCCTTGCCCGCCACTTTATATTGGGTATGAATGGGACACGGAAGTTTGTCCCTTCAGTTCAGAGATCAATGGGCAATGAAGAAAACATCCCATCCTGATGGAGAAGGCCACACATTACCCAGAAATGCTGGATTTTTAGATAACTGCAGTAACTGCAAGGAGCATTGAGTTGTCTCTTTTGGGAAAGGAATGAGTGTGTTGTTTGTGTGGGAAGAAGGGTTAGTTGAGTGAGGCTATTTGGTAACCAAAGAGCGGACTGTGACAGAATCTGTATGTTCACCAAAACCACTTTCTCTTTTACCTGGAAATACAGCTAGACTGTATTTCTTAACAACACTTGCAGTTAGATGAGGCCATGTGTCTGAGTTCTGGAAAATGGCATGGGCAGATGTGCAATGCCTTCAGGCCTCACACATTTAAAACCTCCAACAGAGAATCCCCCATTTTTGTTTTCCATTTGCTGGTTAGAAGAGAAAGACTTTGGGGCTCTAAGGTATAGAAAAGCTACAAAATGAAAGAAGTTTGGGTCCCTAAACTTTCTACCAAACACCTGTAAATGGGTTACAGGCAATGAGAAATAATCACTTATTGGATTAAATCAATAACATCCCATGGCTTATTTGTTACAGCAACTATCATTGTCCTCATACAACCTACCTTATAAGTTTGTCATCAGGATTGAATGAGTTAATGTGAAAAATGGGGCCTGGTGCCTAATATATGAAAAAGGGTGCTATGTAAGTGTTGCCTACTCTTATTTGCTTGAGAACAGGCAAAAAATCTGTCATGAACTCTTGCTTGGCAGAAAGCAGCAGCAGCAATGGAAAACAACATAAACTCAGGATAATATTCCTAGCTTTAATTGAAAATCTTGGAGTCTATAAGAGCCAGACCCCTAATCCCGGGGCACACTTGGGAATTTATAATACCTCGTCTAATCCGTCCCCTGAGCCAACCCTAAATTCCATTCTTTAGTGCCATGTAAGTTTGAAAGCCAAAAAACTGTTTACTTTAGAATCGCTCAAACAAACTCAGGACAATGTGTGTTATGCAAATATTCAGGTAACTTTAAGAGCTTTGCTTCACATGACTAAAAGAAAGGTAGAGATGGTCAGTACAATAGCTGGTCACTGGAGCAGAAAATGGAGATGCCTTTCTACCCAGCCAAGAACACAGCTTCAGAACTAGCTGAGTCTGGTCTAGCAATCTAAGATTAAAAAAAGAAAGAAAGGAAATAAAAAAGTGAGGCATGCCATAATTTCTTTGATCACCTTCTAAAGGGAAAGTCAATTACTGACACCTTTCACTTCCATCCTGAAACAAGTTTTTAAAAGCAAATCGTGCTATTTTATATCAGACTTTACAGCTTTGTAACATTCTGAGAAGTTTCCTTTCGTTCAGTTTGACAAATACTTATTAAGGGTCTAGAATGTGTTTGACTGTTTTTTAGCATACTTGGTTCTACAAAACATCATGATAATTACAGAATGTGTTCTTTTTGTATCCAAAATGCTTATGAGTATCATAAGGAATGCCATAGCATGTGAACTATCGACAAAAGCAAGACACTACTGACTTGGAAAATAAGAATAATGTTAAAGTCCTGTGCTGTTATCGATCAATGGCTAGGTTGGAGGTGAAAAATTTACTCTTGTTTTCAAGGTAGAAAAAGGAGGGTCAGCTCATACAGCTAAAATTATTTAAACAATCAGACCCAAGGTGTTGGCTTAAAAACTCCAAGCCTACGAAAGAACAAGATAGTTGTTAGCACCCAAGGCCTTCGGTAGGTCTTTGAGCAATTAGGTTTCAGAAATATAAATGATGTAGTCTTTTGCAACATAATGAATGAAAAGAATTATTAGCTTTGTTATATAAAGAACTCCTAATCAATAAGAAAATGCAAATATTCGGATGCCTGATGGCTCTTCATTTTGTCTCAGGTCCTGATCTCATGATTTGGTTTGTGAGTTTGAGCCCCACATTGGGCTCTGAAAGCACAGAGCCTGCTTGGGATTCTCACTCTCCCCCTATCTCTATCCCTCCCCTGAGCATGCTCTCTCTGTGTCTCTCAAAATAAATAAATAAACTTAAAAAAAAATGGGGGTGCCTGGGTGGCTCAGTCAGTTAAGCTTGTGACTTCGGCTCAGGTCATGATCTTGCAGTCTGTGAGTTCAAGCCCTACATTGGGCTCTGCACTGTGACAGCTCAGAGCCCACAGCCCGCTTCGAATTCTGTGTCTCCCTCTCTCTCTGCCCTTCCCCTGCTTGAGCTTGCTCTCCCTCTCTCTCTCTCTTTCTCTCTCAAAAATAAATAAACATTTAAAAAATTATTTAAAAAAAAGAAAATGAAAATATTCTAAAAATATATAAGAGATACAGATGGTAAATTCACAAAGTAATTAGTATAATTAGCCAGTAAACATTTGAAAAACCTGACTTTACTGGTCGTCACATTAATATAAATTAAAATATCAAATATAATTTTTCTCCAAAGAAAAGGAAAAAATTAGAAGAGTAAAATAGTAATGTGAGAGAGCTCAGAAATGGGCAGTTTCATACATGCTGGGAGAAATAGAAATTGACGTAATATTTCTGGAGGTCAAAATGACTTTATAAGGCAAATAAACTTAAACTGTGTAAGACTTTTTTTTTTAGATATATTTTTTTAATTCCAGTGTAGTTAACATACAGTGTTACATTAATTTCAGGTGCACAATATAGTGACTCAGCAACTCCATACATTACTCAGTGCTCATCATAAGTGTACTCTTAATCCCCTTTACCTGTTTCAGCGATCTGCCCCATCTCCCCTCTGTTCTCTATGGTTCAGAGTCTGGGTTGTTTTTGTTTTTTATTTTTGTTTTATGTTTTTTGTTATTTGTTTTTTGGGTTTTTTTTGTTTTGTTTTGTTTTGTTTGTTTTTTTGAGAGAGAGAAAGCACAAATGGGGTAGGGGCAGAGAGAGAGGGAGAGAGAATTCCAAGCAGGCTCCACACTGTCAATGCAGAGCCCGATGTGGGGCCTGAACCCGCAAACTGTGAGATCATGACCTGAGCCGAGATCAAGAGTGGGAGGCTTAACCGACTGAGCCAGCCAGGCGCCCCCAGAGTCTGTTTTTTTTTTTTAATTTATGTTTTTAATATACCATTTCTTCATATGAGATTTTTTCCTAGGAAATAATCATAGGTATGAGAAAACTTCAGTTACGAAGAAGGTCATTGCAGAGTTATCATTGCAAACAACTGGAAATAAATTCAACATCCAACAAGATAAGATCAGTGAAATAAATGATGCTACGCCATTTTCTAGAGTACCATGTAACCATTCAAAATAGGGTTGTACAAGGATACATATTCACATATATTGTTAAGAGAGAGAGAAAGCAGAGTACAAAGAAATACACACAGAAGCATCTGACTTGTATATGTGCTTGTGGCTGTGTGTGTGTGTGTGTGTGTGTGTGCATGTGCACACATGGGTGCACATGCACATGTGTTTCTAGCTGTATCTATAGCTGTATCTATATCTGTGTATCTATGATCTTTTTTAATTAAATTTTTTAAAATGCTTACTTATTTTTGAGAGAGAAAGAGAGAGAGAGCACAAGCAGGGGAGGGCAGAGAGAGAGGGAGACACAGAATCTGAAGCAGGCTCCAGTCTCTGACCTATCAGCACAGAGCCTGATGCAGGGCTCAAACCCAGGAACTGCGAGATCATGACTGGAGCCAAAGTCAGACACTGAACCGACTGAGCCACCCAGGTGCCCCTCTATGATCATTTTTATATCCGTATTCAGAAGGATGTTTTCCCCAGAGTTAACCGGTCATCTCTGGGTGTTAGCATTTGCTTCACTGGCATTACTATACTTAATCTCACAACAACCATGAGTTAGGTTCTATTGTCTCCTGTTTTGCTGTGATGGAAACCAAGGCTTAGCGAGGTTTAGATGCTTCCCCAAGTTTCTTACTTACACAGCAAGTAAGGAACAGAGCTGACTCAAATTGTTTGACTTTAAAACCTGCACTGTGCTTTTATTAAGGACAATGCAGTGAGTTATCTGTGATGCTAAATTTACCCAATATAAATAGTAGTACTTTCTAAAAGATTAGGTCCTTCCTGCTTTTTTGAGATGAACATAACCATTCTTTAATGAAAAGATGAGATTGTAAACAGTAACTTTTATTCTTCAATGTCCTTAGTTAGGACATTAAAAAGTTAATAACCTGATATCAGTTCTCCCATTTTATTTGCACTGGTCCTAAAATGTAAACGTTAAGGAGCCGTGGATGATTGCAGGAGCAGCATCGGCAAATTTCATGAAACTACATGTAAAAATATGGTTATATGTGACAACATGCTTTCTTCTGCAGAAAGGCTCCATAGCTTCCTGATTCTCAAATCAGGTTCTCAGATCAATCAGATTCCTGACTGAAGAGATTAAGAGCCTCTATTTGATTGTTTCTCCCTTTATTATCTAACACACACCTTCACTAGGCCATGGGATCCCATTCCCTCCCCTTTTTCTGAGACCATCCTTCATGAAGTATCTTTTCCCTCCCCTCCTCTTTATACCTTCAATCTCTTTCTCTATTCTGGTGCCTTCTTATTATCTTACAAATATGCCCTAGTTTTCTTAAATTAAAAAAAAAATCTTCCCTCTCCCTTAAACTGTCATCTGTCTCTTCACTCATACAATGAGAACATACTAGGTATCTACTCTACTCTGTCAACCCCTAGAAACAGAGAGAAACCAGACAAAGTCTCTGTCCTTATAGAACTTCATTTTTGGAAGACAAGCAAGGAATACCTTATCAGTTAAGAATGCTTCCAGCTACAGGGACACCTGGGTGGCTCGGTCAGTTAAGCATCCAACTTTGGCTTGGGTCATGATTTCATGGTTCATGAGTTCGAGCCCCAAATCAGGCTGTCTGCTCTCAGCACAGAGACCACTTCGAATCCCCTGTCCCACTCCCCCCACCCCGCCCTCTCCCTCTGTCTGTCTGTCTGTCTCTCTCTCTGTCTCACGTGTGCATGCACACACACACTCTCTCAAACACAAACAAAAAATATTAACATTAAAAAAAAGAATGCTTTCAGCTACAAGAACTAGAACCTCATTAGCAATGGCTTAAACTCTTCTCAATAACACTAAGTCCAAAGGTAGGTGATGGCTGGCATCAGTTGCCATCAAAGCAACTGTACTTTTTTTTTAAATGTATTTCTGCTCTGGTGTCTTTAGCATGTTGACTTTTTGCCATTATGCTTGTCACTCATTGTCACAAGGTGGCCACAGCAGCTCCAGGATTCCACTTTCAGGGTGCAAAGAAGAAGGTAACAATAGAACAACAGAGACTACTTCTTTTATGAGGAGAGAAAAAGCCTCCTCTCAAACATACCAGATGAGTGACTTCCTTCCGTTTCATTTGTCAGGATGGAACAAGGAAAACAGGCATCTGGGATTCCTGCATCTGCTTGCAAACAGTAGGTAAGAAGGAGGCTGGGAATATCTGTGGGTTAGCCCAGTAACAATGTTCAAAACACATGATCAAACAAATAAATACAATAAACTCGAAAAGTAGCAAGGGTGTCACTTCCTACTCCTTAAGTATGGGTTGTGCATACTGACTTCCTTCCAAAGAGTACAGGATCAAATGGAGGAGGGAGGGGGAGAGTAATTTTCTAGTGGAGAACCTAATATAAACACTACCTCAGCCAGGTGATCAAGGTCAACACCAACAGTCATAAACCAAACCAGATCATAAATCATAAACCCTTGATACAATGTGATGAAAATGCTCTTTTACGTCTATACTCTTTCTCCCTCAAACCCGTAATAATCATGGAGTCCCCCAAACTCCAGGATAATCATGAGAAAAACATCAGACAAATCTCAGTTGAGAAACATTCTACATAAGAACTGACCTGTACTCAAAACTGTCAAGGTCATCAAAAAAACACCACAGCCAACAGGAGAACTCAATGCATGTACTGTGGTACCCTGGATGAGGATGGGACCCTGGATAGGATCCTGGGCTAAAACTAAAGAAATCTGAACAAAGTCTGGTTTAGTTTCATATAATGCATCAATATAGGCTCATTAATCATGACAAATGCTCCACACTAATGTAAGATGTTAATAATAAGGGATATTGGGAGTGCAGGCAGGAGTATATGGGAGTTTCCTATATGATCTTTGGGGGTGTTACTCTAAATCTAAAATTATTCTAAAAGAATAATTATTCTTAATGAAATCTAAAATTATTCTAAAAATATAGCTTATTTAAAAGAATAATAGGTGCTATAAAGTAAATGAAATAGGGTAATGAGAGAGAAGGGTGGGAAGGGCTACTTTAGAGGGAATAGTCAAAGAAAATCTCTAAGGAGGTGACACTTATGCTGCCACCCAAATACTTAAATAAGCTGGCCGTGTAAGAGCTGGGTGAAGAGCATTTCAGGCAGAAGGAATGGCAAACAAAGGCCTGAAGGAGTTTAAGGGAGAAAGAAGGTTCATGGGGCTGAAGCAAAGCAAGTGAAAGGAAAAGGCAGGTGATGAGATTGGGAGATGGGCAATGCTGACGGAGCCTGGTCTGCAGACAGTAGCCAGCAAGGAGTGTGTGATGTCCACAGGTCGACCTCTGGATTTGACAGCATGTGGATATCAAGTAATATAACTGTATTAGTCTCCTATTGCTGCTGTAACAAACTGCCACAGATTTAGTGGCCTAAAATAACACAAATTTATTATCTTACAGTTCTGTAAGTCAGAAGTGTGACACGAATCTCATGGGCCAAAATCAAGGTGTCACAGGGCCACGTTCCTTCCACGGGCTCTGTTGCCTTGCCTCTTCCAGCTTCTAGAGGCTGCTGGCATTTAGGGGCTTATGCCCTCTTCCTCCATCTTCAACCCCAGCAGTCACAGCCCTCCACCCTCCGCTCCCAGCATCTCCTCTCCTGAGAGTCTGCCTCGCCTCTTTCACTTCAAAGAACTCTTGTGATTACATTGAGCCAAACCAGACAATCCAGGAGAATCTCCCCAACTCAAGATCCTTCCTCACTCAGTCATTCCTGCAGCGTCCTCTTTGCCATTGCCATGTAAAGTCACATTCATGGGTTGCAAAAATTAGGATATAACATATCTGTGGACCATTATTCAGCCTATAATAACAACAATGACAACAGGACTACAGACATCAGATTGTGGACTCTTTCGTCAAGTTGAGGCATTAAAAAAAATCGCCATATGCCAATTACAGTGGAAAATCATCCTCAGGTTTTAAACCGAGGAAAGGCATGATAATGGCCACCATTTTCTGTAGAGACTCCTTTGGGAGAATGCCGGGCCCCCTGAGAGATGCTGTCCTGCAGATTTCTGCCTCCCGTTGCCCCCCAGGCCGGCACTTGAGCACAGCATAACCACACAACCATAAGCAATCACCTTGGATATAACCTCGTTTATGGTCTGAAAGTTTACTTTTAAAAACCCCTTACTATAGGAATCTCAAGCAAATACAAAAGTAGAAAATATACTAAATCTCCATGTGCCCATCACCCAGCTCCAACAATTACCAATACCTATCATCTATATTCCCACCAACCTCCTTCCCCCACTGGGTTATTTGAAGCAAATCAGACATCATTATTTCAATCATAAGTAAAAACTTTACCCTTGATATTGGGCAGAGAAAGGTTGTTTAGGGAAGAGGCAGTGGGAATGCAAAAGTGTGCAGGGCAGAGTGAAAGTACGGAGACCCGCTAGATGGCTTGGAGTAAGACAATAGAAGTGGGGAAAAAAAGAGATGTGGATACATTGGGGCTATACCGTGGAGGCAGAGCTAACAGTGATAGCCAGTGGATTGTACGTAGGCCATAAAGAAACCAGTCAAGATGGCACCTACAGAATGGCAAACAATGCTATGACTTCACCAAATTCTATTTCCTCTTCTTCCTGGGCACCCAGCAAGACTACATTTCCCAGGCTCCCTTGCAGTTAAGTGGGGCCATGTGACCAAGACTGGGCTGATGAGATTTTGTCAGAAAAAGCATCTGTTATTCCGGGGCCTCAGATCTCCCACAGAACCCTCATGCCCCCGCTCCTCCTTTCTCTGCTGATCAGGGGCAGAGAGACTTAGGACTCTGAGGCTGAGGTGCTAAAAGAGTGCTTCCAAAACTATATGTAGTGAGGAGCTTTTCTTTTTAGTTCTAATCTATCATGGCCTGCTACTTTTATAAAATACAGTAAAAATAATCACTGAGACAATTATATTTTAAAAAAGACAAAATATAAGCCCAATTCTACTTTTTATTATTAGATTCAATAGACCTAAAATTATCCTGTCAAACTGCTGTAATTTCTGAACACTCTCAGTTCCATAATTATCTTGGCACAAAATGGTGACAAAGAGTTCATGAACCCGCACTGGCCTATGGACCACATTCTGAGTAGCACCTTGCTAGAAGACGGCAGAGCCAGGTAGAAGAAGCCTGGGTCCTGACTGGCCGAGTGGAGCACAAGCATCCCCTCCCCCAACACTCCTTCCCCAGCCAACATACACTGGACTCTGACACGAGTAAGAAATAAACCTTTGTTGTCTCAGGCCACTGAGAGTTTGGAGTTGTTTGTTAAGACAGCTAGCACATCCCAACTAATACATAGGGTTTTGGTCTGAGCAGCTGGCCAGATGCTAATAATTGAGATGGGAAGACTGAAAAAAGTCTTTCTCTCTCTCTCTCTCTCCCTCTCCTTCCCTCCCTCCCTCCCTCCCTCCCTCTTCTTCCTTTTAAGCCAAACTGCCTGGAAGTATAATTTAACCTTACTAAACACTTTCTTAACTTCCTATAATTTGTTTTCCACCCTTATGGTGCTCTTGAAATCGCTACGCTCAGGGTGAGATACACTGAGCCCCAACCACGTACCAGTTCAAAAGTCACCTCCTCTGTAAACACTTTGCTGATTCCCTCAAGAAAGGTTAGTTGTCATTTCTGTGTGAATCCTATCCACCTACACACCGCTGAGCCTTATGAGGCCTTGAGGATGTATTCCCTTTCTTTATACCACCCCAATCCCTAACACCTAACTGGGGCTTGTCCAGGATCCTTCCTAATAAGTGTTGCTAACAGACTCAGCCACTATGCACTTCCTTACGAAGCCCAGGTTTAACGCGTAGTAACCTCCAGGTAAAGTTCTAAATTTTAGCCAGAATCCTTCAAGCACTTCAGTGCTTTTCCTATGGAGAGCTATCAGGGGAAAAGTAGCAAAGCATATGTTGTCAGTTCCTTCTTTCGCTTGTTACATTACTGTTGTATTTAAAAAGATACCATCCTGGGGCGCCTAGGTGGCTCAGTCAGTTAAGCATCTGACTTCAGTTCAGGTCATGATCTCGTGGTTCGTGGGTAGAGCGTCAGGCGGGCTCTCTGCTGTCAGCGCGGAGCCCTCTTGTGATCCTCTGTCCCCGTCTCTCTCTGCCCCTCCCCGCTTGCGCGCACGCTCTCTCTCTCTCTCAAAATAAATAAATAAACTTAAAGAAAAAAAAGGTATCATCCCTCAAAGGAGTGTAAAACAAGATCATGTTAATTGACCTCAAGCCCAGTCAGCAACCAGACTGAAATTCTTTTTTTAAAAAAGGCGAATCTTCAAGGCTGCTGTTTGTTCACTCAGCAAATCTTCATTAAGCATCTACTCTATGCTAGCACGGAGTTAGATGCTGAGGAGACAGCAAGAAGCAAAATAGGTAACATCCCTGCTTCCGTTAGCTTCCTAGGGCTCTGTAACAAAGCACTGCACACATGGTGTGGCTTACAACAAACAATTTTTTCTCTCACAGTTCTAGAGCCTCTAAGTCTGAAATCACAGTGTTGGTAGGGCCACACGTGCTCAGAAACCATAGGGGAGAATCCTTCCTTGCCTTTTCCTAACTTCTGGTGATACGCTGGCACTCGGCTTGCAGCTGGACCTCTGATCTCTGCCTCCATCCTCGCATGGCATTCTCCCTGTGTGCCTCTGTTTCTGTGTCTCTTCTTTTTATATAAAAAGACACCAGTCATCTTGGGGCAGTGACCCACCCTACTCCAGTATGGCCTCTTTTTAACTAATCATACCAACAACAACCCTATTTCCAAATAAGGTTATATTCTGAGGCACCAGAAGTTTACAACTTCAACGTATCTTTTTGAGGGGCACAATTCAACCTACAACACTGTTTTTGTGTTTTGTGTTTTTCTCTTTTAGTTTGTTTATTTTGAGAGAGAGAGAGAGAGAGAGAGAGAGATCATGCACGCAAGCAGAGGAAGGGCAGGGAAAGAGGGAGAAAGAGAGTATCTGCACTAATAGTGGGGAGCCTGCGTGGGGCTTGAACTCTCAAACCGTGAGATCATGACCCAAGCCAAAACCAAGAGTTGGTTGCTTAACGAACTGAGCCATGTGGGCGCCCCTAAAACACTGCATTTATAGAGTTTATAGCTTAGGAAGGAGCCATAACTCAACATGAAAATGCCATTTGTGGTAAATGCTCTAATGGTAACAAGAACCGGGAAGACATTATAACAAGAAAAGCTAAGCTAAGGTAGTAGTCAGGAAGAGATAGTCAGGAAAGAAGGAGGGAGTCAGGAAAAGTTTCTCTGGGGAGGAGAAACTTAAAGTGAGGCCTGAAGAATTTTCAAGCTGGGAGCATTCCTGGGCATGGAATGACAAATAGGGAGCCCCAGGCTGAGGAGAAATTTGACGAGGGACACATAAAAGACCCTCCAAAAAGGACAGCTAGAGAAAACTTGAGACGAAATAAAATCTCTCTCGTTTCATTCACTTCAGTAATCTGAATGGCCCCAACAGGTTGTGTGCATAGGAAATTCAGTTACTCCACTGAGTCTATGAAAGAAGGAAGATCTGTCCTATCATCAGGTTCCCCGACTATTTTAGTGATTGTTTTGCTTAGTCTTTTCAAGACCGTGTTGAGTGAGCCAAATTTCACTTACCGTCGTCTCCCTTTGGGAGCTGGCTGAGGCCGCCGGGTGTTTTGTCTGACCAGGCAAATGTGATAGAGTCACTTCCAGTTTGAAATGTTTGAGAGAAACATATCATATTTACAAGATTTCTGGATTAGCGAACATCGATTTGAGGGTACGATTTCAGTCAGTTGCCGCTGGAATCATTGTGAGTTTTCAGCAAAACACTGTTTAGTGAGCAAACCTCTGAAAGTATGCTTTTATACTTTCCACTCACCCCCCAGAAAGTCTCCAAAACCCAGCTATCCTAAAGGGAGTTAAGACTTCCTGAAGCAGTAGACAAAGAATTGAGTGTTAGCTTCTTGGCCAGGTTTGGATTACCTCCGAAGGCAACTGGGCCATCGTACGTGGCATATATTTTTAGAGTTAGATGGGGAGAAGGGAAAGGCTGTGCTGTGGCTGGGTGTGGTAGGAAGTCACCCTCCCTCTTTGGGGACAAAGTGTCCCACCCTAAGCCGGATTGTGACATATCACAGCTCAGCCTCCCAATTTCACCCACTGGCCTCTTTCCCATATCATCCAAGGTCAGAGAGACCCAAACAGACAGAGGTGACTCCACAGCCCACAGGAAGCTGAAGCTGTGAGAATAAGGATGTGCCACACCGTGCACGTCCCCAAGGAACTGTCTGTGCACCGGGCCAGGGCTGCTTCCGGGCCGGCGTCCAGGTCTACTGCTGAGGGCCAGGTGGTGTTGGAGTTGACCCATTACCCCTCCTCCATCACATTTTCCAGGAAGGGGTGGGTAGGGACTGGTGGTAGGTGGGGACATTGTCGGCAATGAATGTTGGTGTTTTTTGAGTGGGAGCCAAAGCATTGTGTGTTTCTGGGGGTCTGGCAGACTGCCTCCATTGAGGGAGACACACATGACAAGATCGCCACCTCGGCCTCTAGCAGATTTGTTTGAACTTTGCAGGGTAAGACGGACACTGGGGTGAGTTCCATCATGAGGGTCAAGCCTTCCTCCCCCTTCAATCTTCAAGTAAATGAAGGAAAGGGGCTGGATGATGGGCTTGATGAAGTGGGAGGGTGCTGTTTACTACCAGCCCTGTCAATTATTTCCAGGGGTTAGATATTGACACAGAGTTCTTCTCCTTCTATTGCCCTGTACGTGAGTCTAGATCTTAGCTGAAGCAAGTGGGCATTAATAGTGGTCCAGGGCCACCTGAGTGTCTCAGTTGGTTAAGCGTCCAACTTCGGCTCAGGTCATGATCTCGCAGTTCATGGGTTCAAGCCCCACGTCGGGCTGTCTGCTGACAGCTCAGAGGCTGGAGCCTGCTTCGGATTCTGTGTCTCCCTCTCTCTCTGCCCCTCCCCTGCACTCGCTTGCTCTCTCTCTCTCTCTCTCTCAAAATAAGTAAACATCAAAAAAAATATTTTTTAAATAATGGTCATCCAGCCCACAGCCAGGGTAGCATAATCAAGCTGTGTTGAGTTCCTAATTGTTTGTCAAACCACTTTCCCACTGTGATTAGACTTCTTTCTCACATAGACTTCAGTGGCCTAAGAATAACTCAGGAGAACAAAAGCAGGAGAAGAATGTCAAAGTCCAGAATGGCCAGCTTCTAGCAACTCTCCAGGATCTTTTCTTTTTTATTTTTTTTTAAGTTTATTTATTTATTTATTTTGAGAGAGAGAGAGAGAGAGAGAGCGAGCATGCATGCACATGCACCCAGTGGAGGAGGGGCAGAGAGAAGGAGAGGCTAAATCCCAAGCAGGTTCCACGCTGTCAGTGCAGAGCCCGAGGCAGGACGCAAACTCAGGGACAGTGAGATAATGACCTGAGCCAAGACTAAGAGTCAGACGCTTAACCCACTAAGCCACCCAGGCACCCCTCTAGGAAATTTTCTACCAGAAGTGGGTCTTGCCAGCACAGAATGTTCTTCAGGAGCTAGGTTGCTGTGGGATTTGGTTGGCCCCTTCTACACTCTGCCTGATCACAGCTTGTTTGCATTTGGAAGCTTCAATGCTGCAGGCTGTTGCCCACCTGATGTACATCACAGGGGCTACTACTGCCACCAGGCCTGGCATTTGTTACAAATTTGAGGCTTGTGGTCTTTGAAGCCAGACAATCATTTGAGAGACTGAATATTCATGGAATGGAGGTGGGGTTTGGTGAGGGAGACTGATGTCGTAGTACAAGCCCCAGAGGAGACCGTCCCTGCTCTGAACTCCCGGTCTGAGCATAGCCTACAACCCTATCAGTCAGAATTTCAGAGAGTCCTTCAAAGGTTGCCAGATGTAACAAATAAAAATATAGGACATCCCAGTAAATTTGAATTACAAACAGGCAACGAACATGTTTTCAATATAAGTATGGCCCAAATATCACATGGGATATACTTACGCTTAAAAAAGTATTTGTTCTTTATCTGAAATTCAAATTGAACAGGGCACCCTTATTTTCTCTGAAAACCCTAACCCAGGTGCAGGATGCCTCCAGAAGCTTCTACTAAAGGCGGAAGTGAAAGGAAACTCTGTGAATGCTGGCTTTTTAAAAATTTGATAATTAGCCTTTAGAGGCTAAAATTAACCAGCTTAGAGGCTGTTGTCAGACTCCAGCAGTGTTTGCTTATGGGATGAACAACTTCATGCAGAGAACCTGAATGGCCAGTTATCACCAACGCAGCCAAAGGGACTGTCACAGAAAAAGAAATGTTGTTCCCCTTGTAGAAAAGTTAAACCTTCAGGTGTTTTAGCTTTATCTCAATGGCTGGCTGAGGCCTTGGCAAGGAACTGCCTCAGCCCACGCCCTGGGGCACCTGGGCTTGTCTTCTCTTTTTTCTTTGCCCTCTTGGCCTCTGGCTGTGAGGAAGGCAAGCCCTTGGGTGTCTCTCCTCATTCCTCCATGTACAGTATTTCCCTAACCCTGGTTACCATAGAATCTGAACCATTACTTGGCCGGAAAAGTAATTTAAGTTTTGTACCGAGGTGAAATTCACATAACATTAACCACTTTAAAGTGTATGACTCCACAACATTTAGTACCTTCACAATACTGTGTAACCGCCCACCTCCATCCGGTCCCAAAACATTTTCATCACCCCAAAAGAAAACCCCGTCCCCATTAAGGAATCTCCAGCGACTTACTTCTGATTTCTTCGAAAAACAGAGTGCTTCCCGCTGCGAGGCCGGAGTAAGGGAATGAGAGAAAAGGAGGCAGCACAGCACGGCTGTTAGGAGCCTAATCACACACCTTTAATTGGTTTGTAAAATGGAAGATTTCACAGTTAAAGGGCCCCAGAAAGACAGGTGTGAGAGCAAATGAGGCTGTGGTTGACAGGAGAGGGTGTGATGCAGGGCAGGGCTTCCCAGGGAGAGTTTGGAGAAGTTGCCAGCCTGTGAAACAATGGGAAGGGAGCCTTCCGGCAAGAAAGGGTGTGAAAGGTATAAATCTGCTCACGGACCACATTCTTGGGGGATAGAGTAAGGGAAGGGGCACCACAAAGGTGTAGACATGGGCCTGAATTTCCGGGTTCCGCGGGAGTAAATGACTCACTTTGGGGAGGTGCCGGGCCTTCCCTTGGACCATCAGTACTTTGACGTTTCCTGATTTACAGAAGTTGGTTCCTTCTTGAAGGAACCCTTGACTGTCTCCTCTCCAGAGGGACCAGCCCTCCCTATTATATATAAAATCTGGTGCAATGGCATTTTTGGAGCCAGCTGCTACTTCCTGCAGTGACTTGCCGCAGTTTTATTATCCAGATGCTTCCAGTTTCCTTTATTCTTTTGCTGCCAACAGGGGTCCCCAGCTTACTGCAAAGTCAGAAGCTTCCTCGCTTTGAACAGAGCTGCAAGGGGAGCCCTTTGTTCAAGATTTAGCTCAGGTATTGAGCAAATGCCCCTTTTGTTAAGGGAGGCAAGAAAAAGAACCAACCGATCTCCCAAAAGGGAGATCTTCTGAGACAGTTCAAGCCACCAGGGTGCACAGAGTGGAACGTCCATCCACTCAGCAAACACCTGTCGAGTGCATGTTTGCATAAGGCACTGGAGGAGAGGAACGAACTCAAGGGAACGGTGTTCATTCTTAGGTGTTAGGTGTTGCATTCTGTGTACCAGGCACCGTTCTGAGTGCCTCGCTGATATTCACTCACTGAAGTACAACAATCCTGTGATTATTGACATGAAAATGAGCTCGTCTCAGGGTAGGGGTTGTCCTCAGTGTGGTTCACCCTATGTCCAGGCCTTAGCCACCACCCCAGCCACCAAGAGGAATTCAAACCCCCTCCTCTCCCATCTGAGGTAATTTACAGGACCCAAAGAAGTTGCAATAATGACAGCAGAGAAGTGGAGGAACAGAATACTCCCACCCTTGTGTGCACAGAGCTTGCCCTACAAATATCTTTACCCCGTCCCCTTGCCCCTGTGTCTGTGGAGTTGAAACAGTTGCCCACTCTGTACAGCCTATGGACACTTTGCTCAGGTATCAGAGAAGTAACAATATTCAAATAAATGCCCTAGATAACTGAACCAGGAGAATCTCTGGCCCACTCTGCAAGGTAACCAATCATTCATCCTGGGTTTGGGGAATGAGAGATGTAATTATACTTTGAAATTAAGAACTAAAGGAGGATTTAGTAGTAAATTGAGAATAGAGAGCTCAATTGAATTGGGCCGCTTATTTCTAATACTTTATTAAACGTATAACAAGTTGAGAGGCGCCTGGGTGGCTCGCTCGGCTAGCATCCAACTTCGACTCAGGTCATGATCTCACAGTTTAGTTCCTGAGCTCAAGCCCCACGTCGAGCTCTGTGCTGACAGCAAAGAGTCTGGAGCCTACCTTGGAATATGTGTCTCCCTCTCTCTGTCCCTCCCTCGCTCGTGCTCTCTCTCTCTCTCTCAAAAATAAATATTCACAAAATTTGTAATGTATATAACAAGTTGATTTTATGCCCTTATACAATTTCTTTCATACTTACATCCATAAATTAGGAAAAACTCTTTATTGTGCCCAGTAGTGCA
The DNA here is from genome assembly GCF_007474595.2 of Lynx canadensis. Classification (NCBI taxonomy): domain Eukaryota; kingdom Metazoa; phylum Chordata; class Mammalia; order Carnivora; family Felidae; genus Lynx; species Lynx canadensis. The sequence goes on along the minus strand of NC_044309.1, from coordinate 116,649,010 downwards.
GATCAGGAAATATAGTCCCTATGTTTTGCCTTCCACACTGTATTTAAGCAGAATTGTGACTTCTCTAAACTACATTCCAACTGAAATTAAGTCTCACTTTCTTTTAAATTTTTTTTTAATGTTTATTTATTTTTGAGACAGAGAGAGGCAGAGCATGAACGGGGGAGGGTCAGAGAGAGAGGGAGACACAGAATCGGAAGCAGGCTCCAGGCTCTGGGCCATCATCAGCCCAGAGCCTGACGCGGGGCTCGAACTCACGGACCGTGAGATCGTGACCTGAGCTGAAGTCGGACGCTTAACCGACTGAGCCACCCAGGCGCCCCAAGTCTCACTTTCAAATGTACTCTTGAATGCTGCATACTCTTACCTTGTTTTCCTACCTCAGATCAGGGTATAGATGCTGTGTGTGTGTGTGTGTGTGTGTGTGTGTGTGTGTGTGTATGAGAGACAGACAGAGAGAGAGAGAGAGAGATTGAAGTCTTTTAAGGAAGGGTTAAAGAATCTGTGCAAATCAGCTTCTTTCTCATGGTGCACACTTAGAATCACAGTGCTTAGAAGAAGTGGGATAATGAGGGAGTTGCTGGTTGTGGAATTGCTTCCCTGGGAAGCTTCAGGAAGGGTGAAGAGACTAATTGGCTGGTCTGGCAAACAATTCAAGATGAGTCCAAAAGGAGGAGCCCGCTGCTGTTAGGAAGTGAATGGAAATTCATCTTCCCACTGGCCCTTCAGTGGTGGGTACGCAGATGTGAAAAGCAGAGCGCTTAGGGAGAGAGCAAAGACCCTTCTCCAAATCACCTGCCAAGAGGAAAGCAAAGAGGATTTGTCATTGCCTCCGGGGAACAGCCTTTGCTGTCATTTCAAGATCACCTAAGGAGTTTGCCTACATTGCAAGCCTGTTAGCATGAGCTTAATGGCTTTAAGGGAGTCTCCAGGCAGCATAACTAGGGAAGGGTTATGAGTGAGGCTTTAGTGGCAGCAAAATAGATGGATGTAATTAGTTTAAAATACTGGACATGGGGGACGCCTGGGTGGCTAAGCATCCAACTCTTGATTTCAGCTCAGGTCATGATCTCACGGTTAGTGAGTTCGAGCCCCACGTTGGTCTCTGTGCTGACAGTGTGGAGCCTGCTTGGGATCTCTCTCCCTCTCTCCCTGCCCCTCCCCCGCCTGTGCTCTCCCAAAATAAATAAATAAAAATTTTTTTAAAAATTAAAAAAAAATACTGGACATGGGCACCCTCTAATCTGGGATGATTTAGGGTAGTTACACGGGTCGTGCACTACAGAACACTAGGGGGCACCGTTGACATGGAACCGGCATTCCCTAAAACACCCCACCCCACCCCAATCCTCCCTGCTGCAGCTCACAGCCTACACAATTCCCTGTGGCAGTCCTACTCTTGACTGCTTGGAAGCTGAGTCTCTTATTCAATTTCATTCTACCTGCTCAAAGTGGCTCTTCTAGTTTCCAACCAGGAAGCATTTTCAGGGGCAATGCTGTCCGTATCCTCATTTCCTCAAGGGACTGACTGGTAGTGTATGTTTTTCCAACATATTCACCTCCAGCAAAGAAATCTCACAGATTCAGATTAACTTGATAGTGGATAGAAAATAAGGAAGAAGGCAATAGAAGTCAACCAAAAAACATCTGAGTACTTATAATGACATGTAATATCTTTATGCTTGAGTACATAAAGGGAATTAATTAGGACAGGGCTATAATTTTTTTTAAAAGTTTAAATAGTTTAAATGATATTGAGAATTTACTATGTTGCTTAACAAGAAGTCTTGTGGTAGGGTAGAAGCGAAGTTAGTTAATTTAATGCTTCAACAATGTCTAGAAAGATGGGTTTTTTTTTTACAACCATCCCATACCATTCTCACTTGGAAGGTCAGCTTTGTCCCTCTGGCTACCTTACCTCATGGTAACAAGATGGCATTCATGGTTCCAGACATTCTGCACAAACCCCACATCGTCTTTTGGACAGAGTCATTTCCTGTGTGTGTGCAGGTGTGTGTGTGCGTGTGTGTAGGTACACGTGTGTCTTTTATCAGAGCGGAAAAGCTTAGTCAGAAGCACTCCATATTAGAATACAAGTCAAGCTGCTAAAACAGAAAGTCTCAAAAATATGATGGTTTGAATAAGAGAGAAGCGTGTTTATCTCTCATGTACCAATCCCAATACGAGTAAGTCTGTCTTATTACTCTTTTTTTTTTAATTTTTTTTTCAACGTTTATTTATTTTTGGGACAGAGAGAGACAGAGCATGAATGGGCGAGGGGCAGAGAGAGAGGGAGACACAGAATCAGAAACAGGCTCCAGGCTCTGAGCCATCAGCCCAGAGCCCGACGCGGGGCTCGAACTCACAGACCGCGAGATCGTGACCTGGCTGAAGTCGGACGCTTAACCGACTGCGCCACCCAGGCGCCCCAGTCTGTCTTATTACTCTTGAAGTCACGCTGTGTCTTCAAGTTGAATCACCAATATCACCTCCCAGTCTGCGGGAAGTGGAAAGGAGAAAAAGTGAAGCACAGCAATCCCCTTTTAAACACACGATCTGGAAATGAGACTCAACACTTCTTCTCATGTCCCCTTGGCCAAAACAGCCACATGGCCATACCCTGCAGCAAGGGAGGCTGAGCAGTATGGTTTTGTGGATGGGCGTATGCCTAGCTCACACTGAAGGGGTGTTACTACTAAAAAGGAAAAATGAATAAGGGCAGGTAATCAATATTCTCTGCCCCATTCCCCTCGTGGATTTCTGCTCATGTCTTATTGACCAGAATTACTTCACATGATCAGATCTAAAGCACTCACTGCATGAGAAATGGAAACGCCGCGATTAGCTTCGACCAGGGTTTCTCAACCTCAGCACCGCTGACATTTTGGATTTGATGATTCATTATTGTAGGAAGCTATCCTAGACTCTGCGAAATGTTTAGCAGAATCTCTGAGCTTTACCCACTAGATGTCAGAAGCACAACCGTCCCCCTATTATGACAACCAAGAGTGTCTCCAGACACTGCCGAATGACATTTACTTGAAAATCCCTGGCTTAGAGCAGGAATAGGATGCCTCTTCCTTGAGTCATATTTGAGCAAGATGGACACAAAATCAGAGCTATTCCAACTGGAGTGATGGAAGAAATAGCAACCGACAGTGCCTGTGATTGTCAGTAACACAACAAATGTCAAACAACATGTTACCAAATGGATGTCCTGTCAGATCATTTTAATTAAATAATTTATTTATACTACATATATATGTCTTAAGAGCATACATGGTGGCAAAGTGTTCCAGGTACATTCTTGGCTCTGGAAATACAGTAATAACAAAGCAAAGTATAAAATCCCTGCCTTTGTGGATCTTGAATTTTAGCACATAGCTACCTAATAGTTACAAGTCAGCTCTAGGGGCAGTATAGGGTAGTATGGCATTGGAATTAAACACTCCTGCACCCAAATTCTGATTCTGCCACTTATCAGATACGTGACCCTGGTCAAGTTACTTTCAGCCCCCTGAGTTACACTTTAGAAGAGACTTATACTATCACCTCTTAACATTATTTGGAGGATTAGTTGAGATATACTTTGTAGCCCAGCACCTAACACAAGTCTTAGATGTGTGACAGCAGAAGAGCACTGGACTGGGAGTCAGAAGTGTTTCATTCAACAAACATTTATTGAGCAGCTACTATGTGCCAAGCTCAGTTCTAGATACGGGGCATTCTGAGAGTCAGGTAGCTAAGACATACACTCTGTGCTTAAAGGGCCCTCCAGGTTTAATACCTACTGGGATGACACGGTGGGGGTGGTGGTGGTAAGAGGATGAATATAACCTGTTTATAGGTCCCAGTTTAATCAGACCATTTTCTTTCTAGCACCTGGAGCAATGCTTGGCACATAGGAGGTGCTCAATAAAATATTTATTAAATGAAGAAATGAATGAATGTCTCTATACAGTGAGAACAAAAATTCTGACTCACAGAAATGTTTTGTAGACTTACAAAGTCCAACGTAAATATCAGTGAAGTCAGGAACCTTGATAATCATTTGTCATTATCAAAGTAAATGACTTACATGCAAATTGAAAATGTCAAAGCTTTTTCAAGTACTTGGAAGCCATTTGACCTCTTAAATAGATTGAAATCATATTTATATTATTTTCCTAGTAAACCCTTTCCCCAAGTAACTGGAAAAGTAAACTTTAAACCAACTCGTATCCAAATCATGGCAAACATGGGCAAAATCCAAATGAATGGGATTTCACTACATAATTTATCTGGATTTAAAAGTTTTAAAAAATGATCATGTTAAATTCATTGACTTCATCTATAAAAATACATTCAAATGTGCTTAGAACTTGTTTTGGCTGGAGATGTGGAAACAGAGAGTAATAACAAATGACACTCTACAAATTCTAAAAATTATTGGTGACAAAATTGAGTCTGTTCTTCCAATTTGCTTATAATTATTTTACTCTGATTTTTATTATTTTTTCTTTAGAGAATCAAGCTGTTTCCACTTAGATTACCTCTAAGTCTTCAAATGTAGGTATATTTAATATAAATCAGGGGGCAATTCCAAAGTTTGAGTGAAAACAGAGGTCCAAATTAATGTCATGCTGTGGGGAAGGGCTGCAGGAACTGTTATCACATGCTTCATTTCTCTAAAACATTGTATTTAAATCTAGACAATTAAAAAGGTAAGGTGTTTGTTGGCTGGGGGCAGAGGTGGAAAAAGAAAAGATAAGTTTTACAGAGAACTAAAGTTGGCAGGAAATTGCAAGATGAGATTCGGCTTGAAATATAAATTTATTTACCAAGAAGGAAACTATGAAAAGATCAAAGTACCCACGTCCCCTTGCACATTCCCCCAATTGATTCTAGGTATGACTTGCAAGATCAGGGTAGCCACTACCTATGCACTATATTAAAACTAGAGACACTTGAAATATTCCCCTTGCTACTTTGTTTGAAATATGGGTCACTGCTCCAAGGTGCACGGAGGTACTCAGCTTACAGCTTTGGCCAATGAGCTAAGCTTTTGCATGCATGGATAACTGCATTTCTTTTTATACCCTATAATCCATTTATATATATTTTTTTTCCACTAAAAGGATGTATTGAAATAAGAAGCATAAGTCATAATCACTAAAGGCATTTTTACATATGCAAGACAAAGAATAGGCTAGAACAAGAATGAAAGACGTAAAAATAAGGGAGTCTAATGGAGAACCTTCCTCATTAAGTTAACTCTAATATTGTCTGATTTGACCTCAGAGATTGAGGAATTCATTGTGAATCTTTTCTTAGGGACAAAAGAATTCTTTGCCGTCAGAGCTTACTGTACCTAACAGATACCTTTGGGAGATGTGCCCAACCCACAGCCCAGCCCATGTGGCCTCAGCTTCTTCTTGGGTGTCTTCTCCATGGCTCTAGTTCTGCCGGTCTTCAGTGATGCCCTTCTTTCTTCCATGCCCTTCAGGCCTCAGGATGGTACTGGTTTCCTGCTGTTGTTAATCTCTTGGTGCTTCTCCATCACTTTGTGGTGCCCTTGACCTCCATAAAACCATTACTTACAGTCTGTTCATGTGCCACTTGTGTCTCTCAGGGACCCAGACGACCACACTCCTTGTATAAGTAGTTCCTATTGCTAAAAAAAGTACCACAAGGTTGGTGGTTTGAAAAAATGTATTATCTCACAGTTCTGGAGGTCAGAAGTCCAAAATGGGCTTGACTTGGCTAAAATCAAGATGTTGGCATGGCTTCATTCTTCTGGAGGCTCTGGGGGAGAATTTTCCTTGGTTCATGGCTCCTTCCTCCCTCTTCAAAGCCACAGTGTACCATCTTCACATCTCTCTTTCTCTGACCTCTGCTTCTGTCATCCTCTTGGCTTCTCTGACTCTCCCTCTCCTGCCTCCCTCTTTCCCTTATAAGGCCCCCTGAGCGTAGACTGGGTCCACCCAAATAATCCAGGATAATCTCTCTAACTCAAGATCCTTCGTTTACCAAATCCCTTTTGTAGTGTAATTTACTCACAGTTCCAGGGATTGGGACATGGATGTCTTTGGGGGGTGGGTGGGTATACTCTGTCTACCACACCTTCTTTCAAGGCAAAGGATTCTTCTGTTTCCTTCCTGGACTCTCTGTTCTCCCATGCTCTATTTTACCCGCCTCCCTTGTGGCATTCCATTAAATTTTGTGTGTCCACTGCTAGGAATTTACCCAAGGGATACAGGAGTACTGATGCATAGGGGCACTTGTACCCCAATGTTTATAGCAGCACTCTCAACAATAGCCAAATTATGGAAAGAGCCTAAATGTCCATCAACTGATGAATGGATAAAAAAAATTGTGGTTTATATACACAATGGAGTACTACGTGGCAATGAGAAAGAATGAAATACGGCCCTTTGTAGCAACATGGATGGAACTGGAGAGTGTTATGCTAAGTGAAATAAGCCATACAGAGAAAGACAGATACCATATGGTTTCACTCTTATGTGGATCCTGAGAAACTTAACAGAAACCCATGGGGGAGGGGAAGGAAAAAAAAAAAAAAAAGAGGTTAGAGTGGAAGAGAGCCAAAGCATAAGAGACTCTTAAAAACTGAGAACAAACTGAGGGTTGATGGGGGGTGGGAGGGAGGGTGGGTGATGGGTATTGAGGAGGGCACCTTTTGGGATGAGCACTGGGTGTTGTATGGAAACCAATTTAACAATAAACTTCATATATTGAAAAAAAAATTTTTGCATGTCCATTATCCCTTTCTGTCTCAACCTTGACAGGTCAGATAGCATGAGGAATTACCTAGTACCAAGAGTTCCATGGTTATAATGGATTTTTGTGTTGCCCCTCCCACAGTGTGTTTACATTTTAACCAGATCTCTACTACCCCAAAGAAGGGAATAATCATGGGGTTTCCAGGTATTCAATGAAAAGATTATACAGTTTGTGTTTTACAGCCCATTTGACTGTCCTTCAAAGCCCAATATAAGGGGTGGTCTTGCCTGGAGATTATGAACTTTTGGAGGAATAAGATCTTATTATACAGTTAGTGGTTAAGCTTAGGCTTTGGATTATTGTACAATTAGCTTGGGTTCTGGATTCAAATCATTACCTGAGTTAAAATCCTTTTGCTGTCATTTATTACCTTTGTGATCTTGGGCATGTTACTTAACTTCTCCATTTTAGTGAAAGAACATGCTAAGATGCTGTAATAAAGACACCCAAACTATAGTGATTCAAGCAAGACAAGTTTGCTTCTTATTCACATAATAATCTAAAGATAGATTTAGGGTCAGCATGTACATGGCTTTGTCCCATAAGCTCATCTACAGACCAGGTTCCTTCTATGGCGTTGCTCTTCTCTGCTTCATCCTATGGTCCTTGTTTCCATGGTCAAAGCTGGCTCACTACTGTCCAAGCATGGGGACAAGGAAAAGAGGACGAAGAGAGCAAGAAGCTTCCTTTCAAGGATGGAACACTGAAATTGCAGCCCTCTTTTCTATTCACATCCAACTGGCCCAAATTAAGTAATGTGGCCACATCAAACTGCAAGGGAGGCTGAGAAATGTGGCCATTCTTGGGCACCCCTGGGTCTAGCCAAAATCCATCAGCTTCAATTACTTAAAGAAAAATAGAGAAGACAGAAATTAGGGAACAATTAGGAGTCTCTGCCCGT